>NC_082710.1:156757937-157067227 GCF_030144855.1 Hypanus sabinus
ATACACAACCAAATCAATTAAAAACTTCACTCAGATGAAGACGAACGAACAAACTTTGTGCAAAAGACAAAAAATTACGCAAATACAAACAGGAAAAAATAAATACTAAACATTGAGAATCAGAGCTGTAGAGCACAACTCCTCTGTATCAATTGCATTTGTAAAATAACTCAAAGATTCACCGTGTAGTTTCAAGCACAAGCTACTGATTTGTTAGTTTCCCGGTCTGTCAGATACACAGCTGTGGAGTTTACTTGCATACTTCGAAACCCCGGAAACGATGTCAAAGGCATAACCAGTTGACAAGCCTGCCTGAGATTTGAGCAGATCCTTAACTCAGTAATCTCTCCTTCAGAAGCTGGTTTCTGGGGCACTTCCGATGAGGCAGATTTTCTATACATTTCTTCACACACCTTCCAAAGATTCCATGTTCTTTGTTGCCGTATACACAGATATTATTCCAATCCTGGTCTGTACGTGTTTCTTTATCTTGAAATTCATGTTGGCGCGATACAATTAGATTGAACATTTCTTTTGTTATTTAGCAGAATGTTTGTTTGTGACTTGTTGTAATGTAACTTACCACCATTTTCCACAATTTCAACCATTTGTGTGTTCTGTCGTCCCCATAGCTCGCTGTTTACATGGGATAGATCACTGGGCTGTAGAACTGTCTCACCTACACTGACCAGGTGTCAATTACCCTCCCCTGTGGCTTTTTGCTCCATGGCCCCCCATGCAAGGGTAGAACTGGGCCTGTTCTACTATTCAGTCATGGCTGTGTACCCTTGGGTTCAGCCAGCACATGTTTGTCTAGCCTCCGGCCCAGCCAAACTGAGAAACCTCGTTTGTGAGGACGCTGCGTGATGTGTTGCCCGGTTACAAACCCAACCCCACAGTACACCAGATGCAATTAAACAATTGAACTTTATAATTCTTAACCTGACTGTGGGGTTAGTAATGAGAACAAAAAGGGAAAGGGCCGGAGTTCACGGTTCCGTCTATCCGTTCCCCGTCGACCTCCTCCGAGCGTAGCTGACCCTCGGGCCCTCGCCCCAAGTCCACTCCGTCCAGCGGTGTACCAACTCTCTCCATCTCTCACCCAAAAAAGACTGTAAAATCCCTGCTCCCAAGCCCACAAGAAAGAACACCATGCCTCTCATTAGCTAACATACATTCCTAAGCCCCTGTTATTTTTAGTCATAACCCAAACATTGCTGCTACAAAAAAACCATTACATTTGCAGGGGAAACATTACATTGGCAGTGAAACCTTACAGCATGCTACAGCTGATTTGTTGTTCAACCCGATTCTTGCATCTTCTCCCCATAACCCATAACCCCTAACCCTAACCCAACCCCCAACCCCCCACCCATCAATCAAGACCATGTCAATTGTTGCCTGAAGTACAACCAATAGTCTGGTCTCCACGTCCCTGTGTGGAAATTCTACATCCTTCTGAAATGCATTGAGTACTGGTCTAGAGTCATCAAATAGTCCTCATACGGTCACCCTTTCATTGCTGAAATTATTTTCATCAACCACTCTGGACCTACTCCAGGGCCAGCAGCTTCTTTCCTTAGACTCCAAAGCTGCTCATAGCATATCTTCATGGCCAGCAGGCTCCTCCCAGAGCCTGACAGGAGAATTAACATTGATCTGGCCATGATAGTCCAATCCTGGTCCATCCCTGCCAAGAGGACGAGGTTATCCCCATGTCCTCCGTGTCTAAGTGATAGCACGTGACTCTGACTGTTGTATCTGGCTCTCAGGGGAAGTCAATCATCAACTCGAAGCAGTTCACGATCCAGTCTGTGTCCAAAAGTGACGAAGGATTCTACCAATGCACCGTCTTCGACTTCAACTTCAAGATGAAGTCAGCTGTGGAGATGATCCAAGTGACGGGTAAGATAATTCTGGTCCATCTGATCCAAGTACAGGCAAGAAGGACTCGTGTTCATAGTACATCCCACAGCTTTGGGACAACCACTGCCTGTGTGTAGAGATAATTGTGGCAAGCGTAGTCACCAACTTTATTTATTTATTTAGAGTTTCGGTGCCTTACCATTTCAAAGAGCTGCACCAGCCAGCAGCCTACCTCTTTAACACCGGACGAGTTACATTGGCCTATTCAGAATCCTGCTGAAGGGTCTCAACCCGAAACGTGGACTGTTTACTCTTTTCCATAGAAGCTGCCTGGCCTGCTGAGTTCCCCCGGCACTTTGTGTGTGCTGCTCGGATTTCCAGCTTCTGCGGATTTTCTCCTGTTTGCGATTGTGACTGTGGGAGGAAATCAGAGCACCCGGAGGAAAGCCTGGTAGTTACGTCAGAATTGAACTCCAAACTCTGACGCCACCCCCCCCCCCAGCTGTAACATCGCCCCACTAACCTTCGCATTGGCATGGTGCCCCCGCTCCAGGTGGCGTGGTTAGTGCAATGCTGTTACAGTGCCAGTGACTCGGGCTCAATTCCCGCCACTGTCTGAAAGGAGTTGGTACATTCTCCCTCTGACCTTGTGTGATTCCTCGGGATGCTCCAGTCTCATCCCACGCTCCAAAAGACCTACCGGTCAGTAGGTTAATTGGTCACAAGGGACCTGCTAATGTACCATATCTCAAAAATTAAATTAAGAACCCTTGCACAGCAGGATTCTGGAAACTGTATTAGCTTTAGTAGAGATGATCATAAACGGAAGTGGGTTCTGCTGATGTTGGAAATTCAGAGTAAGCCAGAGGAGCTCAGCAGGACAAGCAGGATCCAAAGAGAGGAACAAACCATCGGTACTTTGGGTGGAGGTCATCCACCAGGGAGGTGAGGGCTGTGCAAGTGATTGGTGGTTGGCACAAACTTGATGGACCAAAGGGTCTTGTGACACTCTCTCTGACACTGGAAAGAATCATTTAGTGAAGGGATGGAAGGAATTAGCCCCTCACTCACTCAAAGCCACCCCACTTCAGCGTCTTCAAAATGGGAGCTAAACTGTGAGAGATAGGAGGCCAACAATGATCTGCATCCACCATCATCCATAATCCCAGCATCATCCATAATCCCCAAATCACAGATAATCCCAGCATCATCCATAATCCCAACATCACAGATAATCCCTCCATCACAGATAATCCCACCTTCATCCATAATCCCAGCATCGTCCATAATCCCAACATCACAGATAATCCCACCGTTGTCCATAATCCCAACATCACAGATAATCCCAGGATTGCCCATAATCCCAATTTTGCCCATAATGGGAACCGGCATTACAGAGCTGGGTATGAGCCAGCAGGTTTATGCGTAGATGATGGATGTAACATGAACGTATGGAAGCACAAACCAATGATTGGGTACAAGAGCAAAGAGTTAATTTGTACCACAGAGGCAAAATTCAAAAGGGCAGAGAATGCAGGACAGAAGGTGCTGTATTTAAATGTGCGTAGCATTTAGAACAAGGTGGACGAACTCTTGGTGCAATTAGACATTGGTTGGTATGACGTTGCAGGCGTTACTGAGTCATGGCTGAAAGATGGCCATAGTTGGGAGGTTAATATCAAAGGATTTAGTTTGTATCAAGAGGACAGGCCTTTTCCAAGGGCTGAAATGGTTGCCACAAGAGGACACAGGTTTAAGGTGCTGGGGAGTAGGTACGGAGGAGATCTGAGGGGTAAGTTTTTTACACAGAGGGTGGTGAGTGCGGGGAATGGGCTGCCAGCAACGGTGGTGGAGCTGGATACAATAGGGTCTTTTAAGAGACTTTTGGATAGCTACATGGAGCTTAGAAAAATAGAGGACTATGTGTAAGCCTAGTAATTTCTAAGGTTGGGTCATGTTTGGTACAACTTTGTAGGCCAAAGGGCCTGTATTGTGCTGTAGGTTTTATATGTTGCTATGACAGGCAGGAAGGCATAGGTGGTGTGTGGCTCTGGTGGTAGGAGTGGAATTACATCTTTAGAAAGGGGTAACATTGGGTCAGAGAGTGTTGAACCTTTGTGAGTGGAGTTAAGAAACTACAATTATCCATTATGGGGATCATATATAGGCCTCCAAATAGTTGTCAAGATGTGCCATTGAGATTGCAAAAGGAGCTGGAAAAAGCAGGTAATAAGGGTCATGTTACAATTGTGATGCGGACTTCAATATGCAAGCCGATTGGAAAAATCAGGTTGGTGTCAGATTGCAAGCAATAGGAATTTGTGGAATGCCTATGAAATGGCTTTTCAGGGCAGCCTGTGTCTTGAGCCTACTACAGGAAAGGCTCTCCTTGATTGGATGTTGTGTAATAACTCAGATCTTCTTAGGGAGCTTAAAGTAACGGAACCCTTGGGAGACAGAGATCATAACATGACTAAATTCATACCGCACTTTGAGAGGGAGAAACATAAGTCACATGTATCCGCATCACAATGGAATAAAGGGAATTACAGATTCCTGAGAGAGCAGCTTGCCCAGGTGGATTGGAGGGGGATACTGGTGGGGATGACGGCAGAGGAGAGATGGCTGAAGTTTCTGGAAATAGTTCACAAGGTGCAGAGTGGATATATACCAGAAAAAAAAGAGTTCTCAAACAGCAGTGGGTAGGGAACCGTGGCTGACAAGAGAAGTTAAGGACTGCGTAAAAGCTAACAGCATATAAGGTAGCAAAAGTGAGTGAGAAGTTGGATGATTGTGAAATCCAACAAAAAGGCAATAAAAAAACTATAAGGGAGAAGATGAAATATACGGGCAAACTGGCCAATAATATAAAGCAGTGTAACAATGTTTTTTTCAGTTCTATAAAGAGTAAAAGGGAGGTGAAAGTTGATATTGGACCACTGGAAAATGATGCTGGTGAGGTAGCAATGAGGGAACAAAGAAATGGCAGATGAGCTTAATGGGTACTTTGCATCAGTCTTTGCTGTCCAACACGTTAGCAGGGTGCCAGAGGTCCAGGAGTGCCAGCGAGCAGGGGTGAGTGCCATCCCTATTAGAAAGGAAAAAGTGCTAGGCAAACTGAAAGGTCTTAAGGTGATTAAGGTGACCAGATGGACTACATCCCAGAGTCCTGAGAGAGGTTGCTGAAGAAATAACTGATGCGTTGGTCAATATCTTTCAAGAATCTCTTGATTATGCAATGGTCTCAAAGGACTAGAAAATTGCAATGGTCAATCCACTCTTCAAGAAGGGAGGAAGACAAAAGAATGAAAATCATAGGCCAGTTAGCCTACCCTCAAAGGTCGGGAAAGTGATGGAGTTTTCAGCATTTGTGAAGACTAATAATCCCAGCATTGCCCATAATCCTAGCATTGCCCATAATCACATCATTGCCCATAAACCCGACATTGCCCATAATCCCAGCATTGCCCATAATCCTAGCATTGCCCATAATCACATCATTGCCCATAAACCCATCATTGCCCATAATCACACCATTGCCCATTATAGTTCTATGGTTCTAATAACCCAGAGGTAACAAAAGAAGTTGATGAGGGTAGGGCAGTGGATGTAGTCTACATGGACTTTAGCAAAGCATTGGACAAGGTCCCTCATGAGAGACTCATCCAGAAAGCCATCAGGCATGGGATAAGTGGAACCTTGGCTGTTTGGATAAAAAATTGGCTTAAAGGAAGAAAGCAGAGGGTAGTTGTGGAAGGGAAGTATTCTGCCTGGAGGTCGGTGACTAGTGGAGTGCCGCAGGGATCTGTCCTGGGACCCCTGCTATTTGTAATTTTTATAAATGATCTGGATGTAGAGGCGGAAGGATGGGTGAGTAAGTTTGTGGATGACACGAAGATTGGAGGAGTTGTGGATGAAGCTGTAGGTTGTTGAAGGTTACAAGAGGATATAGGCAGGCTGCAGAGTTGGGAAGAAAAATGGCAGATGGAGTTCAATCCAGCCAAGTGTGAGGTGATGCATTTTGGAAGAACAAACCAGAAGACTGAGTACAGGATTAATGGTCAGTTACTTAAGAGTGTGGATGAACAAAGGGACCTTCGGGTTCAAATCCATACATCCCTCAAGGTCGCTGCACAGGTTGATAGGGTAGTTAAGAAGGCCTATGGAATGCTAAGCTTCATTAACAGGGGGATTGAGTTCAAGAGTAGAGAGGTCATTTTGCAACTCTACAAATCTTTGGTGAGACTGCACTTTTATTTTGTTCAATTCTGGTCACCTCATTATAGGAAGGATATGGAAGCTATGGAAGGGGTGCAGAGGAGATTTACCAGAATGTTGCCTGGTTTGGAGAACAACTCATATGAAGCAAGGTTAGCAGAGCTGGGACTTTTCTCTTTGGAACATAGAAGAATGAGAGGGGACTTGATAGAGGTCTTCAAGATTATGAGAGGCATAGATAGGGTCGATAGTCAGTACCTGTTTCCCAGGGCACCAATAGCAAACACCAGAGGGCATACAAAAAAAATTAAGGGAGCGAAGTTTAGGGGAGACATCAGGGGTAAGATTTTTACACAGTGTTGTGAGTGCCTGGAATGACTTGCCAGGGATGGTGGTAGAGGCTAAAACATTAGGGGTATTTAAGAGCCTCTTGGAAAGGCACATGGATGAAAGAAAAATGGAGGGTTATGGGGTAGTGTGGGTTTAGTACTTTTTTTAAGGATTATATGTGTCGGCACAACATGGAGGGCTGAAGGGCCTGTACTGTGCTGTAGTGTTCTATGGTTCTATGGTTTTATCACACCATTGCCCATAATCCTAGCACTGTGGATAACCTCAACTCTTTGCAAAAGTTGTTGGTGAAGAAGTTCCAACAGGCAACCACAGAAGGAGAGGCTAGAGTTCAGATGAACAAAAGCTGGGTGAAGTTTGAGAGGAATTGTGGGCAGATTAGATCTGATTGACAGAGGACAGCTCTGAAGGGGACTGCTGATCTCAGTCTGTTTGCAGGGTGGAGGATGGGGTTGGACCCTTGTTGACACATCTCGTCTTCCATCAACTTCACAGCTTTACTTTTTGTTTATTGAGGTACAGTGTGGAACGGGCCCTTCTGACCTTTGATCCGCACCAACCAACAATTTCCCAATCAAATCCTAGCATAATGACAAGACAATTCACAATGACCAATTAACCTACCAACCGGTACATCTTTGAACTGTGGGAGGAAACCTGAGCACCGGAAGGAAACGGACACAGTCACGGGAAGAACACACAGACTCCTTACAGACAGGGGCAGGATTGAACTAGGGTCACCTGTACTGGGAAGTGTTGTGCTGACTACTACACTACTACGCAGAGATCAACAAAGCTGCATCAAAACTAGATTATTTTAATATTCTCATAAAGTGTTGACATGTTGGTGAGTTTTCAATAAAAGTTGAATTGATATACAAACTTATTGAAGTGAATAGGTGATTAATGCCTCCACTAGGTCACCTGGATGATCAGTCAGAGGAGATGGAGGGTTCCGCAGGGTGCAGTCCATGTGGTCAGGCAGTACAGGTGCTGGCAAATCCAGTCTCAGGGAGTTCCAGAGCCCAGAGCCCAGACTGCTAAAGGAAAAGCTGAAGGTGCTGGGGCAAATGGATCAGGGATATATCCCTGAAGGCAGTCAGCTGATCCTGGGAGAAGAGCTAGAGATAGGGAGAGATGCAGGGGCAGGAGGAGCTTATAGAACAAGGGTGGGGGCTTAGGGATTGGTCGGGTTTACAGGGAATGGGTGGTCTATATTGGCAGGAGTTTCACAGATAGGGAGGGTGTAGGCATTGGAAGGGGTGGGTGCAATAAGATGTAGAGATTGGAGTGGGATTAGGGGCTGTGGGGAATTCATAGAGATGGTATGGGTTTAGGAAATGGATGGGTTTAGAGAAATAGGGAGGTGTGTTGAGGCTGAAGGGTTTAACAGAAATAGAGAGGGGTGCACGGATTGAAGGTACACAGCGGTTTCATGGCTGTAGGGGATTATAGAGTTGGAAGGGTTTAGGGGCTCAATGGTTTACAGAGATGGGGAAGGGTGTGGGTATTGTAAAACATTAAATAGATAGGGAGAGGTGTTGGCAATGGCAGCTAACAAAACAGAGACAGGGATGTAGGGTCTTCTCAAATATAGCAAGGGCTATTGGCTCTGGAAGGCATAATAGAAGATAGGGAGGGTGTAGGGATCTGTAAGGTTTACAGAGATAGGGAGGGTGTAGGGAGCAGTGAGGTTTACAGAGATAGGGAGGGTGTAGGGATTCGTGAGGTTTACAGAGATAGGGAGGGTGTAGGGATTCATGAGGTTTACAGAGATAGGGAGGGTGTAGGGATTGGTGAGGTTTACAGAGATAGGGAGGGTGTAGGGATCGGTGAGGTTTACAGAGATAGGGAGGGTATGGATTGTTGGGAATTACAGAGATAGGGAGGGTGTAGGGGTTGTTGGGAATTACAGAGATAGGGAGGGTGTAGGGATCGGTGAGGTTTACAAAGATAGGGAGGGTGTAGGGATCGGTGAGGTTTACAGAGATAGGGAGGGTGTAGGGATTGTTGGGAATTACAGAGATAGGGAGGGTGTAGGGATCGGTGAGGTTTACAGAGATAGGGAGGGTGTAGGGATCAGTGAGGTTTACAAAGATAGGGAGGGTGTAGGGATTGGTGAGGTTTATAGAGATAGGGAGGGTGTAGGGATTGGTGAGGTTTACAGAGATAGGGAGGGTGTAGGGATCGGAGAGGTTTACAGAGATAGGGAGGGTGTAGGGATTGGTGAGGTTTACAGAGATAGGGAGGGTGTAGGGATCGGTGAGGTTTACAGAGATAGGGAGGGTGTAGGGATCGTTGAGGTTTACAGAGATAGGGAGGGTGTAGGGATTCATGAAGTTTACAGAGATAGGGAGGGTGTAGGGATCGGTGAGGTTTACAAAGATAGGGAGGGTGCAGGGATCGGTGAGGTTTACAGAGATAGGGAGGGTGTAGGGATTGTTGGGAATTACAGAGATAGGGAGGGTGTAGGGATCGGTGAGGTTTACAGAGATAGGGAGGGTGTAGGGATTATTGGGAATTACAGCGACAGGGAGGGGTGTAGGGATTGTTGGGAATTACAGAGATAGGGAGGGGTGTAGGGATTGTTGGGAATTACAGAGATAGGAAGGGGTGTAGGGATTGTTGGGAATTACAGAGATAGGGAGGGTGTAGGGATTGTTGGGAATTACAGCGATAGGGAGGGGTGTAGGGATTGTTGGGAATTACAGCGATAGGGAGGGGTGTAGGGATTGTTGGGAATACAGAGATAGGGAGGGTGTAGGGATTGGTGAGGTTTACAGAGATAGGGAGGGTGTAGGGATTGGTGAGGTTTACAGAGAGGGAGGGTGTAGGGATCGGTGAGGTTTACAGAGATATGGAGGGTGTAGGGATTGTTGAGGTTTACAGAGATAGGGAGGGTGTAGGGATTCATGAGGTTTACAGAGATAGGGAGGGTGTAGGGATTGTTGGGAATTACAGAGATAGGGGGGGTGTAGGGATTCATGAGGTTTACAGAGATAGGGAGGGTGTAGGGATCGGTGAGGTTTACAGAGATAGGGAGGGTGTAGGGAGCAGTGAGGTTTACAGAGATAGGGAGGGTGTAGGGATCGGTGAGGTTTACAGAGATAGGGAGGGTGTAGGGATTGTTGGGAATTACAGAGATAGGGAGGGTGTAGGGATCGGTGAGGTTTACAGAGATAGGGAGGGTATAGGGGTTGTTGGGGATTACAGAGATAGGGAGGGTATAGGGGTTGTTGGGGATTACAGAGATAGGGAGGGTGTAGGGATTGGTGAGGTTTACAGAGAGGGAGGGTGTAGGGATCGGTGAGGTTTACAGAGATATGGAGGGTGTAGGGATTGTTGAGGTTTACAGAGATAGGGAGGGTGTAGGGATTCATGAGGTTTACAGAGATAGGGAGGGTGTAGGGATTGTTGGGAATTACAGAGATAGGGGGGGTGTAGGGATTCATGAGGTTTACAGAGATAGGGAGGGTGTAGGGATCGGTGAGGTTTACAGAGATAGGGAGGGTGTAGGGAGCAGTGAGGTTTACAGAGATAGGGAGGGTGTAGGGATCGGTGAGGTTTACAGAGATAGGGAGGGTGTAGGGATTGTTGGGAATTACAGAGATAGGGAGGGTGTAGGGATCGGTGAGGTTTACAGAGATAGGGAGGGTATAGGGGTTGTTGGGGATTACAGAGATAGGGAGGGTGTAGGGATTGTTGGGAATTACAGAGATAGGGAGGGTGTAGGGATCGGTGAGGTTTACAGAGATAGGGAGGGTATAGGGGTTGTTGGGGATTACAGAGATAGGGAGGGTGTAGGGATTGTTGGGAATTACAGAGATAGGGAGGGTGTAGGGATCGGTGAGGTTTACAGAGATAGGGAGGGTGTAGGGATTGTTGGGAATTACAGAGATAGGGAGGGTGTAGGGATCGGTGAGGTTTACAGAGATAGGGAGGGTGTAGGGATTGTTGGGAATTACAGCGATAGGGAGGGTGTAGGGATTGCTGGGAATTACAGAGATAGGGAGGGTGTAGGGATCAGCGAGGTTTACAGAGATAGGGAGGGTGTAGTGATTGGTGAGGTTTACAGAGATAGGGACGGTGTAGGGGTTGTTGGGAACTACAGAGATAGGGAGTGGTGTAGGGGTTGGAGGGGATTTTCCAAGGTGTCTGTTGACCACAGATTGGAAACCCCTGATTGACAGAGGTGATTAGAGTGTGGGTGTGTATGGTTTTAAAGAAATAAGAATGCGTGTAGAGAATTGAGGGGGCATTACAGACATGGAGAGGGGTGTCGAGGCTGAAGGGTGTTACAGTGATAGGGGTCAGAGTTGTTTTAGGGATAGGGAGGTTTGTTGGGGCTGTAGGTGTTGAATAGATAACGAGGTGTTAGAGGCTGGAGAGTGTTCCAGAGATCGGGAGGGGTGTAGGAGCTAGAGGGGTGTTACGGAGATCGGGAGGGGTGTAAGGGCTGGAGGATTGCCAGAGATAGAGAGGGTGGAGGGATTAGGGAGGAGTGTAGGTGTTAGTTACAGAGATTGGCAGGGGTGTAAGGGCTGGAGGATTGCCAGAGATAGAGAGGGTGAAGGGATTAGGGAGGAGTGTAAGTGTTAGAGGTGTTACAGAGATAGAGAGGGTGGAGGGATTAGGGAGGAGTGTAGGTGTTAGAGGTGTTACAGAGATAGGGAGAGGTGCAGGGACTGGAGGGGGCTACAGAGATAGGAAAGGGTATAGATCGTAGAGGTGTTACAGACACAGGAGGTATTAGGAACTGCAGGGGATTACAGAGATAGGGAGGTGTTTAGGGATTGGAGGGGATTACAGAGATAGGGAGGTGTTTAGGGATTGGAGGGGGTTACAGAGATAGGGAGGTGTTTAGGGACTGGAGGGGATTACAGAGATAGGGAGGTGTTTAGGGATTGGAGGGGATTACAGAGATAGGGAGGTGTTTAGGGACTGGAGGGGGTTACAGAGATAGGGAGGTGTTTAGGGACTGGAGGGGGTTACAGAGATAGGGAGGTGTTTAGGGACTGGAGGGGGTTACAGAGATAGGGATGGGTTTAGGGATTGGAGGGGGTTACAGAGATAGGGAGGGGTTTAGGGACTGGAGGGGGTTACAGAGATAGGGAGGGGTTTAGGGACTGGAGAGGGTTACAGAGATAAGGAGGGGTTTAGGAACTGCAGGGGTTTACAGAGGTAGGGTGGGGTTTAGGGACTGAAGGGGGTTACAGAGATAGGGAGGGGTTTAGGGATTGGAGGGGGTTACAGAGATAGGGTGGGGTTTAGGGACTGGAGGGGGTTACAGAGATAGGGTGGGGTTTAGGAACTGCAGGGGGTTACAGAGATAGGGAGGGGTTAGAGATTGGAGGGGGTTACAGAGATAGGGTGGGGTTTAGGGACTGGAGGGGGTTACAGATATAGAGTGGGGTTTAGGGGCTGAAGGGGGTCAGAGAAATATGGAGGGGTGCTCGCAGGTTACAGAGTTGGTGGTTTGGAGTCATGAAAGAATTTGAGAACCGTTCAAGCAAGACCTTGTACAAATGTACAATTAATGTACATCAATTGTGTTTGCTAATTGTTTCCTCTTTGTCTCCTTTGTTGCAGCAAAAGAGAACAACGAACTGTGGAGTGGAGAACCAGGTAAGCTTTATTGAAGAGCCACCTGCTGTCTGATTCACTGTGCTGTGGGATCCCAGGATCAGCTTTCGATGAGAATTGAGTAAAATGAACGGTCTATTGATCCAGGCATGTCTTGCAGGCTTGCTGTGGGCACAGTGTCATGGTCCAACAGTGCCCTTGAGGACTTCATTTTCCCATTGCTTAAACATGTTTATTGTTCTATATATATCGACAACCTAAGGCTCTGTTCTTAGTTATTTCACTAGATAATTCAGTACAGATACATGTAGTCTATTGTCCATGCAAAATTTGTGCAATCATTCCCTTTATTCCCATTCAAGAATTCCCATTATTCCCATTGTTCACATCCAATAATTCCTATTCCCTGTCTGTTATCCTACAAATGTTTTTTTTAATCTTTTGAGTTATTTCTCCCACTCCCATTGAAAGTGATTATTGAGTTTGCTCCCACTGCTTGTTCAAGCCATGCATCCCAAAACAAGCCAGGGAAAATATCATGGCAGAGCTCAGTCAGGACAGACTCGTCTAGTGAGGCTTTCTGAATGGAACTGGGGAATAAGAAAGGCATAACTGTGTTAATGGGGCTGCATTATAGACCACCCAACAGTCTGTGGGACTTAGAGGAACAAATTTGTAGAGGGATCGTACAACGGTGCAAGAAAGATAAAGTTGTGACAGTGGGTGATTTTAACTCTGCACACATTGACAGAGACTCCCATACTGTAAAAGGACTAGATGGGGTAGAGTTTGTCAAATGTGTTCAGAAAAGTTTCCTTAATCAGTACATAGAAGTCCCCACAAAACAATGTGCTGTACTTGATCTCCTATTAGGTAATGAGAGAAAGCAGGTAACAGAAGTTTGCGCAAGGGAATACTTTGCATCTAGTGATCAGGAAGTCATTAGTTTCAAGGTAATTATGAAAAAGGATGGGTCTGATCCTCGGGTTCAGATACTAAATTGGAGAAGGGCTAATTTTGATGGTATCAGAAAGGATCTAGCTAGTGTGGATTGGGACCGGCTTATTTCTGGCAAAATTATATATGGGAAGTGGGAGGCCATCAAAATGCAATTTTGAGAGTACAAAGCTGCTATGTGTCTGTCAGGACATAAGGCAAGGTTAACAGGTTTAGGGAACCTTGGTTTTGGAGATATTGAGGCCCTGGTTAAGTTAAAAATGGAGATGCATAGCAGGTTTAGGCAGCTAGGAACAAATGAAGAGCTTGAGGAGTATAAGAAATGCAAGCAAACACTAAAGAGGAAAATCAGAAGGTCTAAAAGAAAGCATGAGATTGCTCTAGCAGACAAGCTAAGGAGAATCCTAAGGGCTTCTGCAGATTTGTTAACAGTAAGAGGATTGTAAGGGACAAATTATAAGGTACACCCAGACCAGGTGGTGCACGCCCCAGGGTCCTGAAAGAGGTGGCTGAAGAGATTATGGAGACATTAATAATGATTTTTCAAGAATCAAAAAATTCTGGAATGGTTCCGGAAGACTGGAAAATTGCGTATGTCACTCCACTCTTCAACCAGGGAGAGAGAAAGAAGAAAAAAAACTATAGGTCAATTAGTCTGAACTCAGTGGTTGGGAAGGTGGTGGAGTCAATTATTAAGGTTGTAGTTTCAGGGTACTTGGAGGCACTTGATAAAATAGGTGGTAGTTGGCATGGTTTCCTCAAGGGAATATCTTGCCTGACAAATCTGTTTGAATTTTTTAAAGAAGTAGCAAGCAGGATAGACAAAGGAGAATTGGTGGATATGTACTTGGATTTTCAGAAGGCCTTTGGCAAGGAGCCACACATGAGGCTGCTCAACAAGCTAGGGGCCCAGGAAAAGTTCTTGCATGGATAAAGCAGTGGCTGATTGGCAGTAGACAAAGACTGGGAACAAAAGGAGGTTTTTCTGGTTGGCTGCCAATGACTGGTGGTGTTCCTCAGGGGTCTGTGTTGGGACCAATTCTCTTTACATTATATGTCAAAGATTCAGATCATGGAATTGGTTTATTTGTTGCAAAGTTTGCAAGTCATATGAAGATAGGTGGAGGGGCAATAGTTTTGAGGAAATAGAGAAGCTATAGAAGGACTTAGACATATTTGAAGAATGGCAAAGAAGTGGCAGATGGAATACAGAGTCGGGAAGTGTATGGTCATGCACTTTGGTAGAAGAAATGAGAGGGTAGATGGTTTTTTAAATGGAGAAATATAATAGAAAAACTGAGGCACAAATGGACTTGGGAGTCTTATGCAGAATTCCTGAAAAGTTAGTTTGCAGGTTGAGTCTATGGAGAGGAAGGAAAAATGCGATGTCAGCATTCATTTCAAGAGGACTAGAATAAAGTACAAGAATGTAATGTTGAGACTTTATAAAGCACTGGTGAGGCCTCACTTGGAGTATTGTGAGCAGTTTTGGGCCCCTTATCTTAGAAAGGACATTCTGAAACTGGAGAGGACTCAAAGGAGGTACACGAAAATGTTTCCAGGTTTCAACGGCTTGTCATACGAAGAGCATTTGACGGTTCTTGGCCAATTTTCAGTAGAATTCAGAAGAATGACAGGGGACCTCATTAAAACCTATCGAATGTTGAAAGGCCTTTGGAGAGTGGTTGTGGAGCCAATGTTCCCTACGGTGAAGAGTCTAAGACCAGAGGACACTGCCTCAGATTAGTGGAGTGTCCTTTTAGAATGAAGATGAGGAGGGATTACTTTAGCTAGGTCGGGCGGTGAATCTGTGGAATTCAATAGACAATAGGTGCAGAAGTAGACCATTCAGCCCTTCAAGCCTGCACCGCCATTCTGAGGTCATGGCTGATCATCTACTATCAATACCCGGTTCCTGCCTCGTCCCCATATCCCTTGATTCCCCTATCCATAAGATACCTATCTAGCTCCTTCTTGAAAGCATCCAGAGAATTGGCCTCCACTGCCTTCCGAGGTAGTGCATTCCAGACCCCCACAACTCTGTGGGAGAAGAAGTTTTTCCTTAACTCTGTCCTAAATTACCTACCACTTATTCTCAAACCATGCCTTCTGGTACTGGACTCTCCCAGCATCTGGAACATATTTCCTGCCTCTATCTTGTCCAATCCCTTAATAATCTTATATGTTGCAATCAGTTCCCCTCTCAATCTCCTTAATTCCAGCATGTACAAGCCCAGTCTCTCTAACCTCTTTGCGTAAGACAGTCCTGACATCCCAGGAATTAACCTTGTGAATCTACGCTACACTTCCTCTACAGCCAGGATCTCCTTCCTTAGCCCTGGAGACCAAAACTGTACACAATACTCCAGGTGTGGTCTCAACAGGGCCCTGTACAAATGCAAGAGGATTTCCTTGCTCTTGTACTCAATTCCCTTTGTAATAAAGGCCAACATTTCATTAGCCTTCTTCACTGCCTGCTGCACTTGCTCAGGGACTGATGAAGAAGGACTCCTAGATCTCTTTGTATTTCTCCCTTACCTGACTTTACACCATTCAGATAATAATCTGCCTTCCTGTTCTTACTCCCAAACTGGATAACCTCACACTTATTCACATTAAACGTCATCTGCCAAGTATCTGCCCACTCACCCAGCCTATCCAAGTCGCCCTGAATTCTCCTAACATCCTCATCACATGTCACACTGCCACCCAGCTTAGTATCATCAGCAAACTTGCTGATGTTATTCTCAATGCCTTCATCTAAATTGTTGATGCACATTCATTGCCAGAGGCAGATGTGGAGACCAAGTCTTTATGTATACTTAAGACAGATGTTGATAGATTTTTGAAGGCAAGAGATTGGGGCTGAGAGGGAGAATGGATCAGCCGTGATGAAATGGCAAAGCAGACTTGATTGCCCATTTGGAGTCTGCTCGTGTATCCGATGGACTGAAAATAGGTCCACTGGAAGATCAGAAGGGTACTCTATCGATGGAGCCAAAAGAGATGGGGAGGATCTTAAAATCATGTTTACTCAGGAGACGGGCGCAGAGTCTATAGAAATGCAGAAAAGCAGCAGCCAGGCTACGGACCCTGTACAGATTACTGAGGACGAGGTGCTTTCTGTCTGGAGGCGTATTAGCATGGACAAACCCCCAGGCCCTGATATGGTGTTTCCTTGGACCCTGTCACCAGCAGACCATAAAACCATAAGATATAGGAGCAGAAGTAGGCCATTCAGCCCATCAAGTCTGCTCCACCATTCAATTATGGGCTGATCCAATTCTTCCAATCATCCCCACTCCCCTGCTTTCACCCCATAACCTTTGATGTCCTAGCTAATCAAGAACCTATCTATCTCTGCCTTAAATACACCCAATGACTTGACCTCCACAGCCACTTGTGGCAACAAATTCCACAAATTTACCATCCTCTGACTCTCTGCATCTCTATTTTAAATTGACATCCTTCACTCTTGAAGTCATGCTCTATTGTCCTACACTCCATTTGCCATTTCTTATCTGTTCAGGCCTTTTAACATTCGGAATGTTTATCAGATCCCCACTCATTCACCTGAACTCCAGGGAATACAGCCCAAGAGCTCCCAGACAGTCCTCATATGGTAACCCTTTCATTCCTAGAATCATTCTTGTGAATCTTCTCTGAACTCTCTCCAACGTCAGTATATCCTTTCTAAAATAAGGAACCCAAAACGGCACACAATACTCCAAGTGGTATCCCATGAGCGCCTTATCGAGCCTCAACATCACATCCCTGCTCTTGTATTCTATACCTCTAGAAATGAATGCCAACATTGCATTTGCCTTCTTCACCACTGACTCAGCCTGGAGGTTAACCTTCAGTGTATCCTGCACAAAGACTCCCAAGTCCCTTTGTATCTCTGCATTTTGAATTCTCTCCCCGTCTAAATAATAGTCTGCCCATTTACTTCTTCCACCAAAATGCATGACCATACACTTTCTAACATTGTACTTAATTTGCCACTTCTTTGCCCATTCCCTGAACTATCTAAGTCTCTCTGCAGGTGCTGTTTCCTCAACACTACCCACTCATCCACCTATTTTTGTATCATCAGGAAATTTAGCCACAAATCCATTAATTCCATCATCCAAATCAATGGCATACATCGTAAAAAGCAGCGATCCCAACACCAACTCCTGTGGAACTCCACTGGTAACCAGCAGCCAGCCAGAATAGGATCCCTTTATTCCCCCTCTCTGTTTTCTGCCCATCAGCCAATACTTCACCCATGCTAGTAACTTACCTCTTATCTTGCTAAGCAGCCTCATGTGTGGCACCTTCTCAGAGGCCTTCTGAAGATCCAAGTACACCACATCTACTGCATCTCCTTTGTCTACTCTGCTTGTAATTTCCTCAAAAAATTGCAAAAGGTTAGTCAAGCAGGATTTTCCTTTCAGGAAACCATGCTGTCTTTGGCCTATCTCATCATGTGCCTCCAAATACTCCATAATCTCATCCCTAACTATCGAATCTAACAACTTCCCAACTACCGATGTCAGGCTAACAGGTCTATAGTTTCTTTCGCTGCCTTCCACCCTTCTTAAATAGTGGAGTAACATTTGCAATTTTCCAGTCATCCGGTACAATGCCAGAATCTATCATTTCTTGAAAGATCATTGTTAATGCCCCCACGATATCTCCAGCTGCTTCCTTCAGAACCAGAGGGTGCATTCCATCAGGTCCGGGAGATTTATCCACCCTCAGACCATTAAGCTTCCTGAGCACCTTCTCAGCTGCACATACTTCACTTCCCTGACACTCTTGAATCTCCGGTATACTGCAGATGTCTTCTTCTGTGAAAGCTGATGCAAAATACGAATTCAATTCCTCTGCCACCAATTATTGAATACCGGAGTTGGGATGTTATGTTGAAGTTGGATAAGACATTGCTGAGGCCTGATTTGGATTACTGTGTGTGATTTTGGTCACCTGCCTACAGGAAAGATGTAAATAAGATTGAAAGGGTACAGAGAAAGTTTACAAGGGTGTTGCCAAGACTGAAGGACCTGAGTTATTAGGAAAGATTGAATAGGTTGGAATTTTATTCCCTAGAACATAGAAGATTGAGGGAAGATTTGAAAGAGGTGTACAAAATTATGAGGGGTATAGATAGGGTAAATGCAACCATGCTTTTTCCACTGAGGTTGGGTGAAACTACAATCAGGCGTCATGGGTTAAGGATGAGAGATTAAATGTTAAAGGGGAACATGAGGTGACACCTCTTTACTCAGAGTCAGCATAATCAAAGACTACCCATCATGCACATTCCCTCTTCTCCCATTAGACACAAGATACCACCAGATGCTACCCTGCTGCTATATAACTCATCAATGTTTCTCTGGTGCAGTCAGATAGTCCCTTAATCTCACTGCTTCGTTGTGACTTAACCCTTAATGTTTTCCTACACTGCACTTCCTATGCAACTGGAACACTTTATTCTGCAATCTGTTACTGCTTTATCACGTACTACCTCAACACACTGATGTGATGATATCATCTGTAGGGGTGGAATGCAAGACAAGTTTTCACTGTATCTCAGTACATTTGACAATAAGAAACCATTTACCAATTGTCCATGTTTCGTTCTGAGGCACTTCATCAGCATCCTGATGAAGGATCTCAGCATGAAACATCAACTGATTATTCCTTCCATAGATGCTGCCTGACTTGCTGAGTTCCTCCAGCATCTTGTGTGTGTTGCCCTGGTTTTCCAGCATCTGCAGAGTCTCCTGTATTTGCAGTTTACCAGTTTGCCTGTATCACTTCCCTCATCCCTCCATCACATCCCTGCTATTTCAGTGGCGGTTTGTCCCTCCTTCGATCCAGGGCCAGGTTGGTGGTGAGCCAAGAATAATCATGGGAAGTCCACTGTCGGGCCAGCTGGTGTCCCCATGAAGGCACACTACTGCCATTGGAGCTGCTAAACTGAATGGAATTTTTGGAAGTGGTGGTTCTCGGCGACTACCATTCCTGGATTGTCAGCATGTTGGGGAATGGGATCTGTGATGCCCCTGTGGTCAAATGGCCCAACTCAGTGAGCCACCAGAGGCAGCAGGTGCTGGAATCCCAGTCAGCTCACAAGGTGCCGGAGGACCTCAGTGGGTCTGGCAGCATCTTTGGAGGGAAATGGACAGTCAGCGTTTTGGGTTGAGACCCTTCATCTAGACTGATGAAGATGAAGGATCTAAGCCCCAAATGCCCAGAGTATTCCCTCCACGATGTTGCCAGATCCTTTGAGTTCCTCCAGTATTTTGTGTTTTCACTAATGGGAGGTTCAAGCCAGAAGCCTTGGAATTTTATCCATCAGAGAGCATCTTTGGGAGATGAGGAAAACCCAGGGACTAATGAGGGAAAAAAGGAGCTTTCGTTTCCAAACTGCCTGTCTGTATCCAGACTATCGTGCTATAATAGTATGCTCAACATGGAAACGTAAGATCGTCAGATAAGATGAGCTTCATTTGTCACACATTCATCAAAACAGACAGTGAAATAAAGCATGTGTTTCAGATCAGATCAGCAAGGGTTGTGAGGGGGGCTGCCCACAAGTGTCACCAGAGCATGATGTCAGCAGAGCATGACCATAAATAACTCACTAAACCTAACGCTAACTGTAGGCCTTCGGAATGTGTGAAGGAAACCCACACGGTCACAGAGAGATTCCTTACAGACAGCAGCGGTAACTGAACTCCAGTCTTACAGCTCACACTGTGGTAGCATCACACCAACTGCTGTGCTACTGTGCCACCCAGGAAACACACAGCAAACTCCCACAACTGGTGGTGAGCGCTGGACAGATTCCAGCACTGTTGGCTGAGGGGTAAGCATTGGGCAGATCACTAGAGGGAACTCCTCCACTCTGTTTTAGCTGTGAAACAATGGAGCTACATCACGTTGGACATAGAACAAAGAACACTACAGCACAGTACAGACCCTTCAGCCCACAATATTGTGCTGACCCTTTAACCTCCATGATCGATCTAACCCTTTCCTCCTACATGGCTCTCCCTTTTTCTATCATCCATGTGCCTTTTAAGATCCTTTTAAATGCCCCTAATGTATCTGCCCCTACCACCACCCCTAGCAGAGTGTTTCAAACACTCACTACTCTCAGTGTTAAAAAAGTTACCTTTGATATCCCCCCCCCCCCCTTACTTTCCTCCAATCACCTGAAAATTATATCCCTTCATATTAACAACCTTTTGTCCTGGTTAAAAGTCTCCGGCTGTCCACTCTTATTGTCTTGTACACCTCTATCAAGTCATCAATGCCTTGTAGTGGGAAGGGAGTAAAGCCTTTTAGTTGGCTGGGAGATGGTCTCCAAATCTCCTCACCCCAAGGCAAGAGATCTACCTGTGGACCACATCATTGAGCAGAAGCAGGGAGGTCTGCAGTATCCCCTACTCTGCTCCCTGTTCTGTCAGGTTTCACATCGATGCAATGGCACATTAGGTGGGATGCCTTGGGGAGGGTGGAAGCTTCGGGGAGGCTCGAGGTGAGCTGAGAGAGATCTGTGAGAGCAGGGCTGTGCCTGTACTTGTTGCTGGGTACTTCAGATCTCCTGAAGTGTTTGTCAATCTTGTTTAAAGGTTTTCTGAAAACGGAAAAGAGGCAAAACAGAGTCGGGATGATTATTGGGATCATCATGGCATTCGCACTTGTAACATTCTTCCTCTCAGTCGCCTATTACTTCTGCTACTATGGAAAGAAGGAGGAAAAGTGAGCCAGCCTTTCATGTTCCCTTGAGAGTTTGCTTTTAGTACAAATATAAACTTTGTTCATTTTTGTTCCAATGTGTTTTTTCATTAAGAATTTATGCTTCTTTTTCTTATAATGATGCTCGGTGCCTGTGATGCTGCAGCAAGTTTCTCATTGTCCCTCTGCGTACATATTTGTATAAGGCGATAAACCTGACTTTGACTGTGAAGAGGTTTGGCCTTGATCAGAATGCCATTCTTTTTTTGTCTGGGGTTGGGTTTGATGTTCCTCTCTAAAGAACTCTCATGTTCTTTCATGTTTTTAGTGGCTACCTGCAGAAGACAAATCTCAGAGTTGTGTATGGGATATATACTTCAATAATAAACGAAGCTTTGAACCCTGTATCCTCTGTGTGGATTTACATGGAAATGGCTATACTACAACTGAAGAGAGGTCCTCACAAACCTCCTCCCACCCCAACCATCTCACCCTGTCAACACATCCCACTCCATTCCTTTCTCTCCAACAACCTTACCCAACTTCCTCCTAAGGACCCCAAAACTGTTTGTCTATGCAGCTTCCCACCTTCACCAAAGCGTTTATAATTCCCAAAAAGGCATTCTCCAACACTCTCTGTTACCATTCTTTGGCAAGGTCAAATAACTTTGACATTTTGAGTTGACACCCAGTGAATAATTTAAACCAAGTCACTGCTATGATAACTGAGTGAAAATTGTCATCAAAGACAACCACAACATTGAATTCACATTTTAATCTCACTCTAGCCCCACCCCAGCCTCGCTCTGTGATGAACTTCATCCTACAACCATCGACATACCTTAAAACCATCTATTGGTATGATTTGATTTCCCATTTCCCACTGCATCCTGAGGTGTAGTGTACAACCAAATGCCCCCATGCTTGAAGCAGGCATATAAGCAGAGGCCATTCCCCCTCCATGGGGACCATTAACCCTATTTCCTCAGTCAAACCCCCAGGGACCACTTCTCACCACAGAGATCACTCACTCCTTAAAGTGTCACTCATTCCCACAAGGACCACCTTTCACCCTGGAACCACTCCCTCACCTCCAGAACTTCTCCCTCACGCCACTATAATCCCTGCTCCTCCAGGACCACTCTTCCACCTCGGGAACCACTCACTCACCTCCAGGACCACTCCCCACCCCACTGTCCTCCTCGTTCCTTCAGGACCACTCCTCACCCAACTGTCCTCCTCGTTCCTCCAGAACTACTCCCAACCCCACTTGTCTCATTCCTCCAGGACCACTCCCCACCCGACTGTCCTCCTCGTTCCTTCAGGACCACTCCCTCACCCCACTGTCCTCGTTCCTTCAGAACCACTCCCCACTCCACTGTCCTCCTCATTCCTCCAGGACCACTCTCCACCCAACTGTCCTCGTTCCTTCAGGACCACTCCTCACCCAACTGTCCTCCTCGTTCCTTCAGAACTACTCCCAACCCCACTTGTCTCATTCCTCCAGGACCACTCCCCACCCGACTGTCCTCCTCGTTCCTTCAGAACCACTCCCCACCCCACTGTCCTCCTCGTTCCTTCAGGACCACTCCCCACCCCACTGTCCTCCTCGTTCCTTCAGAACCACTCCCCACCCCACTGTCCTCCTCATTCCTCCAGGACCACTCCCCACCCGACTGTCCTCCTCGTTCCTTCAGGACCACTCCCCACCCCACTGTCCTCGTTTCTTCAGGACCACTCCCTCACCCCACTGTCCTCGTTCCTTCAGAACCACTCCCCACTCCACTGTCCTCCTCATTCCTCCAGGACCACTCCCCACCCGACTGTCCTCCTCGTTCCTTCAGGACTACTCCACACCCCACTGTCCTCGTTCCTCCAGGACCACTCCACACCCCACTGTCCTCGTTCCTCCAGGACCACTCCCCACCCCACTGTCCTCGTTTCTTCAGGACCACTCCCTCACCCCACTGTCCTCGTTCCTTCAGAACCACTCCCCACTCCACTGTCCTCCTCATTCCTCCAGGACCACTCTCCACCCAACTGTCCTCGTTCCTTCAGGACCACTCCCCACCCCACTTGTCCTCATTTCTTCAGAACCACTCCCCACCCCACTGTCCTCGTTCCTTCAGAACTACTCCCCACACACTGTCCTCGTTCCTTCAGGGCCACTCCCCACCCGAGTGTCCTCATTCCTTCAGGGCCACTCCCCACCCGACTGTCCTCCTTGTTCCTTCAGGACCACTCCCCACCCAACTGTCCTCCTCTTTCCTTCAGAACCACTCCCCACTCGACTGTCCTTGTTCCTTCAGGACCACTCTCCCATGCCAGGGAGCACTCCGCACCAACGTGATCACTCAGCCAAGTATCACTCTCTCAGGGTCAACTCCCTCCCTCAGGAACCACCTTCCACCTTGGTGAACTTTCCCTCACCTCCAGGACCTCAGTCGCACTCCAGTGACCTCTCCTTTCCTGCAGGACCACTCCCCAGCTCCGGGACCACTCCTTCACCAGGATTGTCCCACATCCCTGGGTCCTCCCCTTTCCTCTGGGACCATTCCCACTCCCCAAGGACAACTCTTCCATCTCAGGAACCACTCCCTGTCCTCAGGGCCACCTCCTACTCCACCACCCCAATGACCACTCCCCACCACGTGCTCAGAGATCACTCCCTCAGGGTGCATGCCATCTTTCAAAGACTATCTGCCACCTTAGGATCCACTTGCTGAACACCAGGATTGCTGCCCTCCCCAGATACCTCCCCTTTCCTCCAAACCAGTCCTCCACCCCAGGGACCACTCCCACCCTCAGGGCCTGCTCCCTCCCTTGGGGGATGCAGAAGGAGGCTGTGCAAACTTTTTTTTGCACCTTGAAAGGGAGCTTCCAAGTCTAAAGCTGCTTTCCAGGTGTGAGGGAAGATGAGGCACAGAGATAGCCCAGAAGCCACCAGAGCTCCAGAAAGTGGTTGCTCCTGGAGAGTTGCCAGAGTTGAGGAAGATCTCTTGTGAGCCCTGGGCCTTGTAGGGATTCAGAGGATGGTGATAGGGCACAGGGAACACAATGTAGGCTTCAATTGGTACCTAGGATTCACTGTGTGATAAATGTTTTAAAACACTTCCTAATACTTTCTGATACTTGGCTCCTTAAGGAAACCCTTGGAAGATGTTGAGGAAATTCCTGTCATGGATCCAGAGAAGGACTCAGCTACAGAAGAAAAGGTTGAGGTGGGTCATTTTATTTGACAATGGTATGGTTGAACAGTAACTGATCCTTTCCCGTTGACCTTTGTTTCACAATGATTAGTTCAGATACACTGTAGAAAACAGCCTGTCCAGATGCATCACAGCTTGGTGGGGTCCATCTTGATGAAGGGTCTCAGCCCAAAACATTGACTGTTCCCATTCCTCCATCAATTCTGTCTACTCTACCCGGTACCTTCAAAACCATGCCAACCTAATCATGGTCTTCTTCCACCTCGGTTCACCTCTCCCCCCCCCCCACCCCTTCCATGGGCAGAAGCTAGACAAACTTGAAACTACTTCCACCAGGCTCAAGGACACCTTCTATACCATTGTTCTCAGACTCCTGAACAGACTTGATGAGCTTCCTTCTTGTGGTCCATGCAATTTCCATGTCTGTCTGCAATGGAAATGCTGCATTCAGCTCTGTTTTCTCCCTTAGTCCCTTAGTCAATATCCTTACATACCATGATCTGTCTGGATGCCACACAAACAAAAAGCTATTCACTGTAACTTGGCACATCTGGAAAGAGGTACAGGAGCTTGAAGACCCACACTCAGTGACTGAGGAACAGCTCCTTCCCCTCCAGAAACAGATTTCAGAATGGTCCATAAACACTATCTTCATTTCTTTTTGCACATGGTCTTTGTAATGTACAGTAATTTTGTGACTTGCACTGTGCTGCTGCCACAAAACAACAAATATCATGACATATAAGCCAGTGATAATATGATTCTGTTGTGACAATAATAAACTAATACCAATTTTCCCATTACCAATCAACTAGCATCATTAAAACTGATCTAATCAGTAATCGCACTCTGTAAGACCTTCCAGCATTGCCACATTTCCAGCAGGGATTTCACCTCACACAAGTACTTTATTGCCTGTAAGTTACTTTGGGATGTCTTTCTTTCTTCCCACCAGGAACCTGTCCTTGCCAAGTAACCTGCAGCAAGAAGCCAAAATGGAAATCCTTGCAAAGATCAAGCAAACTTGTGCACCTTTATCTCTGAGTTTCAATTACAGCCAATGCTTACAACCTTATCAATTTCATAATCTATCAAGACTTCAGATAATGGATGTACACTCTCTGCTATTCCTGGAGATTTTATTTAGCTTCCTTTCCTCAGGAAATAGAGGTTCAATATATATGTTACTTGCTGCACTTCCATGTCCTGTGTTGTTCAGCAAATGGCCTTGACTGATGTTGGAAACAGTTCCTTTCAATTTCCTAGACTGCTTAAATTCCCATTTCCCATTAGCCAACTAGTTTGGCACCTACCTTCTCCAACCAGGATTGAAGAGGATTGAAGGCCATACAGGTGACGTATGAAACTCTCAAGCAAGCTTGACTGGAAATGGTTTCCTATAACTATTCGCTGGCCACCATGAACTGTACCACTGGCATAACAGGTGCACATTCTGCACCAATAACTGCCCACCTGGCACCTTAATCTACCAACACCTTTATATGGCTTTATATTATTTTTTACATTCCACCTGTGGTGCGCAATTTCAAAAATACCCTTTCGCCTCAGCTAATTAATTCCTCACAGACCAACATGCATTTGAGTAAGTCAGATGCTGTTTTGCAGGTCTCACACAGCTGAGGCTGAGTGGGGGTGGAGAACTGCAAGCTACGCTGTGTTTGATTTACAATGTTTTCCTTTGACTTCCCTCCAGGAAACTCCCTCTTTCTCATTAAAAGTCATTTCT
This sequence comes from Hypanus sabinus, assembly GCF_030144855.1. Taxonomy (NCBI): domain Eukaryota; kingdom Metazoa; phylum Chordata; class Chondrichthyes; order Myliobatiformes; family Dasyatidae; genus Hypanus; species Hypanus sabinus. Next base: position 156,783,603 of record NC_082710.1, read on the forward strand.
TTGACCATGCATGCACTCAAGTTGTAATGAAATCCTCTGGTCTATGGTTTGCCAATATATTAATGTTTTCAGACAATATTAAAGACTGTCAATAAGCCAGATTGTATTGTTAACAATTTTCGAATCATACACAGATTATACGCAAGAGTCACGGGGTGTACATACTGTTCTAATAGACATTAATATTTGCCAACTGAGGCATCGTGAAAAAAAACAGAACATCGCAAATAGCAGACCCACCAACGGATCTCTCCCTCTCTCCCTCTCTCCCCCTCTCCTCCCTCCCCCTTTCCCCCTTCCCCCCCCCCCCGATGGTGGTGGAGAGTGTACTGCTGATTCTCGAGTCGGAGGACTCAGAATAAAAGCAACGAGGCAGACTGTAACATCATAGTCAGCGAGCTGCTTTGGTTTGTTAGTTTCCACTTTCACTGTGGAAAATGGTGGCTCCTCTCTGTTGCTCGTTAGAGAGGGGTAGAAAGAGCGAGAGCTAGTGGCATGTTGGGTGAGTTGTTGTTGGACTGCAGGTCATGGTCCCTCTTTGGGGACTTTGCTTGCTGTGTGGGGGCTGAGCTTCCAGCTGAAATAAGTGAGGGAAGGTTGATGCTTTCCTGTTGCTTGTGCATGGGAGGGGACAGAGGGGGCTTTGACATTCTAATGCTTCATTGTCATTCATTCTTTGGGTTTCCCTTCTGTTTCCATGATGTCTGTGAAGAGTAAGAATTTCAGGTTGTATACTCTATACATACCCTGATATTAAGTTGAACCATTGAACATTGTGGTGAACATCAAGAGACATATATTGTAGTCTTGTGAACATTGAGAGGCACACATTCTGGTCCTGTGGGCACTGGGAAACATATTATGGTCTTGTGGACACTGGAAAACAGAAATAATGGTCTTGTGATTAGTGAGAAACAGATAATATAGTTTTGTGGGCACTGGGAAACACATTATGTTCTTGTGGGCACTGGGAAACATATTATGATCTTGTGGGCACTGGGAAACAGATATTATGGTCTTGAGGGCACTGGGAACATGTTATGGTCTTGTGACTATCGAGGGACGCACATTGTGGTTTTGTGAACATTAAAACGCAAATGTTGTGCCTTGTGAACATTGGAATACACCCAATATTGAGAAACACAGATTTTTGTGTTTGTCAACATTCAGCGATATACATCGTGGTCCTTTGAACATCGAGAGGAACACATTGCAGCCTTTAGAGATGCATCATGGTCTGGTGAACTTCAAGAAGTACATATTATGGTATTGTAGCCATTGAGAGTTGTACAATGTGATTCTATAGGTGTGACAAATCTCACATTTCAGTCTTGAGAGTTTCAAGGGATACACATTGTGATCCAGTGGGTATTAAGTATTGTATATTGTGGTCCGGTGGGGACTGAATCACAGCTTCTGGTTTTGTGGACATCGGATCTGATAGATGTCCTTGTAAATCAAACAAATATTGAAGATGTTGGATTCCTCGGTATACACATCACCGATGATCTCTCCTGGACTGTACACACCGGCTTTGTAGCAGAAAATGCACGACAGCATCTCTTCCCTCTCAGGCGACTGACGAAGTTCGGCATGGGCCCCCAAATCTACAGGGGCACCATTGAGAGCATCCCGGCTGGCTGTTTCACCACCTGGTATGGGTACTGCACCAACCTTCATTGCTGGGCACTGCAGAGAGTGGTACGGACAGCCCAGCGCATCTGTGGACATTTATAGCAGCAGGTGCAGAAGGCAGGCGTGGAAGATCATCAGGGACACCAGTCACCCCAACCATGAACTGTTTCTGCTGCTTCCATCTGGCAAACACCACCGCAGCATTAAAAGCCAGGACCAAAAGGCTACTGGACGGTTTCTTTCTACAAGCCATTATACTTATAAATTCGCATGTCTGTACATTGCAATAGAGTCATAATGCAAAGATTTTTACTCCCTCACGTTGTGGGATGAATGCAATGTTTAAATATATTCTATTTCTAATAAATTCTAATTCTAAGTCTGGAAAAAAACTGAAAATGCTGAAAAGACAAATGTAGAGAGAGAAACATGGTTAACGTTTCAGCTCATACATACATTCTCAGAACTGGGAAACAGAACAAAGTAATTTACTTAGGAAAGTTCAGTCACTTGGCAATCAAGATGACGTAGTAGATTGGAGTAGACAATGGCTTTGTGAGAAGCCAGAGAGTATTTGTACATGATCACCTCTCTGACTAGAGGTCTGTGACTTGTGGGGTGCCACAGGGATCCGTGCTGGGTCCATTTTTGTTTGTCATCTGTATCAATAATCTGGATGATAATGTGGTTAACTGGATCAGCAAATCTGACACCAAGATTGGGGGTGTAGTGAACAGCGAGGAAGACGATTGAGCTTCAGTGGAATCTGGGAATACTGGGAAAATGGCAGGTGGAATTTAATGCAGACAAGTGCGAGGTGTTGCACTTACTCAGTAAAGCACTGAAGAGTGCAGTACAACAAAGAGATCTGGGAATACAGGTTCATAATCCATTGAAAGTGGTGTCACAGGTAGATAGGGTTGTAAAGAGCTTTTGGCACATTGGTCCTCATAAATCAATGTTTTGAGTACAAGAGATGGAGTATTATGTTCATTCTGTGTAAAACACTATTAAGGCCTAATTTAGATTATTGTATGCAGTTTTGGTCACCTACCTGCATGAAAGATGTAAATAAAATTGAAAGAGTACCAAGAAAATTTGCAAAATATACAAAATTATGAGGGGTATAGACAGGTAAATGCAAGCAGGCTTTTTCCACTGGGTTGGGACTACAACCAGCAGTCATGGGTAAAGGGCGCAAGGTGAATTGCTTAAGGGGAACATGAGGGGAAACTTCTTCACTCAGCGGATCACAAACATAAAAATATCGGCAGATGCTGGAAATGCAATCAACGCAGACAAATTGCTGGAGGAACTCAGCAGGCCAGGCAGCATCTAAGGAAAAGAGTAAACAGTCAATGTTTTGGGTCGGGTCCTGCTAAAGGGTCTCAGCCTAAAAGATCAGCTATACACTTTTCCGGAGATGCTGCCTGGGCTGCTGATTTCCTCCAGCATTTTATGTGTGTTCATGAGAGTGTGGAAAGAGCTCCCAGCACAAGTGGTGCAAGGAAGCTCGATTTCAATATTTAAGATAAGCTTGGATAGGTACATGGGTGTGAGGGGTATGGAGGGCTATTGTGCAGGTGCAGGTCAGTGGGGCTAGACAGTTTAAATAGTTCAGCACAGACAAGATAAGCCAAAGGCTCTGTTTCTGTGATGTACATTTCTATGATGTGATTTCAAAGGGACCTGGGAGTCCTCGTGCAGGATTCCCTAAAGGTTAATTTACAGGTTGAGTCAGTGGTGAAGAAGAGAAATGCAATGTCAGCATTCATTTTGAGAGGACTAGAATATAAAAGCAAGGACGTAAGGTGCGGATGAGGCTTTACAGAGCACCTTAGGGCCCCTTCTTTAAGAAGGGATGTGTTGGTCTTGCAGAAACTTCGGAGGAGGATCAAAAGAATGATTCTGGGAAAGAAAGACTTATCACATGGAGCAATTGATGGTTCTGGAACTTACTTGCTTGGAATTGAGAATAATAAGGGGAGATCTCATTGAAACCTATCTAATGTAGAAAGGTCTAGATGGAGTGGATGTTTCCTGCGGTGGGAGAATCTAGGACCACAGGGCACAGAGGGGAATCCATTTAGAACGGAGATGAAGAGGAATTTCTTTCACCAGAGGGTGGTGAATCTGTGGAATTCATCGCCACAGGTGCCTGTTGTGGCAGGTCATAGGGTATATTTTGGGCAGAGGTTGATAACGTCTTGATCAGTCAGGGTGTGAGGGCAGGTGACTGGGTTAAGAGGGAAATAGATCATCCATGATGAAATGGCAGAGCAGTCTCAATGGATTGAATGGCTTAATTCTGTTCCTATGTCTTTTGGTCCTAAGGAATGCCATGCACTTAGACTGGAAGTAAAGAAAATGACTCACCTCTTTACCTGGAATGAGGGCTTGGATCTCTGGGTGGTGGGACGAAGTTAACGGGCAGCGTGTTGCACCCCTGGGAACAGGGGAGCAGACCGGAGAGTCACAAAGGGAATGGTGCCTTGCATTATTGAAGGGCAAGGGGAAGAGATGTCTACAGTTGAAATTGCTCAATTTCAATTAGAGGTGAGTGAAAATAAAAATGTAGATGCTTTCTCATACCAGTTCACAGACCCCCTGATATCTGTCCACAGACCTCTGAGGGGTCCGTGGAGCCCAGGGACTCCCCTGCTTTAGACCTTGCATGGAGTGATGGCAACAGTGTAGCACTGAATGACCGGCTCAGCTCCGGAGCATTGACACTTGCCTTGCTGGTGGAGTTTTGCACCTTCCACTCCAGATTCAACTAATTATCCTTCACAAGTTATCCCTGTTGGGGTGGCGGGTGGATGGGGTGAGGGCAGTGTTGATGGTGGAGAAAGGGAAGCCCCTTTCTTTGAAGAAGGTAGACAAAACGGGACATACTGGTAGCCACCCATTTCAGTCCTACATCCCATTTCCTTTCCAACATGTCAGTCCATGGCCTCCTCTACTGCCACCATGAGGCCACACTCATGTCGGAGAAGCAACACCTTATATTCCACCTGGGTAGTCTCCAACCTGATGGCAGAAACATTGATCTCTCTAACTTCCACTAATGGCCCCCCCACTCTCCTCCGTATCCCATTCCCCTCTCTCACCTTACCTCCTTTCCTGCCCATCACCTCCCTCTGGTGCTCCTCCCCTTTCTTCCAGGGTCTTCTACCCTCTCCTATAAGATTCCCCCTTTAGATCTTTACCACTTTCACCAATTGACTTCCCAGGTCTTTACCTCCCCTCTCCCGGTTTCACCTCTCACCTTGTGCCTCTTCCTTCCCACCCCCAGCTTCTTGGTCTGACTTCTCATCTTTTTTTCTCCAGTTCTGAAGTGTCTGTTTACTCTTTCCCATAGATGCTGCCTGGCCTGCTGAGTTCCTCCAGCAGTTTGTGTGTGTTGCTCGGATTTCCAGCATCTGCAGATTTTCTGTTGTTTGTGATTTGAAAGTTGGAAGTGTTTTTTTTAATCAAATAATGTGATACGTTCTAGAATTGAGTCATTGATGAGTAGGCAGCCTCGCAATTCTCATTCAGTTTGCAACTAATGAAACTACATTGAACAGCAATCAAACGTATGTATGTCAGACCAGCTGGCAGATGTTCTCACTGACATCTTCAACATCTCCATGAGCAGCGCCACCATTCCAACGTGCTTCAAGGCCGCCACCATCGTCCCTGTGCCGAAGAAGTCTTCAATGTCCTGCCTCAATGACTACCGTTCTGTTGCTCTCAGATCATCATCATGAAGTGTTTTGAGAGGCTCGTCATGAGGCATATCAAGACCCTGCTACCCCCTTCACTGGATCCCCTGCAGTTCGTGTATCGTCCCAACCGCTCAACTGACGATACCATTGGCACCACCCTCCACCTGGCCCTAACCCACCTGGACAAAAAGGACACATATGTTCGAATGCTGTTCATAGACTTCAGTTCAGCATTCAACAAAATCATCCCTCAGCACCTGACTGGAAAGCTGAAACTGCTGGGCCTGAACACCTCTCTCTGCAACTGGATCCTAGGCTTCCTGACTGGGAGACCTCAGTCAGTCCGGATCGGGAGCAGCATCTCCAACACCATCACACTGAGCACGGGGGCTCCCCAGGGCTGTGTGCTTAGTCCACTGCTGTTCACTCTGCTGACCCATGACTGTGCTGCAACACGCAGACAGACAGAGAGACATACTTTATTGATCCCGAGGGAAAGTGGGTTTTGTTACAGTCGTACCAATCAAGAATAGTGAAGAAATATTGCAATATAAAACCATAAATAATTAAATAATAAGTAAATTATTCCAAGTGGAAATAAGTCCAGGACCAGCCTATTGGCTCAGGGTGTCTGACACTCCGAGGGAGGAGTTGTAAAGTTTGATGGCTGCAGGCAGGAATGACTTCCTATGACGCTCAGTGTTACATCTCAGTGGAATGAGTCTCTGGCTGAATGTACTCCTGTGCCTAACCAGTACATTATGGAGTGGATGGGAGACATTGTCCAAGATGGTATGCAACTTGGACAGCATCCTCTTTTCAGACACCACCGTCAGAGAGTCCAGTTCCACCCCCACAACATCACTGGCCTTACAAGTGAGTTTGTTGATTCTGTTGGTGTCTGCTACCCTCAGCCTGCTGCCCCAGCACACAACAGCCCTCCTCAGGTCCAGCACCAGCTCCTTAGTCTTTTTCACATTAAGCTGCAGGTGATTCTGCTCACACCATGTGACAAAGTTTCCCACCGTAGCCCTGTACCCCGCCTCACCTCCCTTGCTGATGCATCCAACTATGGCAGAGTCATCAGACAACTTCTGAAGATGGCAAGACTCGGTGTTGTAGTTGAAGTCCGAGGTGTAGATGGTGAAGAGAAAGGGAGACAGGACAGTTCCCTGTGAAGCCCCAGTGCTGCTGACCACTCTGTCTGACACACAGTGTTGCAAGCGCATGTAGTATGGTCTGCCAGTCAGGTAATCAATAATCCATGACACCAGGGAAGCATCCACCTGCATCACTGTCCTGCTGGATAGCTGGAACCACTTCATCAAGTCCGCCAATGACGCACAATGATGAGTCAGCTTACAGAGAGGAGGTGCAGCGGCTAACGGACTGATGCAGAGCCAACAACCGGTCTCTGAATGTGAACAAAACAAAAGAGATAGTTGTTGACTTCAGGAGGACACAGAACAATCACTCCCCGCTGAACATTGATGGCTCCTCCGTTGAGATTGTTAAAAGCACCAAATTTCCTGGTGTTCGCCTGGCAGAGAATCTCACCTGGTCCCTCAACACCAGCTCCATTGCCAAGAAAGCCCAGCAGCGTCTCTACTTTCTGCGAAGGCTGAGGAAAGTCCATCTCCCACCTCCATCCTCATCACATTCTACAGGGGTTGTATTGAGAGCATCCTGAGCAGCTGCATCACTGCCTGGTTCGGGAATTGCACCATCTCGGATCGCAAGACCCTGCAGCGGATAGTGAGGTCAGCTGAGAAAATCATCAGGATCTCTCTTCCCGCTATTACAGAAATTTACACCACACGCTGCACCTGCAAAGCTAACAGTATTGTGAAGGACCCTACGCACCCCTCACACAAACTCTTCTCCCTCCTGCCATCTGGCAAAAGGTACCGAAGCATTCGGACTCTCACAACCAGACTGTGCAACAGTTTCTTCCTCCGAACTATCAGACTCCTCAATACAGAGTCTAGACTGACATCTGCATCATTTATTATTAAGCAACATGTAGAACACACTGGAGGAACTCAGCAGGTCGGGCAGCATCCGTGGAAACGAGCAGTCATCATTTTGGGCCGAGACCCTTCATCAGGACTGACAAAGGGTCTTGGCCCGAACCATTGACTGCTCATTTCCACGGATGCTGCCCGACCTGCTGAGTTCCTTCAAAGTGTTGTACGTGTTGGTTTGACCCCAGCATCTACAGTGTACTTTGTGTTTATCATTTATTATTATATTGTAATTTGTCCTATTTCTTGTTTATTAGTTATTGTACTGCCCCATACTGTTTTGTGCACTTTATGTAATCCTGTGCAGGTCTGTACTCTAGTGCAGTTTTTATGTTGTTTTACATAGTTTAGTGTAGCCTTGTGCTGTCTCACATAGTCTAGTGTAGTTTTGTGTTGTTTCATGTAGCACCAGTGTCCTGGAGAAAAGTTGTCTTGTTTTTACTGTGTACTGTACCAGCAGTCTATGGTCGAAATGACAATAAACTTGACGACTACAGACATCTCTCAGTGTAGTCAGCTCCTTATTTTTGTTCATTTTGCACATTCTGACCCAGCAAAGAATTCCTATTTTATGAGCCCCTTGGGCAAACTGCAAAGGCCTTCAATGTTTTGGAAAACAAAACTTTGATGAAAGACTCCACACTCTTCGCAGAGGTGGAGCTCCTGCGATGTTTGGTGATACATCTGGTTTTGTTACTTTCCTTTCTTTTTTATTTATTAAATTTTTAGAAAATTACAAAGAATAAATGTAATGATAAAATAGTAAGAAAGAAAAAAATAATATTAACCCTCCCCCCCCCTTAACCCTTGTCTAAAGAAAGAAAGAAGAAAAAGTTTGCCTGGATATCGGAGGATCCCCACATGCTCCATGGAGTTCAAAATAATTTTAATATTTATTTTTACTTTCCCCAATCACTTTATAATTTTATCTTCAAAGGACCTATGTATTTAATCCTATCTTTTGTAGGTATGGGAGCCAAATTTTCAAAAATATATCATATTCATTTCTTAGATTGTATGTATTTTTTTCAAGTGGAATACAACTATATATTTCATTATTCCAATGATCCATATTTAAATATAAATCAGATTTCCAAGTAACTGTGATAAATTTTTTGGCTACTGCCAATGCAATTTCTACAAATTTTTTCTGATACTTATTCAATTTAAGTTTCGGTATTGTCCCTTCAATGTCTCCTAATAAAAATAATATTGGATTTATTGATTTTGATTGGTTTTGATTTATTTAACAAACTCATTGCTATCTTTTAGATTGGAAAAATATGGGAAAGTATCAGGGTATAAAGTAAACTGGGATAAAAGTGAAATTTTACCCCTTACCAAAGGAAATTATAATCAATGTCAATTAGTAACTCAATTTCACAACACTCTTTTCTGTTATTTTCAATTAAAGGCTTATTTACGAGAAAAGCTGGGTCAAACAATGTTGATGCCAAAACCTAGTGAAATAGAAATATTAATTCAAAAAGGAAAAATTTAAAAAATTACATCTTGTATGTACAATTTGATTTGAAAACAGACAATTAAATCAGGAATTCATAAATCAAGACAAAAATGGGAATCTGATTTGAATATTAAAATTGATGGAAAAAGCTGGTTAAGATTATGTTCTGATAGTATGATAAATACAATAAATGTTCGACTTAGATTAGTACAATATAATTTTTTACATCAATTATATATAACACCACAGAAAATAAATAGATAAAATTCAAATATGTCTGACCAATGTTTTCGATATAATCAAGAAATTGGTACTTTTTTACATTTTAAAATTCAATCACTTTGGATAAATCTAAGACTTTTATTGGAACAAATTACTGGAGTACAACTCCCACATAGTCCAATATTATTTTCATTTTGCTACTTTCCTGAAAAGGAAGCTCCTCACATCATCATCACTCATTGTTTTTCTCACTCAGATGTGCACCGACAACAAAGGTTATTTGAACAACCCTGAAAGAAATTCAAAGCATTCAACTAATTTAGGTTTAACTTCGACTTTACTTTAAGCAAGTCGTGCGTGTATCATGTGGTAGCGCAATGACGTGTACAATTATCATAATTTTACATTTAACCTATGATTAATTATTTAAACGAACAAGAATGCTTATTCAACAAACACATAAACAAGTTTACTCAAATGTAACTAAAATGTTAAATACACAACAGCTATAAAAATCATCAACTTTATTTGAATAATCGTATTCTAAAGACTTTGTCACGAAATGGGTGGTGAATATGAAATGCTTCTCTCCTACACAGAAGTTCACTGCCTTTCTTTGTTCGAACTAAGGACAGAAGTTTCACATTTTCTATTGAAAAACAACCACCCCACCGGTACACTTTGAAAAAAAGGATTGTATCCATGGGGTGGTTTACCTAGCAGATGTCTTTAACCATATGAATCTTTCAATTCATTGTCCTGAAGTCACCATTACAGATGCTGCTGAAAAATCACAAACTTCCTTGGCTAAGCTGCTGATATGGAATGAGAGAGTGGAGGCCAACATCCTTGCAAATTTTCAAATGCTGGGGAAGTGCTTTACAAGATGGCGTTGAGATGCAAAATTCCCTGCCAATTTCTTTGAACATCTGGAAACAGTTCAGAACGCTTTCACATGTTGCTTCCTTCTTGATGGCATTAAAGTTGAACCATGGATCTGCAATCCTTTTCTTTCTGATATAATCTGTATTGAAGATGTTGACTTAGCCAAAGATGAACTCATTGATCTTAGGACAAAAAAAAACTTCCTACAATTGGAAGTTATCTCAAAACGCCTTGGAGAATCCTGATTACAAACAAGAGAAAATCTGCAGATGCTGGAAATCCAAGTAATACACACAAGCAATGCTGTGTTCCTTGAGAGAAGTCTATCTTCCCCTTGTAAAGTGAGCTGTGGAAGCTTTATTTCCATTTGCAACAGACCCAAGGCCCGAAATGACAACTGTACTTTTTCCCATAGATGCTGCCTGGCCTGCTGAGTTGCTCCAGCATCTTGTGTGAGTGGCTTGGATTTCCAGCAGCTGCAGATTTTTCTAGCCAGAGTAAAGGAGAAAGTTTGAATTTCTGTCCCCACGGCGGTGCTGCTGCCCGAGTCCTCCGGCCGTACGGCGGCGATGCTGCCCGAGTCCTCCGGCCGTACGGCGGCGATGCTGCCCGAGTCCTCCGGCCGTACGGCGGCGATGCTGCCCGAGTCCTCCGGCCGTCGGTCCTCCGAACGCGCGGCGGTGCCGTGCTTAGGCCCTGACGGACGAATCTCGGGTCGGGAGCTGGTGTTTATTGTTGGGTAGCCGGGGAATTGACGCTTTTTTCGTGACAGGGCGCACATGGCGTCGGCGTCACAACCGCAACAGCAGCAACAACAGCCGCAGCAGCCGGGCTTGACAGTGGACCAGGCGAAAGGTGAGACCGGGGCCCCGTCTTAACGCGGGCCCTAAGGATGGGCTTAGCTCCCCAGTCCCCGGTCCAGAGGCCTTACAATGGACCTGGGATTCTGGGACCCAAGGATATGTTTGTCACCCAGGTCGGGATACCGTTGGTACCAAGGCTATTGTTTCTGAGTCCTATGCTGATTCAGTGGGATCGTCTCTCTGTCTATGGCAGGTTCAAAGCGGGTGGGGTCGGAGACAATGGACTATCCAGGCCGTCGTTTTAGCTCCCTTTACCAGCCACTGTCCGAAGGGCCCTTTGAGTGAGGAAACCAGGGTTCGACATTCGACCGAGGGTTGGGATTGGATCTGGTACAGGCTGAGTTTCGTGTCATAGGAATCCATATCACCGATTCAGACCTTATACTTAATCGCTGCCTCGGTAAAGCAGCCCCCATCCACTAAGACAGTCTCTCTTCAGCCTCCTACAGGGGCAGAAGATACAAAAGCCTGAAAGCACATACCACCAGGTTCAAGGACAGCTTCTACTCTGTTGTTATAAGTAGTGCCTTAGTACTACAAGACTTCAAGTCTACATTGTTGTGATCTTGCACTTTATTGGTTTACCGTGTTCTTCCTCAGTGCGCCGTACAGTGATTTGATGTATTTGAACAGTATGTAAGACAAGCTTTTCATTGTATCTTAGTTCGTCCGACAATAAACCAGTTCCATTCCATTCCAACCCGTTGGAGTTGACCAAGATTCCTATCTCATCCGTTCCCATTTGGCGGTGTTTGGCCCATTCCTTTATTCCATATCTGTACCACACGTACACACAAGTTGTATCTCAGATCCTTTTCAAATCTTTTCTTTCTCTCCTTAAACCAATGCCCTCTAGTTTTACCCTCCCTTTGCCTTTTATCTGCTATTCATGGTTTTGTACGCCTCTTTACGATCACTCCTCCCTCTGCAATGAATAATTTCATCCCTGCCCAACCTCTCCTATAAACCAGGCCCTCAAATCCTGACAACGTTTCTGTAAACTTCCTTTGCCCTCTTTCTGGCTTAATGACAACTTTAACAGAGTAATCAAAACTATACAGTATGAGTGCTGCCATCTTACCAACATCTTGTATACCAGGGCCAGTAGTTGTCCTGGGGCTGACGTTCGGCCACATTTCAGGAACCCGAGGAACAGTACTGTGCAGTAACAGAAACCTTGTCCATTTGCTGCTGCCTTGTCGCCGTTCCCCCCCCCCCCCCCACCCCGCCTGACACGTTTTGCCTCTCCCCTTCGCCCAGTGATTCTGGCTGAAGTGATCAAGGCCTTCAGCTTGCCGGAGAACGCGATGAGGATGGAAGAAGCCCGAGACAATGCCTGCAATGACATGGGCAAGATGCTGCAGTTCGTGTTGCCCGTGGCAACCCAGATCCAGCAAGAGGTCATTAAATCGTATGGATTCAGCAATGATGGGGAAGGTAAGTGTATGCATTATACCTGGAATGACCCACCCCCTGCAGCTTCTCCTGCCCCTCGTCCGGGGATCATTGTTTTCCTTCAGCATAGGTTCCCAGACTTTCTCAGTTTGTTCCATCAATAACAGCAGTATCTTCAGCTGCCTGGTCTCTGAATTCCCTCCTTAAATCTCTTTGCACGCTCAGACCTTAAAATAGGGGAACACAATTAGGCCTCTGAGGCCATCAGGTCCACTCTGTGATTTGATCATTGTTGATGTATTTCCCCATTATCCTGCCTCCCCCTGTAACCTCTTGTGTTTTAATGTAAGATCTACTTCTCCAAGCACGTCTTTGGCCATCCGGTAGGTTTCTGTGGCTTGTTAGACTGTAAGGGGCACCACGGTAGCATTGCAGGGCATTCGAGAGTTCGGCGTTTAATTTCGGTGCTGTTCTGTGAGGAATCTCTCTGCATCCTCCGCGTGGAATGCGTGGGCTTCCCCCGGCTTCCTCACACGGTTCAAAGACGTAGGTGAAATGGTCATTGTAAATGTCCTGTGATTTAGGTAGGGGTTAATCGGGTTCGTCGGAGGGTTGGTGAGATGACATCACTCGAAGAGCCAGAAGGGCCTGTTCTGTACTGTATCACTAAATAAATAAATAAGTCCGGAGCAGAATTAGGCCACTGGGCCCTTTGTGTCTCTTCTACCATTCCAACACAGTTGACTTATTATCCCTCTCGATTCCATTTTCCTATCTTCTCCTTGTAACCTATGAAAGTCTGCTTTAAATATACTCGTTGACTTGGCGCAGCAATGAATTCCACAGATTTACCACCCTCTGAGTAAAGAAATTCTTCCTTATCTCTGTTGTAAAGGACGTCCCTCTATTCTGAACCTGGCTCATTCACAATGGGAAACATTCTCTCCACAATAGAGTGACACATGACTACACTGCTAGGTCCATTTCAAGTCAAGTCACTTTTTAGTGTCATTTCGACCATAACTGCTGGTACAGTACACAGTAAAAACGAGACAATGTTTTTCAGGACCATGGTGTTACATGAAACAGTGCAAAAACTAGACTGAACTACGTTAAAAAAACAACACCAAAAAAAACTACACTAAACACCTACCCAGGACTGCATAAAGTTCACAAAGCAGTGCAGACGTTACAATAAATAATAAACAAGACAATAGGGCAGTAAGTTGTGTCAGTCCAGTCTCTGGGTATTGAGGAGTCTGATAGTTTGGGGGAAGAACTGTTACATAGTCTGGTCGTGAGAGCCTGAATGCTACGGTGCCTTTTCCCAGATGGCAGGAGGGAGAAGAGTTTGTATGAGGGGTGCATGGGTTTGGTTTTCGGATGCAGCGTGCAGTGTAAATGTCCGTAATGGGTGGAAGAGAGACCCCGATGATCTTCTCAGCTGACCTCACTATCCGCTGCAGGGTCCTGTGATCCGAGATGGTGCAATTTCCAAACCAGGCAGTGATGTAGCTGCTCAGAATTCTCTCAATACAACCCCTGTAGAATGTGATGAGGATGGGGGGTGGGAGATGGACTTCCCTCAGACTTCGCAGAAACTAGAGACGCTGCTGGGCTTTCTTTGCTATGGAGCTGGTGTTGAGGGACCAGGTGAGATTCTCTGCCAGGTGAACACCAAGAAATTTGGTGCTCTTACCGATCTCTGCCGAGGAGCCGTTGATGTTCAGCGGGGAGTGGTCGATTCGTGCCCTCCTGAAGTCAACAACCATCTCTTTTGTTCACATTCAGAGACAGGTTATTGGCTCTGCATCAGTCCGTTAGCCGCTGCACCTCCTCTCTGTAAGCTGACTCGTCATTCTTGCTAATGAGACTCACCACGGTCGTGTCATCGGTGAACTTGATGATGTGGCTCAAGCTGTGTGTGTTGCAGCACAATCGTGGGTCAGCAGAGTGAACAGCAGTGGACTGAGCACACAGCCCTGGGGGGGGCCCCATGCTCAGTGTGAGGTCTCCCAGTCAGGAAGTCTAGGATGCAGTTTCAGATGGAGGTGTTCAGGCCCAGTAGGCTCAGCTTTCCAATTGGTTTCTGAGGGATGATTGTGTTGAATGCTGAACTGAAGTCTATGAACAGCATTCGAACGTATGTGTCTAAGCCTTTCAATATTCAAACCGAATCAAGTTCGCTGATGACCCAGCAATGTTTGGCCTCAACAACAGCAACAAGATGGTGCACAGCAAGGAGGTAAAGAGGTTGGTAGAATGCCACAAGCACAACTTGAGTCTCGCACTCAAAATGCTGGAGGAACTCAGCGGGGCAGATAGCATCTATAGAAAAGAATAAACAGATGCCATTTTGGCCTGAGACCCTTCCTGAGACGCAGCCTCAGAATAGAGGGGTGTCCTTTTAGAATGGAGATGAGGAGGAATTTCTTTAGCCAGAGGGTAGTGCCACAGACAGTTGTGAAGGCCAAGTCTTTAAGTATATTTAAGGCAGAGGTCGATAGATTCTTGACTGGTCAGGGCTTGAAGGGATATGGGGAGAAGACAGGAGACTGGAGAGAAAATTTGGACCAGCCATGATGGCAGAGCAGACTCGATGGCCAAATGCTCCCATATCTTATGGTCATATCAGGGTATGTCTTCCATCCATCGGAGATATTTATCAGAAGCATTGCATACAAAGAGCCTTAGCATTGACAATGCCAAAACCCTGCATACGACAATCTCTTCGACCCCTTAATGTAAGCCAGGAGTTACTGTAGCATTTGGGCAAGAAAAGTTGGATGGAAAACAGCTTCATCCCAGCTGTTGAGCTCCCAGCCACCACCTCGGTCTCATCATGTACAAAGTGCCAGTAGCATTATATTGTCTACTTCCTAACTTGAATAATAAATGCGCTGTGTTATTTGTTAATTTACTGCTGGAGTTATTACTTTTTGTTATGTGTGTGAGTTATACGTACTGTGTTGTACACCTTGGTCTGGTGGAATGTTGTTTCATTTGGCTGTGTACGTGCATATGGTTGATTGACAATGAACTTGAACTTAACTCTATCTGAGCCTTTCAATATTCAAATAGGTTTCAGTGAGATACCCCTCATTCATCTCAACTCAGTGAGTACAGGCCCGGAGCCATCAAACGCTCCTCATACATCAACCCTTTCATTTCCAGAATCATTCTTATGAACCTCCTCTGGACCCTCCCCAATGCCCAAACATCTTTCTTGGATAAGGGGCCCAAAACTGTTCTCAATATTCTGTGGGATCTGACAAATGCCTCATAAAGCCTTAGCATTACATCCTTGCTCTTGTATTAAATTCTTCTCGAAATGAATGCTGACATTGCAAACAAAAGACAAGAAAAAATCTGTAGGTGCGGGAAATCCAGCAACACACTAAAACATCTGCAGATGAATGGGCGGCTAACATTGCATATGTCTTCTTTATCACCAACTCAACCTACTAGTTAACTTTTAGGGAAATCTGCACAAGGGCTCTTAAATCCCTTTACACCTCCAATTTGTTAATTTTCTCCCCATTTATAAAATGTCTACGTCTTTATTCAGTCTACCAAAGTGCATGTCCACACACCTCCCTATACGATATGCCATCTGCCACTTCTTTGCCCATTCTCCCAATCTATCTGCCCTTCTGCATATTCCCTGCTTCCTCAACACTACCTGCCCCTCCACTTCGAACTGAAAATCCTGTTGGGAGTGAGTCATTGAAGGAGCAAGTGAGAGAGTGATAACTTGCATTATTTGAAGACTGCAAGCCCCTTTGGGAGTGAGTCTTATTTGGGCCAATAAAAAGGCAGGAGGTGTAAGCAGAGCAGCCATTGTTGGAGTGGGCCGGTCAGTGTCAGGGTGGTCTTGGCTTTGGCAAGCACAGACAGCAACTCTTAAGTAAGTTCTTAGTGAATTTTTTTCCTGTTAATAAATAGCTAGTATGCTGAGAATGGGTCCAGTTAGTCTCTTGTGTGAAAAGTGAGAACTTTTGTAGACTTCCAGTGTCCCTGATAATGACATTTACGCAAGGTGTACAGAAACTCCTCAGAGATCAAAATATACTTTATTCAAAAATAAAATTATATACAATAAACCATTCAATGACTCTCAGTCCTTTACAAATGTTTCCATTACAATCTTTACATTCCCACACTTTTGCCACCCACTTGGCACTCTGTTATTCCATACTTACATACACTTTTTCAGGGGTTTACACCCCGCCCCACCCCTCAACTCCCGCGGAAGAAGAACCCTAGACTGGTCCTTCCCCACCGGGCCCTTGGCTGCCCCGAGTTTGAGTGCGTCCCTCAGCGCGTACTCTTGCAGCCGAGAATGTGCCCGTCAGCAGCATTCCCCCACAGACATCTCCGTGTGCTGGTAGACCATCAAGTTCCGGGCCAACCAAAGAGCATCTTTCACCGAGTTGATGATCTGCCAGCAGCACCGGATGTTGGTCTCCATGTGTGTCCCCAGGAACAGCCTGTAGATCAGAGAGTCCTCTGTTATGCAGCTGCTGGGGATGAACCTCGACACTGCCCCTTCCATCCTCCTCCACACCTTCTCGGTGAACCCACAGTGTGCAAAGAGGTGGGTCACCGTTGATTCCTCACTGTAGTCTTCCCATGGGTAGAGGGGTATGGAGACGACGTTCTGGACGTACAGGAGGGATCGGGCTGGGAGGGCCCCTCTCACCGCCAGCCAGGCGAGGTCTTGGTGTCTGTTGGTGAGGTCTGGCGATGAGGCATTTTGCCAGATGAACTGGACGGTCTCCTCAGGGAACCTCCTCACTGTGTCCATCTCATCCTTCTCCTGCAGTGCCTGCAGGACCTTATGTGCTGACCACTGCCTGATGGCCCTGTGGTCAAAGGTGTTGACCTGAAAGAACTTCTCTACGAGGGACAGGTATGGCGGCAACGACCATCTGACAGGAGGTGTTGCACGGTAAAGGGGCCAGACCCATCCTTCGTAGCTAGGGCGACAGGTAGAACCTGGGCACATAGTGGTACTTGGTGCCCACGTACCTGGGATCCACACACAACCTGATGCAGCCACACACGAAGCTGGCCATCAGAGTGAGGGCGACATTGGGGACGTTTTGCCCCCATTGTCCAGGGACTTGTGCATGGTGGTCCGTCTGACCCGCTCCATCTTGATCTCCAGACGAATCTGAAGACGGCTCGGGTGATTTCCGAGCTGAAGGAGCGGGGAACTGGCCACACCTGCACACAGCAGCCCTGAGAGCACCTCACACCTGATGACCAGGTTCTTGCCCGCTATCGACAGGGAGCGCCCTTCCCCACAGTCCCAGTATCTTTTTGACCTTGGCAGTCCGCTCCTGTCAGTTCTTGTTGCACGTCTCAGCCCTTCCGAACCAGATCCCCAACACCTTCAGGTGATCAGACCTGATGGTGAAGGGAACGCTGGATCGGTCAGGCCAATTGCCGAAGAGCATGGCTTCTCTCTTTCTACGGTTGACCCTGGCCCCCGACGCCTGCTCGAACTGTTCGCAAATGCTGATCAGCCTGTGAACCGACCTCGGATCAGAGCAGAAGACAGTGACATTGTCCATGTACAGGGAGGTTTTGACTTGGGTCCCTCCATTGCCTGGCAGCATCACCCCACTTATGCCCTCATCCCTCCTGAGGGCTTCGGCAAAGGGTTCTATGCAGCACACGAACAAGACAGGAGAGAGAGGGTAGCCCTGCCTGGCTCCAGACCTGATGGGGAAGCTGTCTGTTTCCCACTCGTTGACCTGGACTCCGCTACAGATGTCTGTGTAGAGCAGTTTGATCCAATTTTGGATTCCCTCCCCAAATCCCATTTTGGAGAGTACATCCACCATCCACTGCTTCTCCTTTACCCACACTGATTGTTACTTCCTTGAAGAATTCTGACAGATTAGTATGAGGATACCAATTTTTTTCAAATGTATAAAGAGCAAAAGAGGCAATAGTGCATTTGGGACCACTGGTAAATTATACTGGAGAGTTATTAATTATTTTGCACCAGTTTTCGTTACGGAAGACACTAGCAACGTCCCTAAAATTCAAGGGTCAGAGAGCAGAACTGAATGTTGTTGCTATTACTCAGGAGAAGGTGCTTGGGAAGGTGTAAGGTCTGAGGATAGACAGATCACCTGGACTAGATGGACTACACCCCAGAGTTCTGTGTGAGGTATCTGAAGAAACTGTGGAGATATTAATGATCTTTCAAGAATTTTTAGATTCTGGCATTGATCTCAAAAATTGTAAAAGTCCTTCCACTCTTTTAAGAAGAGAGGGGGTTCAGGAAATTATAGACCAGTTAGCCCAATTTCAGTGGTTGGGAAGGTGTTGGAGTCCATTAATAAGGAAGAGTTTTTGGGGAACTTGGAAGCACATGACAAAGTCAGTATGATTTCCTTGAGGGGAAATTTTGCCAAACCAATCTGTTGGAATTATTTGAGGAAATAACAAGCAATATAGACAAAGGTGAGTTAGTAGATGTGTTGTACTTGGATTTTTGCAAGGCCTTTGACAAGATGCCGCACACGAGGCTGCTTAAAATAAGATCCCGTGATATTAGCATGGATAGAAGATTGTCAGATTAGGAGAATTAATCTGAGTGAGAATTAAGTGGACCTTTTCTGTTTGGCCGCCAGTGACTAGTGGTATTTCACAGTGGTGGGTGTTTGTAAACCTGGCCACAAAGCCATCAATTCCAATATCCAAATCGTTGACATGTTTTATTTTGTAGTACTCAAAATCAGGTTTATTAATATGCAGTGAAGTTGGTTGTTGTGCCACAGAAATTCCGTGCAATACATTAAAAAACTATAAAATACACTAAGAAATATTGTCTGTTCAGAAATCTGATGGCATAATTCGAGTCATGTCTTGGTGTATTATATTACATTGTCGAGCTTGTGGCTCACTGTTGTCTATTGCTTCGCCTTTTATTACAGTGTTTCTGCTGGAGGCTTAGGTCCTCCCTTGGGTGTTGTTGGCATTGATGATCAGTGTCTTTTTCCCTGGAACCCCTCATTGAATGCAACACATCCTATCACCACCAAAACTAATAAATAAATCAATTTTGTAATTCAAAGTATCTGGAAGTAAAATTTCCTGTGGGAAGATGAAAACATTTTTTATGCGCTAGATGTAGATTCACTGGTAACATAGTCATACTGTGGAAGCTGGCCCTTTGGCTCACTTACTCTGCTGACCATCAAACACCCACTGACAGTAATTTCAATTTATTCTTCCATCAGTCACCACCTGCCTCACCTCCCTCAGATTCTGCCACTCATCCATCCTCCACAGATTGGCAATTTACATCTCCCTCCCCACCGTCACCACTGTCCCCACTAACCATCCTTCCCCTTGCCCCCTTTCCCCTTCCCTCCTCCCGTTTCTCCCTACCCAGCTCATCCCTACCCTCCCTACTCACCACCCTCCTACCCCTTTTACCCTCTTCACCTAGTTGGTGCCCCAGTTCCTTTCCAGTGCCTCTGCACCCATGTCCCAACCCAAAGCCATTACAGACATTTTTGAAATGCCCTAAAGGGCCCACAGCCTTGTTGTGAGTCAACAGTTGTCACTCCCTTCACTTCATGCCTCTAGAACTCTTCCTCATCACATCACCACCAGCTCCATTCGCGTGCCCCTCGCTCACTTTTTGGAAACCCCATCAGAGCGGTTACCCTCCACTTCCTCGTCAATATGAATGGAGTGCACCCACATCTCGAGAGGGTGGGGAATGGAGTCTGTACTACCCTCATCGTTAGACTCTTCAGGGCCCAGGCAGCATGAGATGTGGTGGACACGAGTGACTGAGGAGTGTTTTTCTTTGTTGAAGGTGTGTTGAAGTTCGCTCGCATCGTCAAGGCCTACGAAGGGCAGGACCCCGAGGTTGCAGCCATGTCCGGGAAGCTCAAGTCTATGTTCCTGCCTCCAATGACTGCCCCCCCACACAGCTCCAGCATCCCCTCCTCGTAGTCTGCTGAATTGGGGCGCTGGGAGCCTCGCAGGGCCAGGGATACCAGTCTAGGCCTCATAGGCCCACCCCCAGTGCCACAGGACTGCAGACAATTGACACTGATCCCTCCACAGAATCATCTCCTCAAGTTGCTCTTGATTCTACTTACAGCATTTTTTCCCCTTATGTCAGGAGCCTCAACGTGCTTTAATCTTCAGGCTGGAGTGGATAGTAGATATCCCTAGAGGAGTACTGTAAGGCAACAGTGAAAGACTGTTCTGTCCCGTGTGTGAAACACACAAGCCAGACAATCTTAAGAACCACTCGCGTGGGTAGACAAAGAGGCCGCAAAAGAGTAGGGGATTGCTATGCGCTACCTTCTGGGCAACACACACAAAATGTTGGAGGAACTCAGTAAGTCAGGCAGCATCTATGGAAGGGTTATAAACAGTCAGTGTTTCAGGCCGAGAACCTTCTTCAGGACTGAGTGAAGGTGCCAGCTGCTGTCGTTCATCCTGACAAGTGGAGAGTTTTTATTACAGTCATACCCTGACAGTGTGGTTCAGTTCTCGTGTGCTTTCTTCTGCTGTGGGGTGCAACACTTCTCCAGCCCCCTCAAGCCGTGTCCTTTTCATTGTACCAATATGTATCCGGTGAGGGGAATACTTGTTCTACCTTTCCTGGGTCAGAGGTTGCTGCTGAGTTTGTCTGCTGTCGATGCTCCCTGTAGGGTGGGGGTGGTGGTGAGGATTGTAATTTTAACCTGATAACTGGGTGGATTCTTGTGGGATTGGGGGCATAGACTGGTTCCCCATCCCGTTTAATTTCAGGAGATAGGTCCAGTTCCCGAAGAGTTGGGGGAAATGCTTGCAGTTGGGACACCAAACCGTCCCAGCTCTCCCAAAAACTGACCCAGATTGGAGAAAGTGCTGTGGAGGAACAATGCAAGCATTCAGTATCCCATCCAGCCCAGCCCCATGTCCTGAATATGTTCACCAGGTCAATGTCTCATCCTTCACTGCTGAGTGATCACATCAGCTATCTGGTGCTGTTGGGAAACAAAGTGTCCCTTAGTGAATGTAAATTGGATGTTTGAAGTAATGATCATCTGGGGTAGTGAAGGTTCAGTCAAAACCTGACTTGGGAAGGCACCTCTCTCCTCTTCATTCCTGCATCCAATCCCTGAAGCTCCTGACCTAACAACTTCTGGGAGTGCCCTCAGCTCAAGACCACAAGCGATCAAGAAGGTGACTTGTCACAACCCTCTGAATGGGCACTAAATGTTGGGCTTGCCCAAAGAAGGAACATTTAAAAAGAAAAAAATATTTGTCCTACATGAGAAGCCAAGGGCTCGAGGTGAGACCAGCACGTAATATGCACTACCTGAACCAACTTCAGAAATAACTTTCAAAAGGGATCTGGACTTGGCTGGGAAGTTTTTTGGGAATAATGGGCACTGTGATCAAATGCTCTGGGAATGCACACCTTGGGGTGACTTCCTGTCCTGAATCTGTCTGTGCTTTTCATTCTTGCTCCTGGCATTCTGTGGTTTTATCTTTAGCATGATCACAAGCCATTGTCCTGTACCTGAAGATATCATGTTGTGTACACAATAAAGTGTGATAATGTGACAGAGGCTGTCTGTTGTTTGTACTGTTTCTTCTTGTGTTGTCATGTTGCTCTTGTGTCTGATTCTCCTTGCTGCTGAGAAACCAGATTCTGGCAGAATCACTGAATATATTCTGGGCCAAAAAGGAGAAATGTTGTGTCTTCTATATGGCAGTTGAAGGATTATGAGGGAACAGGTAGAAAAGTGGAACAGAAGCCAAGGTAAACTTGCCAGGCACTGTTCTGTGCCTTACTAGATTCAACACCACTGCGAAATGCATCTAGGTGGTGGAGCAGGCTCAAGGAGCTCTACTCTGTCCCCTGTTTGTAATCTTTCACTGTAACTGCCACGTAGAACCGTTCAACAGAGGAACAGGCTCTTTGACCCACAATGTGGAACAAACTAAATTAGTAATCAAATTCCCAGCCAAACTAATCCCTCCTGTCTATGCAAATTCTGCAAAGGGTGGCACAGTAGCTTGGTGATACTGTAATTTACAGTACAGTGACCTGAATTCAATTCCTGCAACTGCCCGTAAGGAGTTTGTAAGTTCTCGTCATGATTGCATGGGTTTCCCCTGGTTTCCTCCCACAGTCCAAAGACCTTTCAGTTGGCAGGTTAAATTGCCATTGTAAGTTGTCCCATCAATAGGCTGGGATTAAACTGGGGGATTGCCGGGTGGTGTGGCTCTTAGGGCCTATTCTGCGCTGCATCTCAATACATTAATAAATATCCTTCCATTTCCTGCCATTTAACCTGCCAACTGAAAGTTCTTTGGACTATGGGAGGAAACCAGGGGAAACCCAGACCCAGATAAAGTAAAAGGCAAATGTTTATTGCTGTGGATTCTGGCATCTATAGTCTTGTGTCTACCAGTGCTGGGATCTTTTGGACAAAGAAGGTGATAGTGGGTAGAGGTGATTAGTGAGAGGGAAGAGCCAGTGGGTGAAGGGTCTGGGTAATAGGTGGACAGAACCCAGAGGGGGAGAGGGATGAAAAATTGGAATGAGAGAGAGACTGGGGAAAGATGCATCAAAAGTGAAGATTAACTGTTGGAGAATTCAGCATTTTTATCATTGCCCACGCAGAATATGAGCCTTTGATCCTAAATTTTCGGAAAGTTCAGATAGGTCTACCTTTGCCAGCCGAGAAAGGCTCTTCCAGGGCTGACCCATGGGAACATCAGCCCAGAGATGGAAACATAAGAGGCTGCAGATGCTTGAACATAGCACAGGGCTTTGACCGAAGGTGTTGAACATCTCCATGCATCCACAGGTACTGCTCAATCCACTGAGTTCATCCTGCAATTTGCTTTTTGACCCAGATTATGTGTTCGATACTCTAGAGTGGGACTGAGTCCAGATCCTTCTGACTCATAGGTGAGTAAGGAACATACTGAATCACATCTACAATATTAAGAATATAGGAATCTTTTAAACATTCCACTGACACAATCACTTCATTCATGTCCTTGCCAAGCAGATAACACGCACTTCCTCAGCTCTGTCCAAAGTGGTCGGCTGGGTAATTTTAATCACTTCCTGGACACTAGGTTTAACCTGATTTCCCTCTTCTCTCCTCACCTCAGCTTCACTAGAGGAGAAGGCAGATCAGTAATAAAACCAAAAAATGCCCATTAAGTTGGAGACTTGTAGAAGATGATGTTTCTGGCTGATCATCTTGAGATGTTGGACATTCAACTGCTCACTCACAGTTAATCCTAGCCTTGTTTTTCTAGTCTGTTGTCCACTTGTCAGACCATGCCAGGTCTCAGTTGTGGCCCAATGGTCATCTTTTGAACTGCATTATGGGATATTATAGATGCAAGGTGATGTTGCAACAGATATCATTGATGGTGCATTTGAAGGAAATTCTCACCTTTGTGGGGATGGGGGGGGTGGAACATTTCAAAGAACACTTTGCCTTTCAGACAGAGGGTTGTAGGCTTCATTTGTACCCCAGATTTATGACCATAAAGTTGGGGCTACCAACTCAGTACATGGCAGAGGGAATGTTGCACTGTTGGAGGCACGGAAAGGCATTAAACCCTGTCTGCCTTCTGTCTCGGATGAACGAGAAAGTTTTGAAAATGGAGGCATTGATGGTGTAGATGTGGTAAGAAACTTTTCTCGATTTTAAAGATATCAAAGACTAGACAGCAAAAGATTAAGGGTAGGAGATATAGAGGGAACCTCAGGATCACAGAATTATACAGCACAGAAATGCCCTACAACCCAAATCATCCATGCTGACCAAGCTGTCTACCTGAACTAGTCCTGTTTGCCCCACATACCTTTCCTATCCATGTACATGTACAAGTGTCTTTTAAACATTGTAATTGTAACTACGTACTATTCCACGTACCCACCAGACTCTGTGTGGGGATTAAAAAACGCTTGTCCCTCAAACCACCTTTAAAGCAATGCTCTCTCACTTTAAACCCATGTCCTCTAGTTTTTGACTCTCTGCCCTGGTAAAAAGTATGACTTTCCACCTTAATTTTCCTCCTTATGACTTCATTTACATCTATATGGTTATCCCTCAGCCTCCAATGCTTCAGGGAAAACAATTCCAGCCTAACAAGTCTCTCCTTATTACTCAAGCCCTCCAGTCATGGTGAAATTCTTGTGAATCTTTCCTGCCAAATACCAAAGACTTGGAGAGTTGTAACATCCCAAATTCTGCATTCAATGCCTGACCATTGGAGGAAGATTTTGTTTTGATCCATAGGTTGTTTGCAACCAGGAATTCCTGAGGGGGTGGTGGAGGAAGATACATTTACTGTATGAAACATTTGTTATTGATTTATTATTGGTAGTGGTTAATGTACAGAGATACAATGGAAGGATTGTAGAACATACTGTTGTATAGATTAAATCATTACACAGTGAATTGAGATGGTACAAAGTAAAACAGCAGAATGTAGAATAAAGTGTAAAGGTTACAGAAGAACTGTTGGTAAATAGTAAAGTGCAACTTTGTTTTGAGGTAGATTGTGATTTCAAGTGTCCAACTTATTGTACATTCAAGAATTTGATAAAAACAGGATATAAGCTGCTTACCAAGGCATACAAGGCAATCGGCCAAGTACTAGAAAACAGGATTAGAGTAGATGACAGATACAGTATGTCAAAGGTCTTATTTCTCTGCTATGTTTCCACGGCTAGGGGAGCAGAGATACTCTCCCTGCTATCCTGGACAATACATACCCAGGAACCAACATTGCTATTGGGCCACTGTTACTACACCCCGTGCCATGACCCTGCTGGCTGGTTTAAGGGTGTCTGAGAAATGCCACTGCAATGACTGATCTTTCCCTTCCACAGGAGAGTGGAAGTGGACTTCCTCCACCTCATCGGTGACCACTCCTGACAGCTCGTGGTTATTCTGTCCGTTCCAGAGACACGGATTCACCAACTGGCTGAGCTGCTGCTTTGTGAGGATGGGTTTCACAAAGGTTTCTTGGTGAGTTTGATTTGGCTGTCGGGCGGACACTTGACAGTGCTGAAGAATGGAAACAGTTCAGGCAGCAGGGTCGCTGGCTGGACACAGAGTAATGCTCATTGTCTCCTTGCCAAACTGCTGTCATTTTCCAAACTCTGATTTCATCCACACTCAAGTGTCTTTGGCACATTCTGTCTCATGGGGATTTTTGAATGGTTTCCAAAACATACATTGCAGCAGGTCCTTCACAGTTTACAGAGGGGACTTCAAGTGGTACCAAACAGCAAGGTAAAGTCTTGGCCCCTCCTACCTGCCCTTCCATTTAGATTCTAGGTGCAATTTGGTGAGAGACCACTTGAAAAGTCGTCTCATGGAATTCCTGATACAGAAAAAGTGACAGCAAGATCCACAATCTCCCATCAGCATAGGAGCACCACAGGGATGTGTACTTAGCCCTCTGCTCTACTCACCCTACACCTATGACTGTGTAGCTAAGTACAGCTCCAACACCATATACGAGTTTGCTGATGACAGGAGGGAGATTGAAAATCTGGCTGAGTGGTGTAATAACATCAACCTTGCACTCAATAATAAGACCAAGCAACTGACAGTAGACTTCTGGAGAGGGAAATGGGGTCCATGAGCCAGTAATCATCAGAGGTTTAAATACCTGTGTATCACCATTTCAGAGGACCTGTGCTGGACCCATCATATAAATATAATTAGGAAGAAAACACGGCAGTGCCTCTACTTCCTTGGGAGTCTGCGAAGATTCATAATTTCATCAAAAACCTTGGCAAACTTCTATAGATGTGTGGTGGAAAGTGTATTGTCTGGCTACATTGTGGTCTGGTACAGGAACACCAATGCCTTTGAGCAGAAAATATTACAAGTGGTAGTAGATTCAGCCCAGCACATCATGGGGAAGCCTTCTCAACCATTGAGCACATCTACATGAAATATTTCCATAGAAAAGTGGCATCCATCATCAAAGATCCTCACCACCCAGGCCACGCTCATTTCTCACTGCTGCCACCAGATAGAAACTATGGGTGTCTCAGGACTCACACCACCAGGTTCAAGAACAGTTACCACTCTTCAACCATCAGGCTCTTCAACAAAAGGGGATAACTACACTCATTTAAGGACTCTTATTATTTCATGCTCATTATTTATTGTCTGCATTTGCAATTTGTTTCAGTTTGCAGTTACTGATGTTTATAGTTTACAGATCCTGTTTACAGTTACTGTCCTATGGATTTGCTAAATATGCCTACTGAAAAAGAATCTCAGGGTTGTATGTGGTGACATGTATGTACTCTGATAATAAAATTTACATTGAACTTTGTGCTATAGACCGCACTGCTCTTTTGTTGTCCGACCTAGTTAGTTATAGAGCCATTTCTATCACTAAATGCACCCAATGCTGCAGCCTTCATTGTAAAATTATAGATCACAAAGGTGGTCATTTGTCCCATTGCCTGTGTGGCTTTATTCCTTTTTAACTAAGGCATTTGAGAGAGGAGTCCAGAGTCAGCCATAGTGGTTGATATGGTCTCATTCTATCACATTTACTTCCTTAGTCTTACCCATCCCAGACCCTCCTCCTTCCCTGAAACATAAAAATATTATTTCTGCTTTCTGTTCAATGTTTCTCCACATGCTGTCTGACCTGCTGAGTGTTTCCATCTTTGTTCTGAAATATTAACTGTGTTTCTCTCACCACAGATGCTGTTTGTGTTTCCAGCATTCTGTTCGTGTCAGTGTTTTTGGGACTGGTACTACACAGAGACTAGGCCAGCCAAAGGATCGTAATTAATCGCCCGGGTGATTCACTCAAAGTCTTATAACCACAATAACTGAGACCAGGTCATTCTTACAGATTTAGTCTTGAAAATATGTTCAACTCATAATGCCAAGATGGATATCTGCATTTAGGGCCCCATAAAGATTACAAATACCAATTCTGAATCTTTGTACTTCATGATCAGTTCCATTGATCATCTGACTTGGAAAAGAAATGTTAAAAAGAATTGTTTCATTGTTCCATTTCCCTGCACTTGGCCCATATCCCTCTATCCTATCCATGTAGCTGGCCAAATACAGTATATTCTAAGTGTTACTATTGCACCCACTTATAACACTTCTCAGGCAGTTCATTCCATATATCCACCACCCTCTGAGAATCTCACCCCTCATTTGCCCTTTAAATCTTTCCCCACTCACCTAAACCTAGTTTAAACCTATGCTCTCTAGTTTTAGACTCCCCACCCTTGGGAAAACGAGTGCAAACATTCACCTTATCTATACCCCTTATGACTTTAAAAATCTCTGTAAGGTTATTCCTAATTGAGTGGCTATGAGGGGCCAAATCGCCTCCTGCTTCATATTATTCATCATCATTTTGTGCCATGTCAAATGCTGTAGGCAATTATGGTCTTTTGACCAGGATTGTTCTGAGCAAACTTTTCTACAGAAGTGGCTTGCCATTGCCTTCCTTTGGGCAGTGTCTTTACAAGCCGGGTGACCCCAGCCATTATCAATACTCTTCAGAGATTGTATAGCTGATTTCTGTGATAACATAAATAGTACTTGTGACATGCACCAGCTGCTCATACAACCACCCATCTCCTGTTCCCACGATTTCATGGACCCTGTTTGGTTGGAGGGGTTGGGTGCTAAGCAGGTGTACACCTTGCCCAAGGGTGATCTGCAGATTAGCGATGGGGAGGAACATCTTACGCCTCCTTTGGCATCCCCTCCCTGCCACCCAATTCATGTTGTTAGGTATTTAATATTTTTGTTCACTCTCCATAAGATCATAAGACATAGGAGCAGAATCAGGCCACTTAGCCCATCAGGTCTGCTGCACCATTCCATCATGGCTGATCCCAGATCCCACTCAACCCCATACACCTGCATTCTTACCATATTCTTTGATGACCTGACCGATCAAGAAATGATCAGCTTTGACCCACAAACTTGGCCTCCACTGATTCACTACTCTCTGGCTATATAAAAAAAAAGTCCTCCTTACCTCTATTCTAACATGTTGAGGCTGTGCCCTCTAGTTCCGGATATCCCTACCACAAGAACGATCCTCTCCACATTCACTCTATCTGGTTCATTCAACATTCGGTACGTTTCAATGAGATCTCCCCCATTCTTTTAAATTGCGGTGAGTACAGGCCCTAAGCTGCCAAATGCTCCTCATATGATATGCTCCTCAGCCCTTCATCCTGGAATCATCCTCGTGAACCTTCTCTGGACTCTCTCCAATGACAGCATGCTGCTTTTGAGATATGGCGCTCTGTTTTGGTATTTGGCATCTCAATAATCAGAAGTACCTTTTTTATTCCCCTGTCTTTCCCAGTCTATGTCACTGCAGGCCAGTTTATTGTCATGTGCACAAGTATATGTATGCACAGATGCAATGAAAATCTTACTTGCAGGGCATCACAAGCATATTGCATCAAATACACAACATTCTTAAGAAAGCATGAAGAAATTGCATAATGCTATACAAAAAAGAAGACAATTAGAAAAAAAAACAAAGTCAATTGTAGAGCAAAGTTATCATAGCGTTTCTATGCTGAAATAGTGATTAGGGTCGTGCAGGTTGGTTCAGGAAGTGAATGGCTCCTGAACCTAGTGGTATGGGATGTCAGGCCTCTGCACCTCATGCCTAATGATAGCTGTGAAAGGATGGCATGCCACAGATTGTTGTTATCTTTGATAATGGATGTTGCCTTCTTGAGGCAGCACCTTCTGTCAATACTTCTGATGGTGGGAAATCACTATCTAGCCTCCCTGCCCCATTACCTGTCCTTTTTTTCTCTCCTGCCCTTTTTTTCTCTCCTGCCCTTCACCCACCCCTTCTCTGCAACCAGGTGTGTTGTATCTTTAACTTTCCCCAGTTCTGCTGAAGAGTCATTGAACTGGAACCCTAAACCTCCGTGGGTACCGAGTGACACCTCGTTTTTATTTCCGAATCCTCAGCATCCGCAGCATTTTGCTTTTGGGTCACTAGCAAATGCTCCGTGGGCCAGGCAGCATCTGTGGAGGAAGGAGCACAGTTTGCATAACAGGTCGCTGACCTTGCTTTTGCACTTCTGAGTGTGCAAGTTTACTCTTTGCAACAGGCTGCACCTCAGGAAATAAAAATGATACGATTACCTCCCCAGAGTAGTCACTTCATTAGGTACAGCTGTATTTAATCAGCCAATCATATGGCAGTAACTCAATGCATAATTTATTTATTTATGTGAGATACAGCAAGGGACTGGTCCTTTGAGCCATGTTGCCCAGCAACCCCCGATTTAACCCTTGCCTAATAATGGGACAGTTTACAATGACTGATTAACCTACCAACTAGTCAGTCTTTGGATTGTGGGAGGAAACTGGAGCACCCAGAGGAAACCCACGCAGTCATGGGGAGAATGTACAAACTTCTTGCAATCCATGGCAGGAATTGAACCCCGGTCACTTGCTAAGTGCTAACCACTACACAATTGTGCTTCCCCCCCCCCCCCGCATAAATCATGCAGAGATGGTCAAGAGGTTCAGCTGTTGTTAAGACCAGACATCAAAATGGGGAAGAAATGTCTAAGTGTCTTTGACGGTGGAATGGTGCCAGACAGGGTGGTTTGAGTATCTCTGGAACTGCTGATCTGGGAGTTTTACGTAGAACAGTCCAGAGAATGGTGTGACAAATCAAACCAAACCATGTGAGTGGCAGTTCTGCAGGCGAAAACGCCTTGTTAATGAGAGGTCAGAGGATAATGACTAGACTGGTTCAAGCTGACGGGAGGGCGACAGTAACTCTAAAACCACAAGTTACCAGAGTATCTCGTCGAAACGAAGTGAATCGGTTACAACAGAAGGCCACGAAAATACACGCAGGTACCTCCTGTACTTAATAAAGTGGCCACTGAGTGTATATCGCATTTTATTTATCAACACAACACGGGTTGCTCTTCCCAGTAAGAAAAGCAGAGGTGAATTTAAGCGTCCGTGCTTTTTAATCGTTGCTTTTGCTTCGTGGATCGTTCTGTCCCCACCCCTGCTCCCAGACACAATCTGGCCAAAAATAAACTTACAACCAAAACCTCTCCATGAATTCCTGTGGCCATTTATTCCGCAATTAGCCCAGTTCCTTTCCCTTCCTCTCTCTCTCGATCTATCTATATTTGTCGGCGAAATTTATATCCTTGAAATGCACTTCGAATAACAGGGTGCAATTTCCAAGAAACCTGCTAGTATATTTTTGTTTGAAAAGGAATAAAGTATTTTGCAACACAAAGTGTAGATTACATAAGCGGCAACAGCCCTGCAATGGTGCTGGGCGGGGGGGTGTGATCGGATACAAGTAGACATGCACGCCTGTTTATATAGTTCCTCTCTCACTTTCCACACGCAGATTGAATTACAAACGCTGGACCGAAATTAGCTGCAGTCCTGCGTCACAGAAAGATGGCGACTGGTTAGGATTGGTGGAGTCGTTTATGTGTGGTGTGTGTTTTCATCTTAGTTGCGATCTTCCCTGGGACGAGCGTACTTGGGCGGGGAGAATTAGGGAGAGGACGGAGGTGTGACCTGATGCTACAGGTGAGTACTTTCACTGCGCCGAGAGGGGTGGGGTACGATTAAACCTGTGTGTGTGAGCACACACGTACGTATAAATAAGAATACATCAGACATCACACCAGGTTCTCCGCACTATCACTTCCTCTTTTGCAGGATGGATTTTGTAACATGATCCAGTCTGTTCTCACTTTTAAGTTTCTCATTCCCATGTGTTAAAGCAGGGAATGCCACGGCTGGGAGAGTGGGGGGGGGGAGAGAATGAAAGCCACTTCCCCTCCCCTCTTGCAAAATTCTTCTAAGGTTTGCTACCCCGAAGCGTGTAGTGACTGCAGGGTTTTAGACACAAGTTAACCACCGCGAGATTGTACTGCTTGGTGGTGAAAAATGCCCCCGTCTCTGGGAACCTGAGGGATGGAGTTTGGGATCTTTGCTACGCAGCGTTCGCAGCCAACCTCGCTCCGTACGCTTCCGGGGTAAGCCTGTTCCCAATTATTTTTCCGCCTGCCTCTCTTTCTCTGTAAAGTTGGGTGCTGCGCCAATGAGAGGGGGCGGGAGAGGACCGGCTTCCGCGACGCTCCCTCCCTCCCTCTGCTTAAATGTGTAAACTCATTCAGACCCAGTTTCTGCCGCGGGGTGGCTTAGCGTCCCGGAACTGAGGTCTCGGCCTGTGGGGGAGCAACTATGAAACTGAATTGCGCAGTCAGGGAGGCTTGCTGCTGACTTGCACAGTTCTTTCATTTTAAAAAAATGTAAAAATCCCCACATAATGTCGCTATTGGGAGCGTTCTACAGAACCCACCTCCGAATCATGCCGGGGAGAATGGACAGCTAATTCCTTAAACAACCTATGCTTCAGGGCGACAAAGGTGGGTGATTTGAGATGTAAAGGCGATGACGGAACTTTTGAATTACGTTTAGAGTACCTTTATGTAAAAGACAAAAAGGAAAAAAATATCAGAACATTCAGCAGGTCATAAACACGAGAGATCCTGCAGATGGTGGAAATCTTGAGCAACACACACAAAATGCTGGAGGAACTCAACAGGTCAGGCAGCATCTATGAAGAGGAATAAACAGTCGACGGTTTAGGCCAAGACCCTCCAGCAGGCCTAGAAAGGAAGCCAGAATAATAAAGGGGAAGGCTGAGAGGAGAATACTAGCTGGAAGGTGAGAGGTGAAAACAAGATGGGGGGGATGGGGAAAGTAAGCTGGGAGGTGATATATGAAAAAGCTAAAGGACTGAAGAATCTTATAGGAACAGCGGACGGTGGGAGCACTTCATTTAGCTACTTGCACAACTGCTGTAACTACAAAGTTCAAATACATTTAATATCTAAGTGTGTATGCTAGATATAACCTTGAAATTTGTCATCTTGCAGGCAACTACAAAATCAAAGAGACCCAGTGTGCGGTGGGGGGGGGGGGGGGGTGAGAGACAAACCATGCAAACAAGTAACATTTAGAACTAAAGTTCATGAAAATGAGTCCACAGCCACAAAGCCAGTTCAATGCTGTACCCAACCCAGGACTCTGTTAGTTGCAGGCCTCAGCCTCAGTTCAGCGCAGGGATGGGTAAACCTCAGGGAATGCTGGCCCATCACTCCATTCTACACTATGCAACATTGCTACATGCATACTGAACACTACATACATTCTGCCTTCTGTTTCTGTTTACCCTCTCAGTGTGCTTGCTTTATGGCATGATTCAAACGAAGGCATTGACAACAATAAACTAGCCAGTTGAGTTGGATTAATGTAAATAGATGGGTGGTGGCCAGCACAGACTCAGTTTCTGTGTTTTATGGCCACTTGAAGACTTGAATTCTTTGAGGAAGGAAGGTGAGGGTATGTTTTGATGTTGGCCTTGTCGGGTGGAGGCCCTGTACCGACCGCAGGTTGGTCAACAAAGTGAACCTGGGGACTCCAGCCAGTGGGGGTTTTCTTGATTGAAAGTATGGTATCAGCGCGGTACTGTAAGGTTTGGTACTCATTCCACTGCTTCTTGGTATGAATATTCATGATGTGGGTTAATTAGATTTTTTTAAAAAAAGGCTTAGTTAAGAAGTATTCAGATGCCACCATGAAACTGGCAGTGTAGTTGATGGGAGGGGTACAATGGATTGCAGGAAGATGCCTATGTTCTAGACAGACAGAAAACTGGCAACCGGAATTTAATGTCGAGAAGGGTGAGGTTGTATATGTGAGGCAGTGAGGTAGGGCCGGGGGATACTCAGTCAATGGGAGGATAGTGAGTGGTGTGGAGTAACAAGGACTTTGGAGTGTAGGCACACAGGTAGTAGGACACGTCAATAGGTGGCTGAGAAGGTGAAGGCCACATTTCTTAATAAGAGCAAGGAGGTTATGCTAGAACCTGCTACCCATTTCCCCTTCCCTGCCCTACCCATCAACTCCCTCTAGTCCCCCACCTTCTTCCCTTTATTCCATGGTCCACTCTCCTTTCCTATTCGAATCCTTCTTCAGCCCTTCACTTCTACCTATCAGTTCCCAGCGGTTTACATCACCCACCCACCCAGCTTCCGCCTCACCTGGTCCTACCTATCTCCTGCCAGTTTGTAATCCTTCCTCTTCCCCACTTTCTTATTCTGGCTTCTGCCCACTTCCCTTTCCAGTGTTGGTGCAAAATGCTGACTGTTTACTCCCGTCCTGGTCTGGTGAGTCCCTCTAGCATTCTGTGTATGTTGCTCAGATTATGCTAGAATCGTAGACAACATTAGTTGTATCACGCTTGAGAACTAAGTGCAGTTCTGGTCACCACGTAACAGGAAAGGAGTGATTGCAGTGGAAGGGATGTGTCGGGTTGGACCCAGAGCTGGTTGGTTGTGACTAAGAGGTAGCATTGGCTAGACTGGGGTTGTTTTCATTGTAGAGGAGACCAAGGGGAGCCTTAACTGAAGTGTATAAAAGAACAGTTGTAGATTGAGTCAGAAAAATATGCAGAAAATGCAAAGGGAATGTATCCTTTGGTAAAGGCCAGACTCGATGGGCCAAAGGCCCTCCTGTATGTCTTAAGAAAATTTGAGAAATAATATGACTTGTTTAGCAATTTTGAGAGATTAAGAAAGCTGAGGATGCCCATCATCCATTCCTACGTGTGCTCTGTACAATCTCTGTCATTCCCTGGTTGAGCTCCACCAGTGATCTGCCAGGGTTCTAAACCTGATGGGGCTGTCTCCTTGCATCACCTCACCACAGGTACCAGCCTTATGGCAGATCCCACAGAGATGGCGTACCCTGTGATGGATTTCGGGAGGTCATAAGTAAGGAGAAAGTATACTTTAAATGGTAGGACCCATGGGAGCATTGACGTACAGGGAGATGTTGGGGTCCTAGTCCATCGTGGCCACATCAGTAGATAGAGTGGTAATGCAGGCTTGTGGCAAGCTTCAGTTCATTGGTCAGAGTGCTGAGTATAAGAGTTAGGAAGTTGTGTTGCAGCTGTTTAAAACTTTGCTCAAACCACGTAGCATTGTGTGCAGTTCTGGTTGCTGCATTACAGGAAGGGTGTGGAGACTTCGGAGAGGGTGCAGAAGAGGTTTACCAGGATGTTGCCTGGATTGGAGAGTACTAACTACAAGGAGAGGTTGAACCAACTTGGACTCCTTTTTCTAGAGCATCAGAGAGCTGATAGATTGTATAAAGTTATGAGGTATGGATGGTCTTTTACATAGGGTGGAAATATCCAGCACGTGAAGGGGGAAGGTTTAAAGGTGTTTTATGATTTCTTTTTACATAGACGGTGGTGGGTGGCTGGAACAGGCGGCCAGGGTGGAGGTGGAGGCAGATATACCAGCAGGGATTTAGAAAGACAGGTGTACAGGTAAGGGTTGGAGGAATGTGGCTTCGTGCAGGGAGATGAGACGAGTTAAAATTGGCATCATGGTTGAGACAGACACAATGGGCTGAAGGGCATGTTCTTGTGCTGTGTTGTCCTGTGTACGTTTATCCAGCCTCGTCCCCAGGGTGAGGGACTTCACTGTGTTGTTCACAGAACTTGCCCCTGGGTTAGGCAGCTTTTAGCCAGGACGGGGATTTCGGTTGGAGAGTGGCCCGTCAGTCATTCCCACTCCTGACCTTGGGCACTTCACCCCAGTGGTGATGGGAGACGGCAGCACCAGCACCTCCCATCAGAGATCTTTCACTCCCCATTCCATACTCCCACCCAGGAGGGTCCTCTGAGGAACTCCCTGATGGACAGGAATCCTCCAGCCAGAGCTCATTGTTGCACGTTGCAGGGGCCTCACATTTGGTTCATCATCTTCTTTGAAGGTCTCAGCACATGTCTACCTCCATCTCCTCCTGCCCCGGGGCTCACCATTATGCACCACCCATTTCTGAGCCTAATATT
The DNA here is from genome assembly GCF_030144855.1 of Hypanus sabinus. Classification (NCBI taxonomy): domain Eukaryota; kingdom Metazoa; phylum Chordata; class Chondrichthyes; order Myliobatiformes; family Dasyatidae; genus Hypanus; species Hypanus sabinus. The sequence goes on from NC_082710.1 coordinate 156,818,773, forward strand.
GTGGAACTTCAGACTTCTGTACCTCCTTCCTTACAGTAGCGGGGTGGGGGGGGGGGTTAAGGTGACTGTAGTAGTGTTACAGAAGGTCCAGCCCCTCAAGGGTGATGGAATCAGGGTTTGGGGGAAAGCACCCCCCAACTGAGTGTTTGGTGGGAGTACAGCATCCAACACTCCACTACATCCTGTCAGTCTGGAGCCTGCTTATAGGGTCAGTGGTTGAGGACGGGGTGGAGGGGGGGGCCAGGGCCTTCTGGTTACTGGGCAGTTCAGGATGCGAGAAAGGAGGTCCGGACTGGTGATTGCTGCTTGTCTGAGAGTCAGGAGCCTCTGCAGACTGCCCTGAGGTGGTCCCTGTCAGAGGGGTGAGTCCTGCCTGGAGCTGTGCTCCATCCCAGTGACGTGATACCAAACCTGCCATCCTCTGGCAGCTCAACCTGGAGATCCTGTTGTGTCTGTCGGATAGTTGTGCACTTAGAGCACAGAAACTGACTGTTCAGCCCATCAGCTCTGTACTGACCATCAAGCACCCATTAAACAGATGTCCTCCCTATAATACCATCAATTTCTCCCCACCCCCCCCACCAAGATTCTACCCCCATCACCCACACAGTAGAGCACAGTTTGCAGCAGTCATTTGGAAGTTATCCCTGGTGTTTGTGGGATCTTGCTGTGCATCATTAGGGTTCCACAGATCCCATCGCCCCCAGATTTAGAAATGCCATGTGAACGTTGGATGCATAGGTTTCCCCCGCAATCTGAAGGTAGAGCGTTCCTATGAAACCATTTGTAATCTGAAATGTCATAAAGCGAAGAAGCAATTACCATTAATTTATATGGGAAAAATTTTTGAGCGTTCCCAGACCCAAAAAACCCCCCACCAAATCAAAGCAAATAACACATAAAACCTAAAATAACACTGACATATAGTAAAAGCAGGAATGATAAGATAAATATACACCCTATTTAAGTAGAAATATTGTAGGTATGGTGCTGTTGTTTCACTTATCAAACTCGGGAAGACAGCGAGGCAAAATCGATTTGGAGAAAAAAAATCGGCGCGTACGTACGCACACACACACCTATGCACGTATACGCATGCGCAAACAACTGCCCGCACAAGGCTTCATGGTCATTGTAGTCTTTCTCGGGGTAAACACACATATAAAGCGGGCATCTTTTTTGGTTAGTGAAAACAAGTACTAATGTAGGTCTTTCGTAACAGCGAGTTGTAAAACGAACGCTCGTAAAGCGGGGGGCCACCTGTACTTCCTCTCTGGACAGGCCTGTTCCTGTGGAGAGGTGGTGGAGCACTGCCATCTACTGATCTTGTAGTGTACTGCACCTCGTGAACATTTTGGTGTAATTGAAATTGATTTATTATTGTCACATGTAACAACCAAGATGCAATGAACTGTTTGACTTGCATACTGTTCATTCATGATTACACAGTGCATTGAGGCAGGGGAAGGTAAAACAGTAAAAGATGCAGAATAAAGTGTTAACAACTACAGAGAAAGTGCAGGTAAACAATGAGATCATGAGGTAGATTGTGAAGTCAAGACTTCAGTTTATCATTCTAGAGAACAATAAATTAGTCTTTTAACAATGAGGTAGAAGCTGTACTTGAGCCTGGTGGTTTCAGGCTTTTGTGTGTTCTGCCCAGTAACAGAAGGGAAAGGAGGGAATGCCTGGGGTTGGGTGGGGTCTTTGATGTTATTTCGTTATTTATTATTTATTGAGATACTGCACGGAAGAGACCTTTCCAGCCCTTTGAGCCATGCCACCCGGGAACCCCTGATTTAACTCAAGCCTAATCACGTGACGATTTACAGTGACGAATAAACTTATTAACCAGAACAGATTTGGAATGTGGGAGGAAACCGGAGCAACTGGAGGAAGCCCATGCATTCCACAGGGAAGACGTACAGACTCAAGACAGATTTTGTTAGAATTGAACTTTAAACACCGATGCCCGAGCTGCAATAGCCTCCTACTAACCCCTATGCCACCGTGGTGCTCTCTGCTATTGTGAAGCAGCAGGAAGCGGACACAGTCAATGGAGGGGAGGCTGGTTTCTGTGATGTGCTGAGCTGTGTCCACAACTCTCTACAGATTATTGTCATGGGCTTACATAGCCAGGATATAAATGCTATGGAAGTCCACTGTTTGCAGCAGCAACACTGTACATTGCAAACATAAACTGCATAAACTAAAATTGGCATAAGTTTGTATAATTTGCATGACACAATCAACAAATAAACATAACTGCATTAGTGCAAGTTGAGGGACATGTAGAATTGAGATCTTTCTAGTTGGTTGATGGCCGTGGGGAAGAAAGCTGTTAAACCTTGAGGTGTGAATCTTCAAGCTCTTGCTTGGAGTCAGCATTGTAAAAAGGGCAAGGTCTGGATTGTGAAAGTTCCTGATGATGAATGTGGTCTTCCTGAGACATCACCTAGTGTAGATGTCCTCAATGGTAGAGAGAGTTATACCCATGATAGAACCACACTTTACAGCCTCTTGTTCACAACAAGCCAGCTAACATCTGTTCAGGTGCATGAGTGAACTTCCTGTGGGCAAACTGAGTGTGAACACGCAACACCCCTCTCGTGTCTATAATCACGCAGTTAGTATCTGGCATCCCAGCTTGGATCATAAGCATCTCAGAATCAGATTTATTATCACTGACTTGTATGACGTGGAATGCATTATTTTGTGGCTTCAATATAATACGGAGACATAGAAGTACTATGGATTAAACATAAGTAGTGCATGAGATGCAGTGTGGAACAGGCTCTTCAAGCTATGCTGCCCAGCGATGCCCAATTTAACCTTAGCTGAATCATGGGACAGTTTACAATGACCAATTACCAGTATGACTTTGGGCTGGAGCACTGGAGGAAACCCATATAGACACAGGACGATTGCACGGAGAGCAGCAGAAAATGAATCCGGGTCACTGATACTATAAAGCGTTGTGCTAACCAGTACGCTACCATGCTGCCCCAATAATAGGGTAGTGTCTGTGATTCATTCAGAAATCAGAGGGAATGGAGGTGGCCCTGAGTAGTTGAGTAGGGGTTTTCAGTCTCCTCTCTGAAGGTCGATATCCGGGATGGTGAGGGTTCTTGAGACACCGCTTTTTGAAGACATGCTCGATGTTGGGGTGGGTTGTGGCTGTGTTGGAGACGGCAGAGACTCTGATCTGAAACAGGAGGAAGCTGGTCTCTGTTGCTTCTCTATTCAGATCACATCACAGCAAAGTATTAGCTGAGCAGCATCTTCCTGTACCTATACCTTATCCCTGATTTCATAATCAAACATGTACTGTGCTGCTGCAAAAAGCTGATTACCATGGCACTTACTACACTGAGTGCAAGTGCCCATGACAATAATAAGCTTAACCTTGAACTCTGGGTGGCCTGGTAGTATAGCGGTTAGCATAACGTTATCACAACACCAGTACAGGATTCAATTCTTGTCGCTGTCTAAGGAATTTGCATGTTCTACCCATGACAGCATGGTTTTCCTCTAGGCACTCCAGTGTCCTCTTATTCTCCGAAGACTTGTGGGTTAGTGAGTTAATTCATGACATGGGTGTAATTGGATAGTGTGGACTTGTTGGGTTGAAAGGGCTTGTTACCATGCTGTATCAACATGGTCAATCCTACTGGTCCTGTTAATTCCATATTGTGAGGGCTGATGTTTTTTTTTGCTCTACTCTGTGATGACCATAATCTGTTTTACTGCCCGGTTGAGTGGGAGATGTGGTGTCTGTTGCACAGTGGGAAGACGAGCAAACACACGACTCCTCGAGGGGGTCAGTAGTGCAAAGGGTGAGCATTTTCAAGTTCCTGGTTGTCAACATCTCTGAAGATCTATCCTGGGCCCAACATATCAACACATTTAGAAAGGCAGGAGATCAGCTGTATTTCATTAGGAGTTTGAGGAGATTTGTTATGTCACCAAAGGCTAGCCAATTTCTACAAATGCACTGTGGAGAGCATTCTAACTGGTTTAATCTCTGTCTGCTGTGGCAAGGCAACTGCATGGCTTAGAAAAAGCTGCAGAAGGCTGTAAACTCAGCCAGGTCCATCATGGGCACGAGCCTCCCCACCATCGAGGATATCTTCTAAAGGTAATGCCTCAAAAAAGGGGCATCATTCATTAAGGACCTCCTTCATCCGGAGCATGCTCTCTTTGCTACCAACCAGAGAGAAGGTACAGGCGTCCGAAAAGACACATTCAGCATTTTAGGAACAGCTGCTTCCCCTCTGCCGTGAGATTTCTGAACAAAAAATGAACTCATGTACGCTGCCTCGCTATCTTTGCTCTTTTTTTTTTACCCTACTTGTAAAGTAGATATACTGTGTACACATGCACAGTAGATTCCAATTGATGGGGCCACTGGTTAATTGGGACAGCCACTTATTTGGGACAGCTTCTAAGGAACAAAAGCAAATCAAGAAAATAGCTGGGATCCCCTTCCTTTGTTTGGAACACTGTGCCGCTTGCCAAATGCTCTCTAACCAGCATCATTCATGTGCATGTCGTGTGACAGTTAGACACTGCACCGTGCTTAGAACAAACAGTTTATAAATAGTGTCACTTGTGTGTGCTTGAATTCAAGCAGCACTGGTAGTTGGCAAGTAATGAGCAGCAAGACATTCAGAACTGTTTTGCTCTTTGCGGTTTCAAGCATTCGGGCTTGGAGATGCAAGAGACAGCCAGGAATGAAACTGAAATGATTTAATTACTTCAACAAGCTAGGAATAATGAAGAGTTTAAAAGGAATCAGTAATTTTCTTGAAGGTTACGATGTATTGTACTTGTGGTAGTACTGATAGTTCTAATCTATTCTGTATTTCATTTAAATAATTTGTTGACCAGTAGTGTCATTTTTTTTTAATACCTTTTTATCTATTTCTATGAAATTTTGGCTATTGGGGCAGCCACTTAATTGGGCCAAAATGTGCTCCTGACATATCCCAGTTAACTGGTATTTTGTTGTAATTTTATGTGTTGCATTGTGCTGCTGCAAGGCAACAAATTTTACCATAGATAATAAGCCTACTTCTGATTCAAAGTCAGGTTTAATGTCATCTGCACAAATAACGAATGAACAGGTGCAATGGAAAGTTTACTTTCAGCAGCATCACAGATAGACGATCGGATCATCAGCATCCACATGTAAAACACAGCTTAAGCATAAATGATGAACAATTTGTGAAACTTGAGTGCACCGTTCTTGTTCTTTGCTAGTTGACCAGGTCTACTCTCCCTGCACAGCTCTGAGGAAACGCTCCTGTGGTACCACGACATGTGCTCCCGCTACCTCGCTCAGCACAGTGACCCATGCAAAGGACCCGTGACAGGATCGCATTCCGAGCGAGAAGGGGTCATCTCTGAGCCTCCAACACACTGCCCCCTGGTTTAACTGGTGGATCCCACCCCTGCAACCTACCCCAGCTCGGACGTAATTTTGATTGCCAGCTTCTGAGGATGGGGTGGCCCTTCATGATGGGGAACAGCACGTCAAGGAATGGCATAACTTGTGGCCATTCAGCCGGTTGACTCTTTAGCTGCTTATTGGTGCAAATGCCCATTCAATCTTGAGCTGGTGATTAAAAGTGTTAACTAAGTCTGTGTCCCTTATAGTTTTACATATTGAATTCCCGCAGTTTAGGAGCTTAGTTCAAAATTGATGTCTTGCCAATTATCCTTCAAGGGAGATTGTTTAAATTTAAGAGACTGGCGGAAGAAGACCTGAGAGCTTGAGTGGATTATAAACAGAAAATGATTCTTTGATGTACTCCAGTCCCAGACCATTGAAAACTTTAAAGACATGTAAGAGAACTTCAAAATCAATTCTTGATTTCTTGAGTTCACAGACAGAATTGTTTAATACAAGAAGCCAGTGCAGAGTAGATAGTACAGGAGAGGTATGTACCATCATGCTGGTTTTGGTTAAAAGTCCAGCAGTGGTGTTCTAAATCAGTTCAATTTTATAAATAAATTGCTTTGGAAGATCAGTAAAAAGCTCATTGCAGTAATCTTGTCTATTTAATATAAAGGCTCAACAGAAATACACTATTGCATTTCATCTGCATAACTGGAAACCAAGCTTATGCTCTCTGTGATGTCTCCTAAGGGGAGCATGAATAGTAAGAGTAGGGGATCAAAACAGCTTCCCTGAGCAATGCCACAAGATGCCTTATAAAATTGATCTCCAAAGCAGACAAAATTTTCTCTCTTAAGATATGTGAATGAAACCAATTGAGGGCACTTTTAGACAGGGCAGCCTAATTCTCAAGGCAACCTAGGAGAACATTGTACGGAACTGTGTCAGAGGCAGTGCCAAGACCCAGAAGAATTAGACTGAGACTTGGCATCATTACTGAGGCAATTTTATTGCAGGCTGTTTCCGTGCTGTTTTTTGATCTAAAATCTTAACTGAAACTTCTCTAGAATATTGTTCTCATTCAAAAAGTCATTGAAATGATTGAAAATGACTTTCGCCCAGGAATGGAAGATTTGATATAGGCCTGTAGTTAGCTGTACCTCCTGACGAAGGGTCTCAACCCGAAACGTCGACTTACTTTTTCCTCTAGATGCTGCCTGGCTTGCTGCGTTCCACCAGCATTTTGTGTGAGCTGCTTGAATTTCCAGCATCTGCAGTTTTTCTTGTGTTTGCGTAGTGCCTCACTTTCAAGGTTTGGCTTTTTAAGTAGGAGTTTGACAGTAGCAGTTTTGAAGGCACCAGTGAAAAGCTCCAGTTTCAAGGGATGTGTTAATAGTTTTCCTTAACAGAATTAAAAACACTATTAAAATAGTTCTGAAAAATGTGTTGGGGACAGGGTCCAGACAGTGGGAAGACTGTTTTATCTTTGTTTCAATCATATAAAGTTCTGAATCCGAAATACTAGTAAATTTTGACATTGCTCCAGTCTTTTTGAGGTTGGCTTTAGTGGTTACCAGTATCTGTAGCTACATTCTCCCAGTGGAAGTAATTTTGTTGATTTCAAAAAAGTATTAAAAATCCCTCACATTTTGTGGAGATGCTTGACTGAGGATATTACGGTTTGGACCAGTGTTCAACAGTTGGCTTATAGCTGAGAATAATATTTTTGAATTGCCACTATTTTTGCAGAGCGTATAAAAGGGACTAGTTTTTCCTTGAAAATAGTACAGCGGGCTTCCAGTTAAGTTTTCCTCCATTTTCTCTCAGCTACTCTGTACGATCTCTCGAGTTTGCAGACAGAATTGCTTAGCCATGGCAAAGCTTTAGCCCAGATTGGGGCCACTGTGTTCAATATATTTGTCAAATGATTGTTGAAATAATCAACCATTTGATAAACTTAGCTAGCCAGGCAGCATCTATGGAAAAGACGCTTCATCAACACGTTCATTTCATTTACTGAGGAGTTTAGGTCACATGGATTAGGTAAACTAACCAGCTAACAATGCAAATTTAATTTGCATTGCAGCATCAAGAAACTGGTTTTTAACTATAATTTCTTACATGGTCTTGGTTACAGGAAGGAGGCAATCAAAACTTACTGAACAGTGATCAGAGATGGATCGGACAGAGAGACATTGACAATATTTAGCCCCTTTGGCATTACCAATTCAAGTGCAGCTCCAAGTTGATGGGTGGGTGTGGTGACATGCTGGGTAAGATCTAGGCTGTCGGGTAAGCTCATGAATTCAGCTGTCAGAGGGTTTGCATTTGAGAGATCATTAATATGAATATTGAAATCACTGTCATAGTTCGATATATATCAGAGGATGAGAAATCCGAGAGAAAGCAGGCACTTGGTCTCGGAGGGTGATGAATGTTAACGCAGAGGGCAAGATCTGTGCCACAAATTTTAAATATATTTAGCTCAGAATTTGAAAAACTGTTGGCAGACAGTGGATTGCAGCTGAAATGCTTTTTGAACATGGTAGCAAGTCCACCACCTTGTCCACTAAGCCTTGGCATGTTCAATCTGTCAGTCGGGGACACGCTGTAGTTCAGATAACTGGCTGTACTCATTTGCTCTCAGTAAACAACATAGATTAAAAGTCTTATTTGAAAGATATTTCTCATTTAAAAGAGCTGGCTTAAAGAAAGTAGCCTGGAGTATTGTAATCTGGGGGCCCTTCCAGTGACAATGGTCTGAATAGGATAGGTGACATCTACAGAACTTTTGGGTAGTGAGGAAGAAGTATCACATGCTCCATTGATTGTAAATACTGATACCGGCAGGTTTGCCAGACTGCAGTGCAGTATGTTTGCAGATAGCATCCGTGAGCCCAGACTCTTTGGGTGAAGACCAGCATATGTTCCCATAATAGATTAAAATTGTCAGTGAAGCCAAAGTTCAGCATCTGAGGCCAATCATGCAGATTAAGAAGCCTGCCAAAATGCCTAAAGCTGCAGAATTGGTCCAGAGTTAAAAATGCCCTTGTACTGATTTTTAGAAATTCAGAAACCACTAAAGTCGCGTTTCAGCAGCTCAGATTGTTGCTGAACAATGCCAATTGTGCTGATGTGGTAAGGATCCTTTTTACAGACAGTTTGTCAGCAGGCAAGGGAGCTCGTACATTATATCAGGAACTCTAACGCTGGGAGAACAGTCACTCTTAGCTAAGTGAGAGGGGGCATGGGATACTCTGAAAGCTGGTATTGGACTTAATGGACTGAGTGACCTATGTAAAGCTCATTCGCTTTCAAACTATTGGCCCAGTTCCCTTTCATAACTTGACACTTTCTACCTGATAGAAGGTGAGTTTAGCCCATGTTCTGGGCTATCGCTTCTCATTCTGAGTTAAAGTGAGCAGGGAAGTTTCCCCTCTGCAGTGGCATCCAAACTGAGATCCTTCCCTGTACACTGTGGACCTGGGGCAGAGGGTCTGCAATAAGCCCTGATTGCGTAGTAAGTTTTCAAGCATGTACCCGGACCTCCCAGCTACTTGTCACTTCTGCAGGCTGGAAGAGACGGTGTACTAAGTGTACATGGGGGGGTGTCAGGCTGCAACCTCTATTTCTGCATGTCTGAAAGGATCTGCTCCTCACCCGTTGGTTACATTTAGACCAACGCTCTGACAGCTGGTGTGGAGGGAGGGTGGTCGAGTCAGACAGAGCATGTCCTGGTAGTCTAGTCATGGCCGAACGGGCCATCTGTGGGTCCTGGAGGCAGGCACCAGTGGGCATCCCCTAGACCAGGGGTCAGCAACCTTTACCACTGAAAGAGCCACTTGGACCCGTTTCCCACAGAAAAGAAAACACTGGGAGCCGCAAAACCCGTTTGACATTTAAAATGAAATAACACTGCATACAACGATTTGTTTTGCCTTTATGCTATGTATAAACAAACTATAATGTGTTGCATTTATGAAATTGATGAACTCCTGCAGAGAAAACGAAATTACATTTCTGCATGCAACAAAAACATTTTGAACTCCGAAAAAAAGACGTTGGTTGAAGGTTACTTTTAAGTAAAATACTCAACGTCTATTTGAGTCCTTCTTGTATTTATGAAAAACGCCAAACTTAAATTTGCCGCCAGCAGCAAACCAAAAATAACGTCAGCCAGCTGTCAACCTGAAAAATAAAAGGACTATTTCACTGAAAAATGAAAACATATGAATATACGTAAAATAATAGGCAATTAAAATATTTATCATACTTGTTCAGGTTGACTCACACCTGACAATGCAGTCGTATTCAGTAGGGATGGATCGATGCTTAGGGGAGTGACCGGGAAGGATAATGTGTTTTTTTCCTCTCTGAACTCACAGAAGCGTTTCCCAAACGATGTTTGCATTGCAATGATTGCAGAATGTAAATACTCCGAATTTATCATGTCGTGACCTTGTTTGAACTCTCTCAAATTGGGGAAGTGAGACAATGTGCCTTTCTGTAAATCTCTGGCAAGCAACGTCAACTTGCGCTCGAATGCCAAAACATCCTCCAACATGTGCAGGGCTGTACGTCCTTACCCCGTTGAAGAGCTGTGTTCAGCATGTTCAGGTGCGCTGTCATGTCTACCATGAAGTGTAGCTTTTCCAGCCACTCTGGCTGTTCCAGCTCAGGAAAGTTGAGCCCTTTGCTGCCCAGGAAAGTTTTCTCTTCTTCCAGACACGCGACAAAGCGTTTCAGCACCTCCCCTCTGGACAGCCAGCGATAAAAACATGTTGTAGCGGTTGCTACACGCAGTCAGTAAACTGCAGTCAAAGATAGCTTTATTCGAACTAAACAGCCTTGCTTTTAAGCCTCCCTCAACCCGCCCCCCATGGGCGCGGATGCTGCAAAAGGCACGTACTCACAAACCCCCGTAGGCTATCTCCCTTAGCCTGAGCGCTGGCTAATTGTGAGCCGGTTCGGATGTATCAGGAAATGGGTCGCCACAACGTCTTATTTAGATTGTACAAGATCACCATAATCTTCAAATTTAGAATTACATTTCAAAAACTAACAAACTAACATAAAATACATTTTAATTAAATACTGACCATGTAGCGGGGTGCGACACGCAGCGCTAAAATTACGACACGGAGTCGGTAACTGCAGTCGAAGGAAAAAACTTTATTCGAAATCTTCAGCCTCACTTTTAAGCCTCCCTCAACCTGCCCCCCATGGTGCAGAGGCTCCAAAGCTCTGTGCTCGCAAATCCCCGTAGGCTATCTAATAGTGAGTCGGTTCGGATGTGCCAGGAATAGGGTCGCCACAACCAATTATTTCGCAAAGCAACAGGGAGCCGCAGCACAGACGTAAAAGAGCACATGTGGCTCCGGAGCCGCGGGTTGCCGACCCCCGCCCTAGACTGACTGCCTGTCAATCTTGTGGGGGATTTTTCATACCCAGATATCCCTGGGGAGGATCACAAGGTGAAGTGTCCACAGGTATCGTGGAGGTATTCTGGGACCATTGGGCATCCTAGGTAAAGATGGGAATATTTTAAGTTAACAAGTGTTTATTGTAGTCTGTAGTGACTTGTATTATAGTCCTTGTGTCCTGATGAAGGGTCAGGACCTGAAAATTCGACTGATCATTCCCCTCCATAGATGCTGCCTGATCTGCTGAGTTCTTCTTGCATTTTGTGTGCATTACTGTGGACTTCCAGCATCTGCAGAATCTCTAGCTTATGTACTTGTAATAAGCTTGTTTCTTTTTTTTTAGAAAAAAAAATCTGTTGCTGATTCCAGCCCATCCAAATCCTGGTCCACCATCAGTGATGAGAAGATTTTCCTGCAAGCATACACACGCACACACATCCCGTCCCATCTCCCGGGCTCCTTCCACGTCCACACGCTGAGGTTAAAACCAGCCAAACTGCTCTCTCCATGCCAGCAAGCTCCAGCTCCCTGCAGACCTGGGCACACAAAGCACCCGACGCTGAACCAGTGAAAGAATTCAGCGGCCGGGGCAGCATCTCTGGGGGCAGAGAGATGGTCGACATCGTAGGAGCGGGGGACTGAGAGTGTCGAGAGGTGGTGTTATCGATGGGTGGGTGTGATGCAGAGGCCAGCAGGTGATGGGCAAAACCAGGTGAGGAGAGAGATGGAGGGCATATGGGCCTAGTGGAGGAGTTGGCTGGCGGGGTGGGGGTGGGGTTGTTTAGAAACAGATAAGGAGAAAGGGTGAGAGCTGGAGACAGATTCTGGAAGGCGATAAGTGGAGACAGAGAAAGCTCTGCTGGAATCTGATGAATAAGGATGGGGATAAATGGAACAAGATAAGGGAAAGATGGTGGACCTTGATGCAGGCTAGAGCAGAGGTGTATTGGTAATTGGTTGTTTTCTCAGATACAGTGAAAATCTTTTGTTTGCCTGTCACCCAGGCAGATCATTTTAAACATAAGGACATTGAGGTGGTAATAAGAAAACAGAATGCGGGAAGTGCAGTGCAGGGGGACAATTAAAGTGCAATGACCACATCCTCGCCATGGTTTGAAAGCTCATCTACCTCAGTGACCTGGAGAGCGAAGTGAGCTGGAGTCAGAGCTTTATTCTTTGGTTCTTGGTAGGGTCACCCATGCCAATCAGCGGAAAGGGTAGAGGCAAGGCTAAGAGTGGTGCACTGCTCCTCCAGGTCTTGGGGGTTTAGCTCAGGGCTAACAACCCTGACTGGAAAAACAAAATTGTTACAGAAACAGCAGTGAAGATTCTCTCTACATCTCAGTGCAACGGTATTCCAGTCTCTATTTAGGACCGGCGTGACTGACAGTTGTGAAAACCGAGAGGAAGCTACTAACGCGATGAAGGAAGCCCTGACATCACCAGAGACAATAGTGTGGTATAGATTAGGAGATCAAGCGTTCCTCTTTATCATCCACTCAAGACTCCTGTTATTGCTGGATAGAAGCTGTCCTTGAGCCTGGTGGTGTGTGTTCTCAAGAGTTTGTATCTTCGGCCCAGTAGGAAGAGAGAATGGGTGGAGTCTTTGATTGTGATGTCTGCACAGTGGGGAAATGTGGACAGAGTCCATGAAGGGGAAGCAGGTTTGCGAGGTGTCTGCTGTCCAGCCGAGTGGAATCTTCCCATCAGCAGCTTCCCTTCCCAACTTCCAGGAACATGACTGAGCTCTCCAACTTTTGCTGGTCTCCCTCCCTGCTATGATTAGAACTGGGTTATTATTGTCACATGTATGGAGGTACTGTGGAAAAACTGGTTTTATGTACTGTACACACAGATCAATTCACTGAGGTAGTATAAGGTAAACAATTGCAGTTCAAGGTATGTTTATTATCAGAGTATGTATACATTATACACCCTTGAGATTCTTTTCCTTGCAGGTAGCCACCAAACAAAGAAACCCCAGAACAACCCATTTAAAAGAAAATCAAACACCCAGTGTGCAGAGAGGGAAACAAAAATTGTACAAACAATAGAAGTAAGCTTATAGCTTCAGAAGTGAAGTTTTATGAAAGTCAGGAAGCCAGACCTCACTGCAGCTGCAGCAGGCCACAACCTCAGTTCAACGTAGAGCTGAGGGACAGTTTGTTGTCTATTGCTTACATTCTGTTCTATCGATTTGCTAAGTATATCTGCAGAAGAATCTCGGGGTTGTATGTGGAGTCATGCATGTGCTCTGGTAATAAGTTTTAATTTGAACATTGAGCTTTCAATGTCACAGAGCAGTGAGCAGAACTGGCCCGTCCCTTGCCTCTTGTACCAACACCCTGACTTTTTCGCTCTGGCCTGGCTGCTGAAATCATCTAAAGCTCAGGTCACTCCTTGCACTCGAACCATTCTGAGGTCAAGACTCTGCCACCACGATTTGGCCCCTACCCAACCTTTCCAATTTGGCTCAGTCTTAAATTGGTCAAACATTGGGTCTTTCCTCACTCTCAGGGATGCTGTAACTGCTTTGACTCTGCCTCCGCTTGCCTCGATGTTGCCTCACCTGGCCTTCCCATTGTTAGTGTTAATCGTTATTAATAAGGTATTTAGTTGTTTTCTTTGCTGCCTGTAAGAAGTCGCTGAGTTTCTCCTGCGCCATCTTTAACTGGAAGATAGAATGCAGAATAAAGTGTGTAACAGATACAGAGAAAGTAAAGTGCAAGATGATAATGGGGTTGATTGCGATGTCAAAAGTCTGTATTATAGTACTAGGCGCCATTAAGTAGTTTTATAACAACGTGGTAGAAACTATTTGCGCTGGTGTCTTGAGTTTTCAGGCTTTTGTATCTTCTGCCCAATGGGAGAGGGAGAATTGGGAATGCCTGTGGTGGGTGAGGTCTTTGATTACACTAACTGTTTTGCTGAGGCGACAGGAAGTGTGAACGTGATCTCTAGAGGGAAGGTTAGTTTCCATGATGTGTTGAGCTGTGTCCACAGCTCTGTGAATTTTCATGCGGTGGTTGGTTGCTGGACCAAGCTGTTATGCATTCGGATAGGATGCTAATTCTGCCATTCAGTTCTGACTTTCTGTCTCTTTCTCTGCTTCTCACTTTATCTCTCTCTCTCTCTCTCTCTCTCTCTCTCTCTCTCTCTCTCTCTCTCTCTCTCTCTCTCTGCAGCTCAAGCCCCCTCCCGAACCCTTCTCTCCCTGCCAAGCACCATGGAGAACAAGCCTTCAGGGAGACGTTTGAAGGCCAGGAGAGACTGCACTCCGATGAGCAAGAGGAGAGCCCGAGGGGGCGCTGAAGGGACCCACACTCGGCTCTGGGAGGGCCAGGACGTGCTGGCTCGCTGGAGCGATGGCCTGCTGTACCTGGGCAAGATCCGGAAGGTAACAGTTACCCAGAGGATGCACTCAGAACCTCAACCTCTCGCCTCGTTGTCCGGACCCTCCAGGTGAAGCAGTGAAAGTTTCATAGAATCAGGGTCGGAGAAGGAGATGTGACCAGCAAAGGTCTTTGAAAGTATGGAGGGCTTTAGCTGGACAATGGGCCTATGTAGGCAAATAGAACTTGGATCTGTGCGGAGTCTGGGAAAGAAATGGAGCAAAACGTCAGAGGGATTGGTTAAATTAGGACATGGAGCCAATGAAACGATTGGAACAGGAACCTTAGTCTAGTGTATGAGGGTGATTGGAATGGGTGTTTACGGGGTCACTGGGCAACTGGAACCACAGCACGAATGCAAAGAGTAGTTGTTGGGCTTTATGTGCAGAGATGAAGAGACATTTCAGCAGATGCATGAATCATAGTCGAGTTTGTTATCACTGACAAGGCTTTTGGTTCTCCAACTCTGGGGAAAACATTGATTGCATTCAAACGCTCTGTCCTCTTCATAATTTTTTACACCTCTATAAGACCACTACTCTCTCCCCTACTTTCCAATGAGAAAGTCTCAAACTCCCTCCATAAATTCAAAGTTCGAAGTGTGTATATGTCACCATACACTGCTGAGATTTATTTTCTTGAGGGCATTTACAGTAGAACGAAGAAGTACAAAGAAATTGATGAGAAACTGCACACCAAAGGCAGACAAACAACCAATTTGCAAAAGGCAAACCGTAAATACAAACAAACAAATAAATAATACAAGAACATGTGTTGTAGAGTCCTTGAAAGTGAGTTTTTAGACTGTGCAATCATCTCAGCATAGAGGTGAGTGAAGTTATCCACACCTAATTGCTGAGGGGTAATAACTGTTCCCGAACCTGGTGGTGTAGGTCCCAAGGTTCCTGTGCCACCTCTCCAATGGCAGCAGTGAGAAGTTGCAGGAAATTGAGAGAACTTGGTCCCTCAGGTCCCAGCAACGTTCTTGTATGCCTATTCTGCACCCCTTTCCATTTGATAACATCTTTTCTATAGCAGAGTGACCACACTGAAGACCATATTCCAATGTGGCCTCACCATGGCGTACTACTGCAGCATAACCTTCCAGCATCTACATTCAGTGCCCTGATAAGGTCAGCATGCCAAAGCCACTTTCACATTCTCTCTGTCTCTGATGCATCTGTCACAGAACTAAGTAGTTCTACTCCTTAATTCCTCTTTAAGATCGATTGGGGAAAAGTCCAGCCACCCACTGGGAAGTGCGGTCAGGATGGGGAATGGTCTCAGAGAGTTCATGTTTCAGAAGCCTTCACAACTCTTTGTAAGGTGCTGAGATGTTGGGTGGGGCTTGGAAGGGGAGGCTTCCTTTCTTGCCCAGTTTCTGCTGGTAATGTGTTCTGGACAGATCAGTACCAGCATTGAGTGTGGTTCAGTCCCCACCAGTGCTGCCAATGTGTAGGCCACAGACCTTGTGGGATCACACTCACTGCCTGCCTTCCATTCCCTTGGTGTGTAGGTGGACCGCTGGAAGCATATCTGCCTCGTTCGCTTTGAGGACAACTCCGAGTTCTGGGAGATGTGGAAGGACATATACCCCTGTGAGTATCTACTCTGGTCAGACCATCCTTGGAGTACTGTGTTACATTCTGGCCGTATCATTATAGGAAGCACAATTAAGCTTTAGGGTGCTTGCAGATGAGATTTACCAGAATGCTAGCTAGATGAGAGAATGTGTTAAACAAGGCAAGATTGGGTCAGCTAGAACTCTTCTCTTTGGAGGAAAGGGGGATGAGAGGAATCTTGATTGAGATGCTTAAAACTATAACAGGAATAATAGTGGGCAGCCAGCATCTCTTTCCCAGGGCAATGGCCCATATCAGAGAATAAGATAAGTGGAGCAAAGTTTAAGGGAGATGCCAAAGGTTGTTTTTTTACTGAGTGGTGAGTCCTGCAACACACTGCCAGGGGTGGTGGTACAGGCTGATAGAAAAGGGGTATTTCAGAGACTCTTAGATGGGCGCATGGAAATAAAAAAAACGGAACGGAAGGGTTAGATTGCTTGTGGAGTAGGTTTACTTAAGGTTGGCACAATGTGGAGGGCCGAATGGCCTGTACTGTTCTGTGATCTTTGTTCTAAAACATGGGAAAAATACAGCACAACACTACCTTGTATTCCTACAAAATACAAGCAGTTTTAGGCCACCAGTGCCCTCAAGCCTACCCCTGCCATTCATTATGAACAGGGCTGATCTATGCTTCCCTCAATTCCTCTTCTGTGCTATTTTCTCCAGACCCCTCTATTCATTGGTATATCAGTCTAACACTTCCCTCCAACAGCCCTCCATTTTCCTTTCTTCCATGTGCCTGTCTATGAGTTTATAAAATGCCCCTAATGTATCTGCCTCTACCACCACCCTTGGCAATGTATTCCACACACTGTTGGCGTAAACAAAGCAACCCCTCCCCCCCCCCCCCCCCCAATGCCTCCTTCCAACACGTTAAAATTGTGCCCTCTGGTATTAGCCATTGCTGCTCTGGAAGCAAAGTGCTCACTTTCTATGATGCTTATCATTTTATGCACCTCTGCCAAGTTACCTCTCGTCTCACTAGCTCAACCTATCCTCATAAAACATACTGTCTAAACCAGACAGCATCCTGGTAAATCTCCTCTGCACCTTCTCCCAAGCTTCCAGATCCTTCCTGTGTTGATGAGACCTGAACTGAACACACATACTCTCAAGTGTGGGCTAAACAGAGTTTTATAGAGCTGCCGCATTACCTCAACTCCATCCCTCGACTAATGAAGGCCAACACACCCTATGGCTTTTGATGGTGTGTGATGCTTTGTCTCTCGGTGTATCAAATGCAGAGGTTCAAATGCCCTGCTGTAACCCCAACCTGCGTTAGATTGCTTCATTCTAGTCCCACCCGTCACAACTTTGCGGCTCAGACGTAACACAGCCTTGCGATCCATTGCTCCCAGTGACAGTGGCATTGGGATCTGGGTGTTAACCCCACCTCTTCAATCTGTTGACCTCGTGATGCCAGTAACACAATGTCTCGCTCTGTGTCTCCAGCTGCCCTCCCAGGCTCGGAGCAGGTCTGCTTCCTCTGCAGCGACAACACCTCCAGCCAGCACAACCTGATTGTCATCTGTGCGAAATGCAAGCAAGGTAAGGAATGGCAGCCTGCAAAGCTTTGTGGCAGAGCAGGGTCTGTCTACTGCCCACTTCGCATCGTCTTTGAATTTGTCTTACTTTTAATTGTTTTTTGTACACTTTAGTTCCCTGTTTGGTTTCTCAAAAGGTTAACAAGAGCTGATCTCACAGGAATGAATAAATGCACACAGGTTTGGTGCTTATAGATGATGTATAAGGTGATCAGGGATAGATAGTGGACAACCTGCATCTTTTTCCCAGGCTGGTAGTAACTAATTCCAGAGGATATCCATTGAGGGTGAGTGGGGCAAAGTATAGGGGAGGATATCAGAGGTAATTTTTTTTTTACAAAGGGCGTGGAATGCACTGCCAGAGTCCTGATGGAGGTTGAAATGATAAGGACACTTGAAGAGCTCTCGGATGGGCACTTGGATGAAACAAAAATGGATGGATGTGTCAGACGGAACGGTTAGATCAGGGGTTCCAACCTTTTTTATGCTATGGAGCAGTTCCATTAACCAAAGGATCCATGGACCCGAGGTTGGGAACTCCTGGGTTAGATAGACAGTGAGCTGGGATTTGCTCACCTTGGATACAAATTCAGAAGATGGGCAGAATGATCTCTTCACAGTATTGTAAGTGCTTAGGTTAAATGAGGTGGAGGGTGTGGAATGGAGATACTCCCCCACCTCTGCCCATTTGCTGTGTCCAGCTCCAGGGGTCACCGAGGATGGGGGATCAGGCGAAGTTACATGGTCAGAGGTTGGCAAGGCTTTGAAATCCTCTTCCGAAGAGGGCTCGGTAACCTTCAAGAGAGAGATGGATAGAGCTCTGGGTGGGAAGAATGATAGGGGGTGATTGCAGGAGACTGGGGCTGAGATTGAAGTCTCGCTGTGGACCTATTCAACGTGGGGCAGGGTCCAGGGTCTGGAGTTTCTGGATTTGTAGGTGGCCTTATTCTTGGTAACTATTCTGCTTCCTGGCCTCCCGAACCCATGGCCCATGACCTGTCTCACCTCCCCATCCATGTGACCCACTCCACCAACCCAATTTTCCCCCCTACTGCTCTCTTCAGTGAGGGTGGTGAACATTCTGCCTCAGATACAATCATCATGTTTAAGGGACGTACTCTAAATAGGTAAGACACAGAAAGATGTGGCCCTAATGAGGCAAGTAGGTTGGCATGGACTGAAGGGCCTGTTTATGTGCAGTGCACCTACGGTTTGGGGAGTGACGGACACAGGCTCCCGTCTGAGCAGACTTGGTGGGCTTGACATGTTGACACCCGGAGCCCTGGAACCGAGAGCAAGTTCAAGGTTCAAATCCCACAATGGCGGCGATCCGGGTTCAAATCCCACCATGTCAGCTGTGGAATTAAAAATTCAGTTAATAATAGTTTTCAGATTTTAAAAAGAAAGTCAGTAGCAATGACGGGTACCAGACCATAGGATAAGTGTTTTTAAAAAAACATGCATTTCGTTGATGACCAACATGCTGCCTGTGTGCAACCCAAGATCCGTGAGTGACTCCAGTCTGACCCCTAGTGGTGGGTGTAGATCTAAGCAGGTCTTTTCGTGTTTGCAGCCCAGATTATGAAAAAGATTTAATATTTGACAAGAGACTTGCTACTCCAAAGCCTTTCCCCACACCTGGTTTTTCAGCCAGTGATGTCCCTTTGCAGTAGAGTCACTGCCATAGTAAACAATGTTGCCACAAACTCCCACAGACAACAATGATTATAACCTCCACATCTTGGTTACAAGAGATCTTGGCTAAGGGATTAAAAATCTTGATGGGATACAGTGAGGATTTGCTGCTGTTTTGAATTATTCCCATGGGATTGTCAATGAAATCAGAGAGAATAGCAGCAGGGAAGTCGGCCCTTTGATCCAACCAATTTGTGCTGGCCATCAACCACCTAACCACTTATTTATACTCTTTGTGTATTGATCCCACTTTAATTCTCCCCACTTTCTCATCAGCTCCCCCTGGATTGTAGCCCTCAGCCATGCACTAGGGATAATTTTCAGTGGCCAATTAGTCCACCAACCCGCACTTGTTTGGGACATAGGAGGAAAGTACAGCAGCCTGTGAAGACCCATGTGGTCTCGGGGAGAATGTGCAAACTACACAATCATGCGCACACGGTGCCGGAGGTCAGGGTCACAAGTGTGTCTCTGGCGCTTGATCACTCTGCCATCCTGGGGAGGACATCTCTCTGCACCACTTTTATGCGTCCAGGACAAGAAAGCAGGCAAAAAAAATTGCGGCCACTACCCACCCTGCAAACTGCCTTTTCTAAAAGCTCCCTTCTGGAAAGTGCTGTAGGGCTATTGAAACAAAAAATTCATGCCATCATCTGTCCCACCTCCGTCAACTCTGCGCACGACTGAGTGAGTACGGTCTTACAATCAACCCCGCCAAATGCCAGTTCAGACTCGATACCATTGACTTCCTGGGCCACAGGATTACTAAAGACGGAGCAACCCCTCTGCCCGCTAAGGTAGATGCGGTCCGCCACTTCCCCCGACCCACCACGATCAAAGGCCTTCAGGAATTCGTAGGTATGGTCAATTTCTACCACCGCTTCCTCCCTTCAGCTGCCCGGATCATGCGCCCCCTGTTTGCCCTGATGTCGGGTCCGAGCAAGGACATTACCTGGGACGAGGAGTCTGCCGCCGCTTTCGTTCAAACGAAGGAAGCTTTGGCGAACGCCGCAATGCTAGTACATCCCAGAATGGACGCCCCTACCGCCCTCACAGTGGACGCATCTAACACGGCAGTTGGTGGGGTGCTGGAGCAACTCATCGCAGGTCGCTGGCAACCCCTGGTGTTTTTCAGCAAACACCTGCGGCCACCCGAGCTCAAGTACAGTGCTTTCGACTGGGAACGGTTGGCGCTCTACCTGGCAATCCGGCATTTCAGGTACTTCCTAGAAGGTCAGCCCTTCACCGCGTTCACGGACCACAAACCACTTACCTTTGCGTTTACAAAAGCGTCCGATCCCTGGTCATCCCGCCAGCAACGCCACCTGTCCTACATCTCTGAATACACGATGGATGTCCGGCACGTCTCGGGTAAGGACAATGTAGTGGCTGAAGCGCTCTCTCGCCCTACCGTTCATGCCCTTTCCCAAGAGGTAGACTTTGAGGCACTGGCAGAGGCACAGCAGGCAGATGAGGAGATTCCGAGTTACAGAACCGCAGTCTCCGGTTTGCAGCTCCAGGACCTCCCCGTGGGCCCGGGTGAGAGGACCCTACTCTGTGACGTCGCCACCGGCCAGCCCTGTCCTGTCATCCCGTCAGCCTGGCGGCGCCGTGTTTTCGACTCCATTCATAACTTGGCGCATCCCTCCATCCGGACAACTGTCCGGATGGTTTCCAGCACGGACTCCGCAAACAGGTCAGTGAATGGGCCAAAACGTGCATGCACTGCCAGACGGCCAAGGTGCAGTGGCACACCAAAGCCCCACCGCAGCAGTTCCATCCCACCCACCGGCGTTTCGACCACATTCATGTGGATATCGTGGGCCCGCGCGGAGCGCGGCACCTTCTGACTATCGTGGACCGGTTCACAAGATGGCCAGAGGCGGTCCTGCTCACCGACACCACTTCCGAATCTTGCGCCCGAGCCCTGATCACCACCTGGATATCTCGCTTTGGTGTACCGGCCCACATTACCTCCGACAGAGGCGCCCAGTTCACCTCCAGCCTGTGGTCAGCTATGGCCAGCCTTTTGGGGACTCAGCTGCACCACACAACTGCCTACCACCCACAGTTGAACGGGCTAGTGGAACGTTTCCACTGTCACCTGAAGTCGGCCCTCATGGCCCGCCTGCGAGGAGCCAACTGGGCGGACGAGCTTCCCTGGGTCCTACTTGGCATCTGCACAGCGCCCAAGGACGACCTGCACGCCTCGTCGGCCGAGTTGGTATACGACGCGCCCCTGGTCGTCCCCGGGGAGGTCCTACCAGCCCCAGGGAGCAAGAGGAAGATCCCGCAGCAGTCCTGGGCAGACTACGTGAGAAGCTCGGTAACCTGGCCCCCATACCCACTTCACAGCACGGGCGGAATCCGACCTGCGTACCCAAAGACCTGCAGAACTATAAGTTTGTGTTTGTACGAAGGGGCGGGCATCGGCCACTGCTGCAGCGGCCATACGAGGGGCCGTTTATGGTGCTCCGGAACAACGGGTCCACGTTCGTGCTGGACGTTGGGGAGAAAGAGGAGGTTTTCACGGTGGACCGCCTCAAACCGGCCCATGTGGACCTGGCGCAACCGGCCGAGTTTCCGGCACCTCGACGCAGAGGTCGACCTCCCAAGCAGGTTCCGGCCCAGACTGTGGACATTGGGGGGTGTATCGCCGGTTCTGGTGGGGGTGGGGGGGGGGGGTTATGTGGCGACCCATTTCCTGGCACATCCGAACCGGCTCACAATTAGATAGCCTACAGGGGTTTGCGAGCACGGAGCTTTGGAGCCTCTGCGCCACGGGGGGCAGGTTGAGGGAGGCTTAAAAGTGAGGCTGAAGATTTCGAATAAAGTTTTTCCTTCGACTGCAGTTACTGACTCCGTGTCGTAATTTTAGCGCTGCATGTAGCACACCGCTACATGGTCTTATTTATTTGAGATCTTAGAAAGATTTTATTTTGGTCCGGGTTTCATTTCCTGGATCAAATTGATCTGTCAAGCTCCTATGGCTGCAGTTCTAACAAACAATCGAAAATCTCCTTATTTTAGACTATACAGCAGTCCCCGGAAGGGTTGTCCTATCAGTCCTCTGTTATTTAACTTTTCTTTAGAACCTCTTGCTATTTCTCTTCGGGATTCCAATAATGTTCAGGGTAATAACGTTTTGTTGTATGCAGACGATTTGTTAGTCTATAATTTCAGATCCTAAGAAATCTATTATTTCTATGTTATCTATATTTTCTGAATTCAGTAGTTTTACTGGATATAAATTAAATTTACACAAAAGTGAGTTATTTCCTGTTAATAATCACTTGGATCAATACAATCAAATGCCTTTTAGTATTGTTAAAAATCACTTTACTTATCTTGGTATTAAAATTACTAAAAATTTTAAGGACCTATATAAATATAATTTTCTCCCATTAATTGATTATACGCAACAAATACTTTCTAAATGATCTCCTATGACGCTATCATTAATTGGTCGAATTGATGCTTTTAAAATGATAGTGCTACCGAAGTTCTTGTATACATTTCAAGCAGTCCCTTTCTTCGTTCCTAAACTGGTTTTTGATAGACTCAAAAATCCCATCCTATATTTGGAATAATAAAACTCCTAGATTGTGTAAACCTTTATTGCAGAAACTGAAAAAGGATGGTGGTATGGCTTTGCCAAATCTTAGATTGTAGTACTGGGCAATTAATATTCGATATATTACCTTTTGGATTCATTATTCAGACATACATGACTGTCCTTCATGGGTGGGCTAATTTTTTATATAATTTATTCTTTATAATTGTTGAATGTTGTTGCTTTGCTTCACATTAACCCTTAATTTCTCTTTCACTATGGTGGTGTGGTTGCCAGTGGACTCCGGAGAGATTCAAACCTACACCCCTTGGGTGTTGCCCCAGTGACCACAGTCTGGCACGAGGTATCTCAATGTGAACCACTTTCTCCTCTTGCCCTGCAGGGTATCACCAGGAGTGCCATGCCCCACCAATCAAGGCTGACGGGGTGGCCCCGTCCTCGTGGATTTGCCGTTCCTGTGTTTTTGCCGTGGCCACCAAGGTAAGACCGGCACTCTTGTCAACCTGGGCAGCTCTGGTGCTCAGCAGATGGTGAAATGAGGGTGATGCTCTGGAGAACCCAGAACCCACAGCTTTGTCGGTCAGGTAGCAATGTCTTTAGATAAGACAGTACGACAGCTGAATAGTAATAAGACAACCGGATGGTAGGCTGTTGTACCCAGGCCTACCTAGTAAGGTAGCATTCACCATCTTGACCTCGTTTCAGTTTCCAGTTGTTATTCACACCGGTGATTCAAGGCCTGTTTGAAGCATCTCCATGTACAGTATCCAGTCGTACAGATCTGTTCTGATCTTAGTTTAGTCTTCCCTTCTGCCATCAGATTTTTGAACGTATAATAAACACACCAACACCACCTCTATTTGTGCTCTCTCTTTGCACTAATTTAATTTCACTAATGTTTCTTGTTGCAATTTATTGTACATCTTCTGTATTGCACTGTACTGCTACAAAAAAACAATTTCATAACATGTCAGTAGTAATAAACCTGATTTTGTAGCTAATTAACCCACCAGTGTGTCTCCTGCAATCTCACTGAATAGCAATTCCGACTCGAGTTGCACATTGTCGTTGGAACTGACGAGTGTCTTAGTGATGGAATGGTGTGGTATCTGGAGTGAGCAGCCCTGCTGAGACGAGGGTGCCACTTTCTGTGATTGGGCTTGTCTGGGCTCCGGCGCCAATGAAACCTGGAAGGAGCCAGTGTAGAGAGTTCCAAAGTGTAGCATAGGAATTTCAAGTACACCTACCCCTCTTGCAAAGGACCAAACTGTCATTTACAGTGCGGGACATTACAAAGGAGCCTTAGCCAAATTTTAGCCGCGCAGGTAGATAGATTCTCCGTCAATTTCCTTCAGAAGTGTGTGTTCATGTTATTGACCAGGGTCTGTGCATGTTTCTGTTTATGTTTCTGCCAGAAAGGAGGCGCCTTGAAGAAGGGTCTCTATGCCAAAGCCATGCTGGCTATGAAGCAGGCGCTGCCCTACCAGCTTGAGTCTTTGGAGTGGGACTCCGAGCACCTCACCAATCAGCAGCAGTGTTACTGTTACTGCGGGGGCCCTGGCGAGTGAGTATCCCACCTGCCTCTGCTGGTTTTGCAGAGTTCGGTTGCCAAGTCCGTCTCTTCCCACACGCACACTCCTCCCGGAATGTCTTCTGCACCCCACCCAATGCCTTCCCTCTGGTGCTCTCTGAACTCTGGGGTGGGGTGTGTTTGTGTGTGTGGGGCGTGCACATGTGTGTGCAGGCACATGCTTAATAGAGTTCAGGACCCTAGCAGTGAGGTTTATTGAGCTTGGGATCCTG
Organism: Hypanus sabinus; assembly: GCF_030144855.1. Classification (NCBI taxonomy): domain Eukaryota; kingdom Metazoa; phylum Chordata; class Chondrichthyes; order Myliobatiformes; family Dasyatidae; genus Hypanus; species Hypanus sabinus. Next base: position 156,843,230 of record NC_082710.1, read on the forward strand.
GGGTGGGGCAGGGGTTATGTAGTGTGGTTTATTAGTTCGTGCTCTGACCTCAAATCCATGTTGAACCTACTATAATGACCTTCTGTTAATAAACATTGCTGGGGGGAACGTTAGGCATTGGTGGTGTGAGACAGCAGCACTAACTGCCCCCCACCTTCACGATCCAGCCCTTCGCCCTGTCCATTAGTTACAATGGGACTAAATTAATGGCCTAGAACTGCAGATGAGAAAAGGCAAGTTCAGAGGTGGTGTGTGGGGCAGGTGATATTTACACAGTGATGAGTGCCTGGAATGTGCTGTCTGGAAAAGTGACGGACACAGATACAGCAGGGCTGTTCAGGAGGCTTCTGGATAGGTTCACGGGTGTTCAGAAATGGAAGGATATGGATGTCTGTTCCTGTGCTGCACTGTGTTGTAAGTTCTAATTTTAACATAAGTTGTTTCAACATCCCTCACTTTGCATCCATGAATGTTTGGAACCTCTCCCGCCCCAGTTTTGGAAGTCCTCCATGCTCTTCCCAAGTAGCCTTGACCCAGAATCCGAGGCCCGACAGAGCTGGAGGCTAAAGATTCATACAGCATGGAAACAGACCCTTCGGCCCAACTTGTCCCTGCTAACCAAGTACCTTCCTGAACTAATTACACCTGCCTGCATTTTGTCTAAGTCCCTCCGATCCTTTCCTATCCGTATACCTTTTGAATGTTGTACCCTCTCCACTTCTGGCAACACATTCCATACAGCCACCACCCTCTCACCTTAAACCTGTGCCCTCCAGTTTTTGACTCTGCAACTGGGAGGAAGCCGCTTGACTCCCGACCATGAACTGTGTCTCCCTGCTCATCGCTCCAATTGCCATTGGCTGTGGGAGGCCATCAGGGAAAGACCCATGAGCAGCTTCTCCAGGGTAGGTTCTGGAGAACCTCCACAGGCTCCTTCCAGCTCCATCCCAGCCCCTTCCAGGGGAACGAGGGGGGTTGGGTTGAAACATGCAAATTGAAGTAAAATCAGAAAATGCTGGAAACCAAAGCTGGAAAGCCACAGTGGTTATGTCACTGGCATTGTCTGTCTCTGGGGCTTACAAGGGAAGGGAGGGGGAAGAAGAGGTGATGTAATGTTAGGGCATTCGTTGGTTAGGGGAACAGAAAGGAGGTTCTGTGGGCGAAAATGAGATTACCAGATGGTTTGTTGCCTCCTGGGTGCCTGGGTCAGGAGCATATCTGATCGAGTCCAGGGCATTCTTAAGTGGGTGAGTAAGCAGCCAGAGATGGAGATCCATGTTGGTTTCATTGCAGGACTGATGAGGTCCTGCAAAGTGAGTTCTGGAGTTAGGTGCTAAGATAAAGGACAGGACCTCCAGGATTGTGATCTCAGGATTGCTACCCATGCCACCTGTTTGTGAGGCCAGAAGCAGGAAAATCATACACTTTAGTACGTACCTAAGGAGATGGTGCAGTAGGGAGGGCTTCAGATTATTGGACCATTGGGCTCACTTCCGGGTAAGGTGGGACCTGTACAGAAGGGATGGTTTGATCCTGAACTCAAGGGGGTTTAATACCTTAGTGAGAAGGTTTGCAAGTGCTACACAGAGGGGTTTAGCTGAAGGAGATGGAGATCTTCAATGGATTTTTTTTTGGCTCTGTATTCACTTGGGAGATGGACATAGAGTCTATAGATGTGAGACAATTCAGCAGTGTGGTCGCGGACCCCACACAGATTCTATAGGAGGAGCTGTTTGCTGTCGTGAAGCAAGTTGGGGTGGATAAATCCCCAGGTCCAGACCCTGTGGGAGGCAAGTGCAGAAATTGCAGGGGCCCTAGCAGAGATACTTAAAACATCTTTAGCCACAGGTGAGGTGCCGGAGGATTGGAGGATATCTAATGTTGTCATGTTGTTTAAGAAAGGCTCGAAGAATAAGCCAGGAAATAATATGCCAGTGTGCTTATATCAATAGTGGGAAAGTTATTGGAAGATATTCTAAAGGCCAAGGTATATAATTAGTTAGATAGACAGGGACTGATTAGGGATAATAAAATCACTTTTTGTGTGGTACACATCGTCTAACTAATCTTACAGAGATCTTAAGGAAGTTACCAGGAATGTCACTGAAGGCAAGGCAGTGGGTGTTGTCTACATAGTCTTAGGCAAAGTAGACATAGGAGGTTGGTCAAGAAGGTTCAGTCACTTAGCATTCAAGATGAAGTAGTATATTGGATTGGACATTGGCTTCATGGAAGAAGCCAGTGAGTGGTAGTGGATGGTTGCCTGTCTGACTGGAGGCCTGCCATTAGTGGAGTACTGCAGGGGTAGGTGCAGGGTCCGTTGTTATTTATCATCCACATATAGATGATAATGTGGTTAACTGAAACAGCAAATTTGCAGATGACACCTGGATTGGGGGGTGTGGTGGACATACAGTGGGATCTGGACAGGCTGCGACAATGGGCTGAAAAACAGATGAAATTTAATGCAGCTGTGAGGTGTTGCACTTTGGGAAGGTAGGTCTTACATGGTGAGTGATAGGACACTGAGTGGTGCAGAAAAACAGGGATCTGGGAATACAGACCCATAAATCCCTGAAAGTGGTGTCACAGGTAGGTAGGGTGGTAAAGAAAGCTTTTGGTACATTGACCTTCATAAATCAATGTATTGAGTAAGGAGTTGGGATGTTATGTTGAAATGTTCTAAGATGTCAGTGAGGCTTAATTTGGAGTATCATGTCTAGTTTTAATCACATAATTTCAGGAAAGAGGTAAATAAGATTGACAGAATGCAGAGAAGATTCACAATGATTTTGCTGGGGTTTGAGGACCAGAATTACAGGGAAAGGTTAAACAAGTTAGGACATAATCCCTAGAATGTAGAAGATTGAGAGAAATTTGATGGAGGTTTATAGGTAGGGTCCATAGGCTTTGTCCACTGAGCCAAAGCACACAAAATGCTGGAGGACTCAGCAGGCCAGGCAGCACCTCTAGAAAAGAGGAAACAGTTAATGTTTCAGCATGGGAAAGAAAGGGGAGAAGTCAGACTGAGGAGAGCAAGAAGAATGAGGTGGCAGATGATTAGGGAGTAAGGATGTTGTATTGAAACTGTATAAGATTTAGCCAGAGAATGGTGAATCTGTGGAATTCATTGCTAGTTCATTGGGTATATTTGATAGGTTCTTGCTTAATCAGTACCAAGGGTTATGGAGAGAAGGGGTTGAGAGGGATAATAAATTGGCCATGATGGAATGACAGAGCAGACCCGATGGGCCAAATGGCCTAACTCTGCTCCTATATCTTGCAGTCTTGTTAGTGAGGCCAAGTTTGCAGTATTTTCTACAATTCTGGTCACCTACCTTCAGGAAAGATATTAACAGAATACAGAGAAAATTTGCAAGGATGTTGCCTCGACTTGACCTGAGTTACAAGGGAAAGATTGAAGATTAGGACTTTATTCTCTGGAGCATGAAAGGATGAGGAGAGATTTGTTGCACTAAGTATACACAATTATGAAAGGCATAGATAGTGTAAATGCAAGCAGGCTTTTTCCACTGAGGTTGGGTTAGTCTAGAGCTAGAGATCATAGGTTAAGGGTGAAGTGAAATATTCAATGGGAATATCAGGGGGTTCTTTCACTCAGACGATGGTGCGAGTGTAGAACAAGCTGCCAATGGAAGTGGTGGATGCGGGTTGAATTGCAACATTTAAGAGAAGTTTGCATCATTACGTGAAGTGTACAGAGGGCCCTGGTCCTTGTGCAGGTAGATGGGACTCGGCAAAGTAGCAAGTCAGCATAGATTGAATTGGCCAAAGGGCCTGTAACGCTCTATGACTCTAAATCAGTTAAAAACAAGAGGGCGTAAGTTTGGGGTGAGAGACCAGGAGTTCAGAAGGCTCTGAAGGAAAAGCCTCTTTACCCAGGGGGTAGTTGGAATCCAGAATACATTGCCTGAGGGGCTGGTGGACACAGACTCTCTCAACATGTGAGAGCAATATAGATGAAACACTTAAATCATCAAGACATCCCCAGTTGCTGATAAATAGGATTAATGCAAAGGGATCCCTGTTGGTTGGTGCAGGCGTGAAGGGCTGAAGAACCTGCCAACATTTGGGGCCAGGTCCCATCATCGGGATGCCAAAGAAAAGATTTAATCACCTTCAGGGTAGAAGAAGATTGAACAGACTTCACAGTGGAGCAGCAGATCATAAACACGAGGGATTCTGCAACACCCACATAATGCTGCAGGAATTCAGCGGTTCAGGCAACATCTACGGAGAGAAATGAGCCCTGATGAATGAACAACCCCGATGAGTCCTGAAGAAGGGTCTCAGCTTGATTTGTCAATCGTTTGTTCCCCTCCATTGATGCTGCCTGACCTGCTGAGTACCTCCATCATCTTGCGTGTGTTACTCTGGATTTCCAGCATCTGCAGAATTTCTAGTGTTTACAAGGTGAATATCGTTACTGGAGATGGCAATGAGCCAAAGATTGAATGGATTCGGACTTCATTCCTTAGAACATAGAAAACTGAGAGGAGATTTGATAGAAGTATGTATAAAATTATGTGGCAGATAGAGTAAATGCAAGCAGGCTTTTTCCCACTGCGGTTGGGTGGGGTGACAACCAGAGGTCATGGTTTAAGGGTGAAAGGTGAGAAGTTTAAGGGGAACATGAGGGGAAACTACTTCACTCAATGTGCAATGAGCTACCAGCACAAGTGGTGCATGCGAGCTCAATCTCAACGTTTAAGAGAAGTTCGGATAGGTACGTGGATAGTAGGGATATGAAGGTCAGGTCAATGGAAGTAGGCAGCTTAAGTGGTTTTGGCGTGGATTTGATAGGCCAAAGGTCTGTTTCTGTACTTGTACTTCTCTATGACTCTAAAGGACTGGGAACATTTTTGAACTTCACAAAGGAGGGAGGGCCAGAAGCCTGTAAGGTATAGGAGCAGAATTAGGAAGTTTTCCCTATCGAGTCTGCTCTGCAATTCCCCCATGGCTGATTTGTTGTCCCTCTCAACTTCATTCTCCTGTCTTCTCTCCATGAACTTTGATGCCCTGATTAATCGAGAGCCTATCAGCCTGCACTTTAAATGTACCCAAAGGCTTCTTCTACTCTGGTGTCTGTGGCAGTGAATTCCACAGATTCACCACCCTCTGGCTAAAGAAGTTCCTCCTAATTTCTCTTCCAAATGGGCAAAGAGGACAGAAGAATATACAAATTGCCCAGTATCGGAGAACCAAGAGTTCAGTGAACCTTAAAGGGAATACAGTCACACAGAAGCTAGTTCTGGAGTTCCAGAGGTAAAACACAGAACCAAGCCCTTCAGCCCACCCCCTGCTGGCCATCAGCCATCTATTCTATTCTCTTTGCATTCCCATCAGCTCTCCACCCCCCCCCCCCCCTTCCCCCACCACCAAAGACATTGCCACTCACTCACACCAGTTGTTGGGTATATTGGAAGAATCAATATGGGATTAAAGTAGTTCAGATCAAATGGGCGGTTGACATCTAATCTGGGATGGACTTAGGAGTCAGTTTCCATGTGAATTTGTGGCAGATGGAAGTAGCCTGTGTTCCCATTTTTGTACAAGTACCTTTGGTTTCAGGGATAGAAAAATGTTGCTTGTCCTCAGATTGACATGTGGAAAGGATTTAGATTTCTGCCCAGACCCTCCTGTAGTATCGCCATGTGTCCAGCTCAAGAGTTGCCCTGGAATTTGCAGAATGGGTGAAGCTGCTGAAAAATGCATCCTTGTTTTTTCCTCTCTGTCTCTAAAACACTCTAATAAGCGCTCGCTCTCTCTCCCTCTCTCTAGGTGGAATGTGAAGATGCTGCAGTGTTACCGGTGTCAGCACTGGTTCCACGAGGCCTGCACACAGTGCCTGACCAAGCCTCTGCTCTATGGAGACAGGTGAGCCCGTCACTGTGAGCCCACTGCCTGCCTTGCAGCTGCTAGAATCGGTAACGTTTGGAGCTATGAAGCCCTGTCTCCCTCCCCCACACCACACATTATGTTGGAAAGGGTTACAACACAGGGACCATTTCACATTTAATTTGATTACCATAGGCATATACACCTAGGGTATATGTGCCAGGGATTGCAGCACAGCACATACAAACAAAAGACAAATATAACTTCAAGTGGACTTCAAACTGGAATGACTCGTGCATAAAAAAAGTAAACTAAACATATCAACATTGGTGCAAGTTGAGGGAAATATAGTTGGAGGTGGTGTTTGGGTTTTGCTGAGAGTTCTGGCAGTGTGGAAACAGGCTCTTCAAGTTGGCTCGAGTGTATTGTCATTTGTGGTGAGGTACAGGTACAATGAAAAACGTACGGTGGTGTAAGTTACCTTGGTACTGGAGATCCACAGAATATAAATTGTATGCAAATCATACATAAAATTAAACTACAGATTGTGCAAAGGCAGGACAGTGCAAGCAAAATAGACACAATCAGAAAAGCTTGTGGGTTGTGTATGGATGGGAAGTCACAAAGTTTTGCATCAAAAAAGGGAGGCTGTTGGCGGTAATGGTCACACAGAGGCAGAGCAGTTAAGAGCAGGAGTGGTGCAAGAGCCAGGAATCTCATCTGGTTTACACAGAGGAATATGACGTCAATAGTCTTTGGGTTTTGCAAATTCTGGCCCTGTCCATTGCTTCAGATGGAACAGAAAAGGTGAAAAGGGAAGAATCTGGAGTTTGACAGCAAAGTGGGTTTTGACCTAGAGGCTAAATGCTCCAAGCAATATGTGTTAGGAATAAAAACTGAGAAGATCACCGTGAGACTGAATAGAAGCAGAATTAGGCCATTTGGGCCATTGAGTCTGCTCCATCATGGCTGATTTTATTATCCTTCACAACCCTATTTTCCTGCCCTCTCCCCATAACCTTTGGTGCCCTTACCAAAGAACCTATCAAACTCCGCTGTAAGTATACCCAATGACTTGGCCTTCATAGCCAATGAATTCCATAGATTCACCATCTTAATTAAAGAAATTCCTTGTCACCTCTGTTCTAAAGGGATGTGTCTCTATCCCCAGGTTGTGCCTTCATGTCCGAAGTTCCGCACTATAGGAAACATCCTCTGCACATGCACTCTATCTAGGCCTTGCAGTTTGCAATAGGTTTCAATGAGATCCCAGCTCATTTGCCTAAACTCCAGCAAGAAAAGGCCCAGAGCATCAAATGTTACTTGTACATTAACCTTTTCATTCCCAGAATAATTTTCCTGAAACTTCTGGATCTTCTCCAATGCCAGCACATCTTTTCCTAGATATCCCCAAAACTGCTGTGAGTACTGCCGAAGGGTTTCAGCCCGAAACATTGAGTGTACTCTTTTCCTAGATGCTGCCTGGCCTGCTGAGTTCCTCCAGCATTTTGTGTGTGTTGTTCCATACTCCACAAGTACAATCTGACCAATGTCTTGTCAAGCCTCAGCATTATAACCTTGCTGTTAATTTTCAGTCCTCTCAAAATGAATGCTTTCCTTACTATTGACTCAGAATGCATCCATGTTAACCTTTAGGGAATCTTGCATGAGTAACTCCCTTTGTACTGCTGATTTCTGAATTTTTTCACCATTTAGAAAATAGTCTACACCCTTATTCCTCCTTATCAAAGCCCATGAGCATACACTGCCGCAGTTCAGGTTGAAGTTTGTCATCTGAATGTACGTATATACAACTAAATGAGATTACCTCTGGACCACCGGACACCCACAAAATGTATATCACTCACAGCACATAACACAAAATATTACCACAGTTAATAACATACAAAGCCCATTTCCAGAAAAGTTGGGATATTTTCCAAAATGCAATAAAAACAAAAACCTGTGATATGTTAATTCACATGACCCTTTATTTAACTGACAAAAGTACAAAGAAAAGATTTTTGATAGTTTTACTGACCAACTTGATTGTATTTTGTAAATATACACAAATTTAGAATTTGATGGCTGCAACACACTCAACAAAAGTTGGGACAGAGTTAAAATAAGATTGAAAAGTGCACAGAATATTCAAGTAACACCGGTTTGGAAGACTCCACGTTAAGCAGGCTAATCGGAAGCAGGTGAGGTATCATGACTGCGTATAAAAGTAGCGTCCATCAAAGGCTCAGTTTTTGCAAGCAACGATGGGTCGTGGCTCACCCCTTTGTGCCAAAATTCATGAGAGAATTGTTAGTCAGTTCAAAAGGAACATTTCCCAACGCAAGATTGCAGAGAATTTAGCTCCTTCAACATCTACAGTACATAATATTGTGAAAAGATTTAGAGGATTCAGAGACATCTCTGTGCGTCAAGGGCAAGGTCGGAAACCACTGTTGAATGCGCGTGATCTTCGAGCCCTCAGGCGGCACTGCCTAAGAAGCCATCATGCTACTGTGACAATTATAGCCACCTGGCTCGGGAGTACTTCAGAAAACCATTGTCACTTAATACTGTCCATTGCTGTATCCAGAAATGCAATTTGAAACTTTATTACGCAAGGAGGAAGCCATACATCAACTCTATGCAGAAACACCAGCAATTTCTCTGGGCCCGAGCTCATCATAGATGGACCGAAAGGCTGGATCTGTGTGCTGTGGTCAGATATGAGTCCACATTTCAGCTAGTTTTCTGAAAAAATGGGCGTCGAGTTCTCTGTGCCAAAGATGAAAATGACCATCCTGATTGTTATCAGCGAAAGGTGGAAAAGCCAGCATCTGTGATGGTATGGGGGTGCATCAGTGCCCACGGCATGGGTGAGTTGCATGTATGTGATGGTACCATTGACTCTGAGGTGTATATTAGGATTTTAGAGAGATGTATGTTGCCATCAGGGTGACGTCTCTTCCCGGGACGTCCATGCTTATTTCAGCATAATTGATGTCAGACCACATTCTGCATGGGCTACAACAGCGTGGCTTTGTAGACACAGAGTGTGTGTGCTTGACTGGCCTGCTGCCAGTCCAGATCTATCTCCTGTTGAAAATATATGGTGCATCATGAAGAGGAGAATCTGACAACGGAGACCATGGACTGTTGAGCAGCTGAAGTCTTTTATCAAGCAAGAATGGACAAAATTTCCAATTGCAAATCTACTACAATTAGTATCCTCAGTTCCAAAACGATTAAGAAGTGTTATTAAAAGGAAAGGTGATGTAACACAATGGTAAACATGCCTCTGTCCCAACTTTTGTTGAGTATGTTGCAGCCATCAAATTCTAAATTTGTGTATATTTACAAAATACAATCAAGTTGATCAGTAAATCTATTGAAAATCTTTTTGTACTTTTGTCAGTTAAGTAAAGGTTTTTGTTTTTATTGCATTTTGGAAAATATCCCAACTTTTCTGGAAATGGGGTTTGTATAAGACGTAGTGCACAGCACAGATGAGCAGTAACAGAACAGTAATAAGCTCACTGACCGAGTGACGAGATCTTGGCAACGGCAGGGCACTCACTTATCTCACCGCCTAAGGGAAGAAGCTATTACCCAATCTGGAGGTCCCAGTTCTGATGCTCCTGTACTTCATTCTTGATGGTAGTGGGTCAAAGAGATTGTAAGATGGGTGGTAGAGATCCTCAACAATCTTTGTATGCAACACTCCCGATAAGTGCCACAAATAGGGGGAGAGAAACCCTGGTGATCCTCCCAGTCGTTTTTACTATCCTTTAGGGTCTTCAGTGCCTTGCAGCTTCTGTGCCACGTGGTGATTCAGGCAGACCAGACACTCTCGATGGTGCTCCTGTAGAAAGTTTTTAGAAATGGGGACAGGGAGCCTTGCATGCATCAGTCTCTTCAGAAAGCGTAGATTTGCCTTCTTGTCTAATGAGGGGGTGCTGTGGGTCCAGGTTAGATCGTTCGTTATGTGAACACCAAGGAAGTTTGTGATCTTTACTCTCTCCATGGTAGAGCTGTTGATGTGCATTGGAGAGTGGTTGACCTTTGCCTTCCTGAAGTCCACAATCATCTCTTTTGTCTTTCGACACCATATTCTATCTGTCACATCTTTGCCCATTCTTCCAATCTAAGTTCTTCTGCGGATTCCTTGCTTCTTCAACGCGACCTACCCCTACACTTATCTTGGTATTGTCCACAAAGAGTTCAATTCTGTCATCCAAATCTTTGAAGTATAATTTTTTTTAAAAAGTGGTCCCAACATCAATGCCTGCAGAACTCAAAAGGTCCTCTTTATTCACAGTCATTGCCTCCTGCCAGTTGACCAATCTTCTACCACCGTTGGTCAACGTAGAGTAAAGTTCCCTCCACACTATCCCATCATGCACTCCCAGGACACATAAGATACAGAGTGAAGCTCCTTCCGCACTGTCCTGTCACACTCTCCCAAGAAGCTCCCTATCTCAACATATGTCGGTGCGGCTCAGGTGTGTGGAGCGACTGAGGCTGAGCTGCTTCTCGGGCCCAGGCCCTGCAATCTCATCCGAGAGCCGAGCCATCTCTCCTCGACACCCGTAGTTCCATTCAGGATTGGAAGTAGGGGGTACCTCTGTGGGCTGCTGCTCCACACTCTCCACTTCCTAGCCCTTGTCCACCGTCCCAAAGCGCCATGGCAGTCAGCCTTTCCACCTGGAGGTGAGGGAGGTCCTCAATTGAAGTTCGATGCACCTTAGGGGTCTAGGGTGGAGGCTGCTGCATAAAGCAGTGCCCTGCAATAAATTCTTTAGTTTGTACACAGATCTCCTACCCGCATGTCACTTCTGCGAGTGGGAGGAGACAGGTATCACATACATGGAGTGTTTGAGGCTGCAGCCCCTTTTTGCGTATCTGCGTGGGCTGCTTCTCGCCTTCTGATTTCATTTTAGCCTCACCCTATTTTTATGCGGTCATCCAGTAAGAAGGGGGCATGGAGAGATGAGAGTGTCCTTGTCAATGTGCTCCTGCTGGCGAAATCAGGTCTTGGAAACAGGTGACGGGAAGATCTGTCTGGGCAGACTGCCAAGCAACAATTAGGGGGTATGTTCATGCCTGGGTAGATATTGAGAAGCAACACACGCAGCCCACAGCGACTGTAGAGGTGTTCCATGTCCGTTGGCATTCATGGGGGTGGGGGGGGGGGTGTTATTGCCATCATTGACAGAAATGGAAACTTTTAGTTTAATGTGTATTTGTAGTGAAATAATTGTGTTAGTCACAGGTTTGTATATATAGCACTGAATTTATAATAAAGATATTTTGTATGAAAAAAAGCTCCCTCCACACTGTCCCATCATGCACCCTTACCACACAGCTTATCCCTGTCCTAGAAAATTAACAGCCTCCAAGCCATCCGGCCCCAGACCCACTCTTACCACTTCCTTATCCTGCTGAATAAATTATTGCACAAGCACGAGGTACACTGTGTGGTGTCGTTGTCCTCAGCCCACTGAATAAACAAGAGCTACAGGAAATGAGTCCATGTTCTAGTGGAGTAGTTGTTACTGTGCAAAGTGGAGCAGCAAGCAACAATTACATGGATTAATACTTCAAACCTCCACTTCCTGCTGAATGAATTTCTCTGCTGCAGCTCAGCTGTGTCTAAATGCTGAATAAATAAGATGGTCTCATTAACTGAAATTTATAAGAACCAGAGTCACAGTGCACAAAGCTGGTGCCAGATCACTTGAGTGGCTAGAATGCAGCATCGTGTTGGTTCAGTTGCTTTGAGTTATGTGGTGTGGTTAAGTTTGTGCAGCATTTTCCTCTGCATGATAACAGGTCTGAATACAAGTGGAATGAGCTCTCAGAAGTAACAGCAGGAAACTCTAAGTAACGCAGAGTTTTGGGCTTTAGAACTGCCCCTCTGGTCTATCTCTGCCATTAATTCCTGGATGAGTTCCATGCCAGAACTAGCCTCGATTAGTTTGAGTTAAAGATAGTTCTGTAACTTTTTTTTCTTTTAGTAATTTTAAACAGTCAATGGTGAGCTACTTTTGAGAATCCAAATGCAGGTTTATTCTGTACAAAATTCAAAGTAAACATATTATCAAAGTATATATATGTCACCATATACAGCCCTGAGATTCATTTTCTTGTGGATGTTCTCAGTAAATCCAAAATAGAATAATAACCATAATATAATCAATGAAAGACTGCACCAACTTGGGCGTTTAACCAGTGTGCAAAAGACAACAAGCTGGGTAAATACAAAAAGAAAAAAAATATTAGTAAATGAATAAGCAATAAATATTGAGAACATGAGATGAAGAGTCCTTGAAAGTGATTGTGGGAACATTTCAGTGATGGAGTGAATGAAGTTAACCCCTTTGGTTCAGGAGCCTGATGGTTGAGATGTAACAACAGCACCTTTGAGATGTAACAACTGCGCCTGGTGGAGTCATGAGGCTTCTGTAATACCTTTTAGATGGCAGCAGTGGGAAGAGAGCATGTGCTAGGTGGTGGGGGTCCCTGATGAGGCATGGCGCTTTCCTGCGGTAACGCTTCATGTAGATGTGTTCAGTGGTGAGGAGGGCTTTACCCATGATGGGACTGGGCTGCATCACTACTTTTTTAGGAGGTGATGCAACAAGGATAGGGTAGATGCACAGTGAAGCTTCCACTCCACCATCCCATCACACACAGCCAGGGTGAGACACTGAGTGAATCTCCCTTTACATCATCCCATTACACACTCCCAGGGTCAGACACAGTGTGAATCTACCTGTACGCCATCTTAGTACACACTTCCGTGGTCAGGACAGAGTGCATCTCCCTATACACTGTCCAATCATACACATCCACTGTCAAATATAGGGTAAAACCCCCTACATCATCCCATCACTCCCTCCCAGAGTCAGGCACAGAGTGAGTCTCTCTCTACACTGTCCCATCACACACTCCCAGGGTCAGGCACAAAGTGAGTCTCTCTCTACTCTGTTCCATAACACACTCCCAGGGTCAGGCACAAAGTGAGTCTCTCTCTACACTGTCCCATCACACACTCCCAGCGTCAGGCACAGAGTGTGTCTCTCTCTCCACTGTCCCATCACACACTCCCAGGGTTAGGCACAGAGTGAGTCCCTCTCTACACTGTCCCATCACACACTCCCAGGGTCAGATTTGGACCGCGGCTCACCCTTCTTCTACTCGTTGGAGAAGTGGCGGGGAGTTCAAAAGCAGCTGGTGGAGCTATTGGCTGCTGATGGCTCCTCCATCACGGATCCTGACGAAATTATCGAAGAAGTCCGCACTTTCTATCGGTCCTTATTCTCACCGGATCCGTCAAATGCGGGGGCGTGCAGTGAGGTCTGGGAAGATTTACCAAAGGTCAGCCCAGATGACGCAGCGCGTCTGGATGCCTCCCTGACTGGGGAGGAGCTGTCTACTGCCCTTCGGCAACTCCGGAGGGGTAAATCCCCTGGCTCAGATGGTCTGAGTGTGGAGTTTTATCAGGCTTTTTGGGATGTCCTGGGGGTCGATTACAGCCTTGTTCTAGGGGAGAGCCTAGCCACCGGGGAATTGCCCCTCTCATGGCGGAGAGCAGTCGTGGTCCTGCTGCCCAAGAAGGGAGACCTTCGCCTGCTAAAGAACTGGCGCCCGGTCTCCCTCTTGTGCGCGGACTACAAGATCTTCGCCCGGGCAATGGCCAACCGTCTTGGTTCAGTACTGAGACAGGTGATTCATCCTGACCAATCTTACACAGTCCCGGGCCGCTCCATCCAGGACAATGTCCACCTAGTACGGGACCTGATCCACCTGTACCAGGAGACTGGGACCCCGGCAGCGTTTCTTTCTCTTGACCAGGAGAAGGCGTTTGACCGGGTAGACCACAGTTTCCTGGTGGGCACTCTGCAGGCCTTTGGGCTCGGACCACACTTTGTGGCCCGAGTTCGGCTCCTCTACTCTGCCGCAGAGTGCCTTGTTAAGGTCAATGGATCACTGGCAGCACCCATTCCCTTCAGGAGAGGAGTACGTCAGGGATGCCCCATGTCCGGTCAATTGTACGCGATCTGTGTCGAGCCATTCCTGAGCCTCCTACGGCGAAGGCTGACAGGTCTGGTTCTGCGTGAACCGGACATGGAGGTCGCCCTCTCGGCCTACGCCGATGATGTACTCCTCATGATGACAGATCCCAATGACCTGCGGAGGATGCGCGAGTGCCAAGACATTTTCTCGGCAGCATCCTCCGCCAGGATCAACTGGGCGAAATGTTCCGGACTCTTAGTGGGTCAGTGGCAGGTGGACTCCCTGCCGGAGGAGATGAGAGCTTTTGAGTGGAGTACTCGGCGTCTCCTCTATCTGGGAGTCTACCTGAGTCCTTCTGGGGAGACCTGGCTGGCGAACTGGCAGGACCTGGAGATGAAAGTCATGGCCCGGCTGGGGCGCTGGTCAGGCCTTCTCAGGGTGCTTTCCTATCGAGGCAGGGTGGTGGTCATAAACCAGCTGGTGGTCTCCATGTTGTGGTATCGGATGGTCACCTTGGCCCCTCCTGCCCCGTTTGTTGCAAGACTGCAGAGGAAATTAGTGGACTTCTTCTGGGGCAACAGGAAACACTGGGTCTCTGCAGCGGTCTTGAGTCTCCCAGTGGGAGAGGGCGGACAGTCGCTGGTGTGCGTCCGAACGCAGCTGGCGGCTCTCCGCCTCAGGACTCTGCAGAGATTCCTGTACGCCGAGCACCCTCCCAGGTGGCACGTGTTGGCGACTTTCTTCCTCCGGAGGGGCTGCTGTCTTCACGAAGACATGCGGCTACCACCGGCGGGTGTCAGCCGTACTGCTTTGCGGAGTCTGCCCGGCTTCTATCAGGACCTACTGAGAGTCTGGAACATGGTCGCCTCAGGCCGGGAATCCCCTCCTCAGGCGGAGGGCGGGGTCCTGGCCGGCCCTTGCCCTACCTCAGTGGCTGTCGGTGCGGCTCAGTTGTGTGGACTGACTCAGGCCGAGCTGCTGGTCGGGCCCAGACCCCGCAATCTTCTCCGGGAGCCGTGTCCGCACAACTTGAGCCGTCTCTCATCGATACCCACAGTCCCATTCAGGGATGCAAGTAGGAGGTATCTGTATGGGCTGCTACTCCACATCCTCCACTTCCTTGCCCTTGTACACCGTCCCGACACGCCATGGCGGTCGGTCCTTCCACCCAGAGGTGAGGAGGGTCCCCACTGGAAGTCCCTTTACGCCGGGGTTCTTCCCATGCACCTGGGGGATCTCGGCTGGAGGGTACTGCATAGGGCAGTGCCCTGCAATAAGTTTTTCAGTTTGTACATGGACTTCCCACCCGCATGCCACTTCTGCGGGCTGGAGGAGACCGTGTACCACATGTACATGGAGTGTGTGAGGCTGCAGCCTCTTTTTGCATATTTGCGTGGGCTGCTTCTCGCCTTCTGGCTGCATTTTAGTCCCACCCTGTTTATATATGGTCATCCAGTAAGGAAGGGGGCACGGAGGGATGAGGATGTCCTAGTCAACTTGCTCCTGGGGCTGGCGAAATCCGCCATCCGAGGGTCTTGGAAACGGGTGGCGGGAGGATCTCCCCGGGCAGACTGCCTGGCAATGTTTAGGGGGTATGTTCGTGCTCGGGTAACTATTGAAAAGGAACACGCGCAGTCCACAGCGGCTTTGGAGGAGTTTCGAGACCGTTGGGCTCCGCGGGGTGTAAATGCCATCGTGGATAGGGATGGCAACATTCTGGTGTAATGTCTATTGTCTATTTGTAGTGCAGTAATTGTGTTTGCCACTGTTTTGTATATATTGTATAGCACCGAAATTTGTAATAAAGGATTTTGTAATAAAAAAAAAAAAAAAAAAGGGTCAGGCACAAAGTGAGTCTCTCTCTCCACTGTCCCATCACACACTCCCAGGGTTAGGCACGGAGTGAGTCTCTCTCTACACTGTTCCATCACACATTCCAAGGGTTAGGCACGGAGTGAGTCCCTCTCTTTACACTGTCCCATCACACACTCCCAGGGTCAGGCACAAAGTGAGTCTCTCTCTCTCTCTCCACTGTCCCATCACACACTCCCAGGGTCAGGCACAGAGTGAGTCTCTGTACACTGTCCCATCACACACTCCTAGGGTCAGGCACAAAGTGAGTCTCTCTCTCTCTACACTGTCCATCACACATTCCCAGAACAGGGACGTCAATGATTAGACATGGAGTAAAACTCCCTCTATACACTTCCATCACACAATCCCAGGGCAGGGATGTCACGGGTTAAACACAGTGAATTTCCCTCTACATTTTCCCATCACACATTTCCAGGGCAGGGGCATAATGTGTTAAGCACAGAGTAAAGCTCCCTCTTCATTGTCCCGTCACACGCTCCAGGAGTAGGGACAGTCTCTCCTCGACACCCACAATCCCATTGAGGGATGCAAGCAGGAGGTATCTTTGGGCTGCTGCTCTACACCCGCCACTTCCTGGCCCTTGTCCACCATCCCAACACGCCATGGTAGTCCAGTGATTGAATATAATTTGTCAAAATTCAGAAGAAGTGATTTGCAGTGGCTGAAAGCTGGCAAGTGAGCCCCTTTGTTTAATTTACACAAAATGCTGGTAGAACTCAGCAGGCCAGACGGCATCTATGGGAGGAGGTAATAACGACGTTTTGGGCCGAAACCCTTCATCAGGAGTGAAGTAACATGGGATGGTCGAGGGGGGGGATAAGAAGTTGGGGGAGGGATAAAGTAGAGAGCTAGGAAGTGATAGGCTGGAGGGAAATGGGTGAGGGGGAAGGTGGAGAATTATGGGAAATAAAAGAGAAAGAAAGGTAGGGCTGGAGGGAGAGATTATAGTGAGGGGGGAAATAGAGAAAGAGAACCAGACTAAAATAATAGACAGAGATGGGGTAAAGGGGGGGCAAGTGTAACAATGGAGGTCAGTGAGTTGGATGTTCATGCCGGCAGGAAGGAGGCTACCCAGGCGGGAGATAAGGTATTGCTCCATCGACCTGCGTGTGGCCTCATCCTGACGGTAGAGGAGGCCATGGACAGACATGTCGGAGTGGGAGTGGTCTGTGGAATTGAAGTGTGTGGCCACAGGGAGATCCTGCCACTGCTGGAGGACTGAGCGCCGGTGTTCAGCGAAACGGTCTCCCAGTCTGTGGCGGGTCTCCCCAGTGTATAAATGGCCACATCGGGAGCACCGGATACATCACCCCAGTTGACTCGCAGTGACTCCAGGGACCCCAGTTTCCCACCCCAGCCCTACCTTTCTTTCTCTTTTATTTCCCATAATTCTCCACCTTCCCCCTCACCCATTTCCCTCCAGCCTATCACTTCCTAGCTCTCTACTTTATCCCTCCCCTCACTTCTTATCCCCCCCTCGACCATCCCATGTTACTTCACTCCTGATGAAGGGTTTCAGCCCAAAACGTCGTTATTACCTCCTCCCATAGATGCCGTCTGGCCTGCTGAGTTCTGCCAGCATTTTGTATTTTTTATTTATTTCCAGCATTCACTCGTGTTCCCTTTGTTTAATTTGTAGGTTTTACCTATTTTTGTGCAGTGTCTGCACAGGTGGACCAGAATATGTGAAGCGACTGCCCCTAGACTGGTAAGTGGAGTATTAATGTTTTTGGGAAGTTGGAGATGTCATTTCCCGTTTATTGAAGCACCCCTTCATCAGATATCTGAATGGACAAGACCTCACTTTTATTTGCTTTCCTCTTTTACTAATTATTTAATCTTGTATATCAGAATCAGGTTTAATATCACTGGCATACATCTTGAAACCTGGTGATTTACAGTAGCAGTACATTTCAATACATAATAAAACTGTAGATTATTATAAGACGTATATAATTAGATTCAGTAGTGCAAAAAGAGAAAAGAATAGCTAGGGCGTGTATACGGATTCATTGTCTATTCAGAAATCTGAGATGGCAGTGGGGAAGGAACAGTTCCCAAAACAGCTTCTTCCCCCTCCACCACCAGTATGTTGAATATATATTTTTAAATTGTAAATTACAGTTTTTTTTTTGTGTATTATACTGCTCTGCTGCCACAAAACACCACATTGGACAATCTGGGTCTGTGATAACATACCAGATTCTGATTCTCAAAAAATAGCAGTGTGGAGTTTGTCGGTATGTCAATAGAGATTCATTACTGTATGGGATATGGACAACATCAACAATGCCAGCATTTGTTGTTTACCCCCAATTGCTCCTAAACTGAGGAGTCAGTTGAGAATTGGCCAGATTCCTGGACTCACGTACAGGGAAGACTGGGAAAGGAGAGCGTTGAACATATTGCCATATGCACAGGTGCATTGAAACACCAGCAGCAAATCACAGGCCCATCGCATCACATAAACAGCATTCGCGAGAAAGGTGTAAGCATCAATTATGCAAAAAAGAACACAAAACAAAAAAAGTCCATTTTAGTACAATGTGGTCCTGGTGTTTTTAAACTAGGATTAAACTTGGAACAAGAACCAAACAGTTGAAGGGAAGTAGCTGTTTTTGAAGGCAAAACACACAAAATGCTGGAGGAACTCAGCAGGTCAGGGAGCATCTGTGGAAATGAATATACAGTTGATGCTTCGGGCTGAGGCTCTTCATCCGGACCTGCAGAAATCCTCCAGCATTTGCCTGTTTGCCTTGGATTTCCAGCATTTACAGATTTTCCTGTCTTTGGGATTCTAGTTGTTTTTGAAGACAGGATCCCTACCCGAAGGACACTTGCAAACCAGATGTATTTTTGGAGCAACCTGTGGTTTCATGGTAACCATTACTTGGTGTACCTCTCCCAAAGCCACAAATTTCACTACATAATGACAATTTTCCTGATTCTGATTTTGAGTTGAAATTCCTTAGCTGCCATCTCTGGATCACTGGTTCACAAATCTGGCTGTTGTTCCATAATTTAAGTCCTACACTTATGTACCTTGAAGGTAAACAACATTCCACCCCTCCCCCACCTGACCACTTCCTGGTAGAGGCAGACCCTGACAACTTTTTGTCCAAAGACTATGGATAAAGTAAGGGTACAGCTACAAAAGGAAAAAAAATGTAAATAAAATAAAAGGAAAATGTAGCCTCAAAGCAGTATCAATTTTAATATAAAGTTTAAAGTAAATTTATTATCAAAGTGCATCTATTTCACCATATACAACCCTGAGATTCATTTCCTTGTGGGCATTCTCAATAAATCCAAGAAGCTTAATAGAATCAATGAAAGGCTGCACCAACAGAGTGAACAGCCAGTATGCAAAAGACAACAATCTGTGCAAAAACAAAAGAATAAAAAAGAAGAAAATAATGATAAATATGTAAGCAATTAATATCAAGAACATGGGATGAAGAGTCCTTGAAAATGAGCCCATGGGTTGCGAGAACATTTCAGTGATGGGGTGAGGGAAGTTAAAGCCCTATGGTCTAGGAGTCTGATGGTTAAGAGGTAATATCTGTTCCTGAACCTACTGGCGTGCGTCTTGACACTCTTGTACCACTTTCTGTGGTAGCAGCGAGAAAAGTGCAAGATCCTGGAGGAGCTCAGTAGGTCAGGCTGAATCTGTGAAAAGAAATGGGCAGTTTACGTTCTAGGTCTAGACTGTCCATCCATTTGAAGGGTCTCAACCCAAAATGTTAACTCTCCATTTTCTCACACTCACGCTGCTTGGCCTGCTGAGTTCCTCCATCAGATTGGTCGTTGCTCCAGATTTCACCTCTGTAGTCTCTGGTATCGTCATTTTTAATGCATTACTTTTACTTAAATGATGCACAAACAGAATGCTGCAAATTACTAAATAAATGCAGGATTCTCCATTTAGATTTATTGATTCCCTGTTCACTTACATCATCCCAGAAGATGATTTCTATCCTCTCCACAGATCCTGACTGGCCTGCTGAGTTTCTCCAATGTTTTGTGTGTGTTACTCTGGATTTCCAGCATCTGCACAATCTCTTGCATTTTATAATTTCAATAAAACAGCTTTTGACCAAAAATAAGAACTTGACCTTTTAAAATTAATATTCATTTCTAATCAGAAATATAGACATTTGGGATTCTCATCTATAAATCACAATTGTTCATTTTAACTCCCAGATTTTACTTCTATTAACTGAAGCTATTAAAGGAATAGGAAGAGAATACGGTCACGGTATCAGTGAATAACTGAGCGGGCTCGGGTAAGTGACAATCAAAGAAAATACTGCAGAAAATGCTGGAAATACACAGTATGTCAGACAGCATCTGAGAAAGGTGAAATAGAATTAGCATTTCAGACCAAAGATATAAACACACAGTAGGTCACCTTCTGTGGAGAGAGAAAGAGAGTTAACGATTCAGGTTGAAGAGGCTTTGTCGGAATAATTTTTGACCCAAAATGCTGACTGTTTCTCTGGCCTCGGGGGGTAAGTGGCTTCCTGCAGTTCCTAAGTCTTCCAGTGTCCCCGGGTTTCCATGTACAAGGAGACAGCTGCCTTAGTGAGAGGCAACGCCCTGGTGGCCGTGTCCTTCTTTGTGCAATGTGGGCCTTTTTTTTTAACCCTACACCCATAGCAGTACACAGAACCACCCCCCAGTTAATGCGTCCACACATCTGTTCCAGGGGTGGGGGGAGGTTCACTGCTGCTGCTGGGGTTACTGAGTAAGAAGGTCGCCATTGTCTAAAAGCTGGAAGCTGCACACTGCAGCATGGCATCCTGTCCAGAGTTGCATTGGTACAACGCAACATTAACACCAGCATGCAGATAAAATGTTCCAGTGTGAGTCAGAATCTGGGATTGCGAGCTCCTTTCTTCCAAAAACCCCGGTTTGATCCGGGCCTCTCCCTGTCTGTAAGTGAAGCCTGCCCACTTTCCTTCCGACCATATTGGTTTCCCCCGAGTGCTCCAGTTCCTCCCACATTCCAAAGGTCAGAAACATGTTTGTTATCACTGACGTAGGAGTGAAATTTGTTGATTTGTGGCAGCATATCTGTGAGTCTGGGAGTTAGTTGGCTGTTGTAAATTGCCCCTGGTGTGAGGGTGAGTGGTGGAATGTGGGGAGAGAATGGGTAACAGAAACAAGTGGGGGTGGGATAGATGGGAGTTCTTTGGGCTGAGTGGCCTATATTAGATTTTTTTTTAAATTAGAAGCAGATTATGGGATAGAAAGGGACTGGGAAACCCTAAAGATTTGAACTGAAGCAGAATCATGTCCCATTAGCAAGATCCCGGGTGAGACTGGGTATTAGATCAAAATCCCTGCTGCAGGAGGAACACAGCAGGTCAGGCAGCATCTGAAGGGGTAAGAAGAGTAGTTGACATTTCATCAGGATGTTGACCAGCCTTCCGCCTCCACAGAGGCTGCCTGACCCAATGAGCTCACGTCCAGCGGCTAGGATTTAATTCCTGCAGTCTCCTGTGTTCTCCAGAATATCAGCACTGGGTGAGTAGACAGAGCCTGCTGTGGCAGTTGCTTTGGGGTGCGTGGATTCGGCAGCAGTAACTCCAGGGCACTCTAACCTACAGGGTGGATATCGCGCACCTGGTCCTCTACCACCTCACCAGCTGCTGCAAGAGGAAGTACTTCGACTTCGAGCGGGAGATCCTGGCGTTTGCCAACGAGAACTGGGGCAGCTTGCTCGTCGGAGGGGTGAGTGTGAGGGGCCAGACTCTTCCTGAGGAGAGTGGAGGTCAGAGCTTGGTGTAGGACGTAATGAGCGAAGTCTGTTGCTGTGGGGGGGGTGGGGTGGTCAGAGAGCTGGGTGCAAGAGTGAACTGTTTCTGATGCAGTCAGAGTGTAGGGGTCAGAGAGGTGCACACCTGACCCCTGAAAGAGAGTGTTAGTGGGACTGAAATCATATGGACATTAACTCAGATACGTAAGCCACATCTGTACTTCTCAGTGTCTCGCTCTTCCTGCCTCTCCCAGCCTCTGAACCTCAGAGCTCTATGAACCCAGACTGTTAGCAACCCCTGAGCCAAGCGGAACAATGACATCGGGCTTGGGCTCCACAGGCCTTTGGCTTTTGGTGTTTTCCTTGCCAGCTGAATGAACGAGGATGGGACTGGTGTAACCACTGTGATCCAGTAGCCACTGCACTGTCACACAACAGTTCAGGATAGCCAACGGGTGACTGAGTGGACCAGAATGGAGATGCCCGAGGGGTCACTGATAACCTCGCATCCCCCACACTGGGTTAGCAGGGGTGTGGGTCCTAAAATTGTTGAAACCTTTTGCAGCAAGGATCAGATTTGCCCATTGCCTAGGTGTCACTCCTTCCCACTTAACTGGGTTAGGGCAAGTGGGAGTGACCAGGAGTTAAGTGTTTTTCTCTGACGTCGACCTGCTGTGCTGCAGGAGTCTGACCAGTCGGTGATTGGGTCTGGAGACGCTGTTGTCCAGAAGGCTCAAGTCTGATGGACGTAGCCATTAGATGTTCGTCTGAAAGAAATGAGAGTAACTCACTCACTCTACCTTAAGTAAGGAGGGGAGAGAGAGCGAGAGCAAAGAAAGAAAAGAAGGAAGAACAAAGAACCTTGTCTCATGGCCAATCTTTTAACCAAAAACTAGCTCAAACAGATACGAAAATTATTTTAATCAGAACAGCCTATGAGACAGTTTGATTGAGGCTGGTATGAAGAAACTACAAATACTGAAAATCCATTCAACGTTTACAGAGGGTGTTTCAACAAAGATATAAGCAGTAACAGGAAAGTTAAACTACAGGAAAAATGATCCTAATCCAACACCAGTCAGAGAGAGGAAGGAGTTCAAGACCAGCTCAAAATGTCCTTGAGGAAATGTGGCAGTCTCTGTCACATGTCTGCTCATCGTAGACGGAACGATTCAGGGCTGTGCGTCAGGAGTGTAGAGGGTTCTTGGGTAATCAGCGGGTGGAGCACCACACCTCACATTGCCCCAACCAACCCGTCAGGCACCTCCTGTCTTATCTCATTGAGCCAAAGACTTCTACCTCAGCCCAACTCATCCATACCAACCAAGGTGTCCTCCTGATCTAATCCCACTGGCTTGTGATTGGCCTTTCTCCCCACCGTTCTATCCACATATATATCCAAATTTTACCCACCTCTATCACTTACTCTGGCAGCTTTCTCCAAACACACTGGGCGATAATGTTACCTCTCTGACCCCTTTTAAATATTTCCCCTCTCACTTTACACCTGTGCCCTTTACATTTGTACTCCCCTGGCCTGTAAAATAAAAGATGACAACCATTCGCCTTATCTCTGCCCCACATGATTTTATAAGTCTCTGTAAGGTCACCCTTTAGCCTACCCAATTTCTCCTTGTAAATCAAATTCACCGGTTCTGGCTACATCTTTGTGAATCTTTCCTACACCCTCTCAAGCTTAATCACGTCCTTCCATCAGAATCCACCCGCCCCACACTGTTGTCGTCAGCCAGTGGAATGGAAGCAGGTCTCCCTCGATCATGAGGGATTGTTGAGGGAGAATGGAATGGCTAATCCACCACAGAGCTGACACTGAATACAAAGCCTTCTGGTTTCGACAGCTCACCATGCCCCTTGAAGTGGGGGGGGGGAGGGGGCATGTCTTTCTCCAGTGGGTTTGGTGGGGTAAAGGAACAGTGATTTTAAGGAACCATTTTTGACTCCCTCCCGGCATCTGTTTCCAGCTCTCCAGCACCACGAAGACCGAACGCTACAATCAGCTCCTGAATACCCTGAACAGCCATCGGGAGAGGTGAGGAAAAAAACCCAGATTTAAATGTGGTGGGTTCAGGACCACTTCCGCTCTAGCACAGGGCAGTGTCTTGACCATTACCAGCTGCATTCATAATCCCTCATTACCAGTCGCTCTAACTAAAAACCTGCTTATTATGTTCTCTCCCCCGTCTCTTTCTCCCCCTCCCTCCATCTTTCTGTCTTTCTCTCTTCCTCACTGTCTCTCCCCTTTCACCTCACCCCCCTACACTCACTTTATTTCCCCCTTCTTTCTCCCCCACATCCCCCATCCCTCTCCTGTGCACTCTCTCTCCCCCTTCTTCCAGCACTCCCCATGCTCATGTTCTAGCCATTCCCCTTCACCTCATGCGGGCGCTTCCCTCCCCTTCCCCCTGTTTTCTCTCCATCTCTCTCTCTCTCTCTCTCTCTCTCACTCTTCCCACTCCTTCCTTCACCCCCCCTTCTCCCTGTCTCTGGTTGTTCCTGACACGCTCACTTACCTCTTCTCCCTCCCTTCTCAACCCCCTCACAGCCTCCCCCAGTTGTTTCTGACATTCTCCACCATCTCCTCTCCCCTCTCACCACCCGCCACTCAAACTCTCTCTGGTTGTTCCTGACCCTCCGCTTCTCTGCCCCCCCCCCACCCCACCTCTTCCTGAGTGTTCCTACACCTCAGAGTCAGAATCGGGTTTATTATCACCGGCATGTGACGTGAAATTTGTTAATTGTCAGCAGTTCAATGCAAAACATAATCTAGCAGAGAAAAAAGTAAATAAACAAGTAAATCAATTATGTATATTGAATAGATTTTTAAAAAGTGCTAAAACAGAAATACGGTACATAAAAAGAAAGAGAGGTACTGTCCAAAAATTTAATGTCCATTTAGAAATCAGATGGCAGAGGGGAAGAAGCTGTTCCTGCATCACTGAGTGTGTGCCTTCGGGCTTCTGTACCTCCTACCTGATGGTAACAGTGAGAAAAGGGCATGCACTGGGTGCTGGAGGTCCTTAATAATGGACGCTGCCTTTCTGAGACACCAGTCCCTAAAGATCTCCTGGATACTTTGTAGGCTAGTACCCAAGATGGAGATGACTAGATTTACAACCTTCTGCAGCTTCTTTTGGTCCTGTGCAGTAGCCCCTCCATACCAGCCTGTCAGAATGCTCCCACAGTACAACTATAGAAGTTTTTGAGTGTATTTGTTGACATGCCAAATTTCTTCAAACTCCTAATAAAGTATAGCTGCTGTCATGCCTTCTTTATAACTACATTGGTATGTTGGGACCAGGTTAGATCCTCAGAGATCTTGACACCCAGGAACTTGAATTTGCTCACACTCTCCACTTCTGATCCCTCTATGAGGATTGATATGTGTTCCTTCGTCTTACCCTTCCTGAAGTCCACAATCAGCTCTTTCGTCTTACTGACTTTGAGTGCCAGGTTGTTGCTGCAGTACCATTCCACTAGTTGGTGTATCTCACTCCCGTACACCCTCTCATCACCACCTGAGATTCTGCCAACAATGGTTCTATCATCAGCAAATTTCTAGATGGTACTTGAACTATGCCTAGCCACACAGTTATGTGTATATAGAGAGTAGAGCAGTGGGCTAAGCACGCACCCCTGAGGTGCACCAGTGTTGATCGTCAACAAGGAGGGTATGTTATCACCAATCGTGCAGATTGTGATCTTTCAGTTAGGAAGTCGAGGATCCAATTGAAGAGGGAGGTACAGAGACCCAGGTTCTGTAACTTCTCAATCAGGATTGCGGGAATGCTGGTATTAAATGCTGAGCTATGTCAATGAACAGCATCCTGTTGGAGTCTAGGTGGTGTCTTTTGTTGTCTAGGTGGTCTAAAGCTGTGTGGAGAGCCATTGAAATTGCATCTGCCGTTGATCTATTGTGGTGATAGGCAAATTGCATCGGGTTCAGGTCTTTGCTGAGACAGGAATTCAGTCTAGTCATGACCAACCTCTCAAAGCATTTCACCACTGTAGATGTGAGTGCTACCGGGCGATAGTCATTAAGGCAGCCTACATTATTCTTCATAGGCACTGGTATTATTGTTGCCCTTTTGAAGCAAGTGGGAATTTCTGCCCATAGCAGTGAGAGGTTGAATATGTCCTTGAATACTCTCGCTACTTGGTCGGTACAGGTTTTCAGAGCCTTAGCAGGTACTCCATCAGGACCTTCTGCTTTGTGAGGGTTCACTCTCTTTAAAGACAGTCTAACATCGGCCTTTTAGATGTAGATCACAGGATCATCAGGAGCAACAAGGATCTTCTCAGCTGTAGTTATATTCTCCCTTTCAAAGTGGGCATTGAAGGAGTTGAGTTCATCTGATAGTGAAGCATCGCTGCCATTCATGCTATTAGGTTTCACTTTGTAGGAAGTAATGTCTTGCAGACCCTACCAGAGTTGCCATGCATCCGATGTCACCTCCAACCTGGTTCGAAATTGTCTCTTTACCCTTGAAATAGCCTTCAGCAAATGGTTTTCTGGTACAGGCCTGGGTTGAATGACTTGAATGCCACAGATCTAACCTTCAACACATGACGTACCTCCTGGTTCATCCACGGCTTTTGGTTTGGGAATGTGCAGTTCCTCTCCTTCTCCCCCACTCTCTCTGTTGTACCTGACCCTCTGCCTCTCTTCCCAGGTTCGTGTCAGGGAAGGAAATTAAGAAGAAGAAGTGCATCTTCGGCCTGCAGGAGCGCCTCCCCCCTCCACCGCCCCCTGCTGCCTGCCTACAGGAGATGTACAGCAAGTCGTCAGTGCCTCTGCTCAGTCCGTCCCGACCCCCCACCAGGTTGGTGTTCCACTGGGCTCACCTCCTTCCAATATTGAAGGCAAGAACCATCACTCCTCATTCCCCCACCCTGCACCATCCTCCACCCATCATCGTCTCCATACCGATCCCCAGCTCGCACTGACCTTTGGCCTCAGTGGCCTCGGTTACCTCTCCACACCACCATCACCATACCATCAGGCAACAGTGCTGCAGCACAGAGGGTTATGGCCTGCAGACCTGGGAAGTCGAAATGACAGGGAAAGGAGTGAGATTGAAGTGATGGATAGACGGAACAAGATCGGGGAGTGGGAGCCAGGTCAGGGAAGGGGAGCAAGGTAGTGACGGGGAAGGGGAGTGAGGTGAGAGTGAAGGGGAAGGGGAGTGAGGTGAGAGCAACGGCGAAGGGGAGCGAGGGGGATTAGAGATTGAGGTGGAAAGGTGTGAGGTTGGGTTGGTGGTACATTGATATGAAGGATTTAGATTCTTTATTGATCCCAAAGGAAATTACAATGTCACAGTAGCATTGCAAGTACACAGATATATAAATATATAAATATTAGAAGGAAGTCAGTACAGTCCCCTGTGGGACCCCAGTACTGCTTAGAGCCATGTCTGAAACACAGACGCAGAAACCGTGGTCTGCCAGTCAGGTAAGCTATTATCCAGGGTACAATGGAAGTGCGGAGCGTTTCCCCTAGAAATGAGGGCTATATGTACGGAAGACACTTGAGAAATCAAAATCCATGACCCTCACCGTGCTGCCCTGCACTTATCCAAATGGAAATGGGCTCTGTTCAGCAGGTAGACAGCATCGTTGACTGCAGTGTACACCTGGTAGGAAAACGGCAGGGGATTGAGGGCTGATCTGACCAGGGGTTAGAAGAGAATCAGGAACAGCCTCTCTAGTTTGAGGCCAGGGCCACTGGATGGTAGACATTCAAGACTTTTGGTTGGCCTTCCCTGGATACTGGGGCCACACATGATGTTTTCCAAGCTGAAAGATTTCCACTCAGATTGAAAATGCGCTGGAGAACTCCACACAGCTACTCAGCTCAGTTCACACCACCTAGTCCCAATGCTTTGCCGTGTCTGAGTTTCCCCAGAGTCCTTCTCACCTGCTCAGTAGTGAAAGTGAGTCCATGATGACTGGGGAATTGGTGGAAGGTAGGAGCCGGGGGAGGTGAAGAATGGAACAACCTATTAGTTCATGGAGGTGTGAGTGGTAGGTGCAGGGCAAGGAGAGGAAGTAGGCAGTGGTAGCTTGTATTGTTCATCCACGTGTTGAACTGGAAGACGGAGGAGGTGTTGGCGCAGAGGGAGCACTGGGTGCCTCGGCACCTGGACTGGTGTACTGAGGTAGGTGGGAACAGGAGAAGGACAAGAATAGCCCTTAACTCAGTGGAGTTAATGGGGCATCGGCGTGACGGTGTTTCCGTAGCAAGTTATTCTTGTTTTTACAAGGCCGAGTTGCTAGCTCGACGCTCAACCCGACTTGGATTCGAACTCTGGAACCTTCGCTCTGGAGTCTGGCACTGACAGGAGGGCAATTGTCAAACCTATCGAAAAATTGGTTGACCTCACTAGCTCATTCACAGTTGCATTCTGAGGTTCTGCAGCTCAGCTGATTGAAGCCAGTGATGTTCTACGTGCCTGTCCACACTTGTGTGTTACTCTGCCGAAGATTCCCCCTGTATTCCTCTTCAGCCACTGAGAGGGAAAGTGGGGGTATACGGTTGACAGAGCCAGTGGGGACTAGGGGCCTGTTTCCATGTTTGACTCGAAGAGCCGTACCGTCAATCCATCCTCCCAGTCCTTGCGGGTTTGTCCCATGGCTCCTCACGGTTATCTTTGCCTCTGTCAGTATGTCATACAGCCGGGTAGGGTCACAGTTTGCTGTGTTCGAGCTGACACCACCTGTCACATATACCTGTTTCCTGAGCTCAACCCCCCCCAGTGTCTGATAACAGCAGATCCAGCACAGTGATGGTGGTGGACATTGGACAGTCAGATCGAAGCATGGACTGGGGTAGGGATCAGCATTATGCTGAGCCCTGCATTGTTTTGTTTTCCTGTGGCCTCCACGTGAGGTGCCATTCTGCAAGTGTTGGGTATAAGTTTCTCCTTGCTCCTCCCTGCCACTCCAACCACTCCCCTCTCCCCATCATTCCTTTCCCTGGCACTCTGACCTCACTCTCTGCCCCATCACTTCGACCTCAGTCCCCTGCCGTTCACTCCGACCTGAGTCCCCTCCCGTCCACCGACCTCACTCACCTCCCGTTCACTCCGACCTCAGTCCTCTCCCCATCACTCCGAACTCAGTCCCCTCCCGTTCACTCCGACCTCAGCCCCCTCCCATTCACTCCAACCTCAGTCCCCTCCCGTTCACTCCGACCTCAGTCCCCTCCCGTCCACTCTGACCTCACTCACCTCCCGTCCACTCCGAACTCAGTCCCCTCCCGTCCACTCCGACCTCACTCACCTCCCGTTCACTCCGACCTGTCCCCTCCCGCTCACTCGGACCTCGCTCCCCTCCCGCTCACTCGGACCTCGCTCCCCTCCCGCTCACTCGGACCTCGCTCCCCTCCCGCTCACTCGGACCTCGCTCCCCTCCCGCTCACTCGGACCTCGCTCCCCTCCCGCTCCCTCGGACCTCGCTCCCCTCCCGCTCCCTCGGACCTCGCTCCCCTCCCGCTCCCTCGGACCTCGCTCCCCTCCCGCTCCCTCGGACCTCGCTCCCCTCCCGCTCCCTCGGACCTCGCTCCCCTCCCGCTCCCTCGGACCTCGCTCCCCTCCCGCTCCCTCGGACCTCGCTCCCCTCCCGCTCCCTCGGACCTCGCTCCCCTCCCGCTCCCTCGGACCTCAGTCCCCTCCCCATCACTCCGAACTCAGTCCCCTCCCGTCCACTCCAACCTCCCTCACCTCCCCCTCCCGCCCACTCGGACCTCGCTCCCCTCCCGCCCTCACGGACCTCGCTCCCCTCCCGCCCACTCGGACCTCGCTCCCCTCCCGCTCACTCAGACCTCATTACCTGTCTCGTCCAGGTCTGTACTCGAAGGGCTAAAGAAACCGAAGGTGAGAAGACCCTTGCGCCGGAGAGACCCTCAGGACCTGTACGCCCTGAAGACGAGGAAAGCTCGACGCCTGCTGCAAAGAGCCATCAGTCAGGTGTGGTGGTCAGGATTGAGGAGAGAGGCTGGGACACAAGGTCCTCCATAGGGCACAAATTGGGTGGATGGGAGATGAGAGAGGCTGGGACACAAGGTCCTCCATAGGGCAAAAATTGGGTGGATGGGAGATGAGAGGCTGGGATAAGGATAAGGATGTGGTGGTAGTGGGGGAGTAGTGGAGGTCACGGGGGAGTTTGGGACATGAAGTGGGAAGGAAGGGAGATGGAGATGAGGGGAGAGGCTGGGGTCGGGATAGAACTCCCAGTGATATGAATGTGGGGGGGTTGTAGTAACGGAGGTTACAAGGGAGGTTGGGACATGAAGTGGGAAGGAAGGGAGATGGAGATAAAGGGAGAGGTTGGGGTCAGGATAGAACTCCCAGTGATATGAATGGGGGGGGGTGTAGTAACAGAGGTTACAAGGGAGGTTGAGACATGAAGTGGGAAGGAAGGGAGATGGAGATGAGGGGAGAGGCTGGGCTCGGGATGGAACTCCGAGTGATATGAATGTGGGGGGGCGGGGGGAGTAACGGAGGTTACAAGGGAGGTTGGGACATAAAGTGGAAAAGGGAAAGAGGTACTGGAGGTCAGGAGAGGGGCTGGCACATGAGACTGAGCGTTGCGGATGGTGGAGATGGGGAGAGTCTGTTGCGGTGATGGAGAGCTTCCATGTGAACAAATATTCAGGACGGGATAAGGCCACTAAGCCCCTCGAACTTTTCACATCATAGAACTGTAAGCCACAACTCTGGCATGATAGCCCAGTTTGTTGAGAGGGATAAAGGCTCATCTCTCTCCTGAGCTGTCAATCCATAGACTATTCCGTGTCTCAATGGTTTTTGTTTTTGATTGTCACATGTACCATGAAGAGCCTGTCTTGGGTACTGTTCATACAGATCACATCATTACACAGAGCATTGAAGTTTAACAAGATAAAACAATAACAATTGCAGAATAAAGTGTAAAAGCTACCAAAAAATGTACAGTGCAGGTAAAGGATGAACTGCAAGTTCATAATGAGGTAGATAGTGTTATCAAGAGACCATTTAATAATCTGATTGCAGTCGGGGAGAAGCTGGTAGGTGCTTTGTCGACTTTGTATCTTCTGTCGGATAGGATGGGGGAGAAGAGTGAATGTCCTCGGTGGGTGGGGTCTTTGATTATGCTGGGTGCCTTACCAAGACAGTGAGAAGAGAGTCAAAGGAGGAGAGGCTAGTTTCTCAGAAGAACTCTTTGCCTCTACTGCCTTGTTGGGCAGCCAGACCCAAACCTTCTACATTCACTGTCTGTGGAGAAATTTCTTTATTCTCCCTCTGCTTCCTGCCACACACCTGAAAGGGAAATGGGGTCAGTGTTGATGGAATCAGAAAGGATCTGGCAAGTATGGATTGGAACAGGTTGATTTTTGACAAAGAGTCACTTCAGAAGTGAAAATTTGAGAGTGCAGAGTTTGTATGTTCCTGTTAGGTTAATTGGCAAGGATAACAGTTTTAGGGAACCTTTGTTTTTGAGAAATATTGGTTAAGAAAATGAAGGAGAGACATCACAGACAGGAACAAATGAGGTACTTGAGAAGTGTAAGAGATGCAAGAGAACACTTAAGAGGAAATCAGGAGGGTTAAAAGAAGGCATGAGGTTGCTCCAGCAAACAAGGTGAAGGAGAATCCTAAGGACTTCTACACATACAGTAAGAGCAGTAAAAGGAAAGCCAGAGACAAATCAGTCAAAGTGGTAATCAGTGCGTGGAGCCGAAAGAGATCAGAGAGATCTGAAATGGATTTGATTGCATCTGTATTTACTCGGGAGCTGGACACGGAGTCTGTAAATGTGAGACAATGCCGCAGTAAGATCATGGATCCTGTACAGATTACAGAGGAGGAGATGTTTGCTGTCTTGAAGCAAATTAGGATGGGTAAATCCCCAGGGCCTGACAAAGTGTTCCCAAACAAGAGATATTTAAAACATCCTTAGCCGTGGTAGGGTGCTGGGGGATTGCAGGATAGCTAATGTTTAAGAAATGCTCTAAGAATAAACCAGGAAACTATAGGACTGTGAACCTGACATTATGGTGTGAAAGTTATTGGAAGGTATTCTAAAGCATTGGACATATATGCGTTTGGATCGATGGGGAACGATTGGAGATATTCAACTTGGCTTTGTGCGTTGTTGTCATTCCTTTTCACAACTTTTGGCGCATTGGGTATTTTTGCCGTTTCCGTAGCATTTTTTATGAGATCGAGTTGTTAGCTCAACGCTTAACCCAGCATGGAAGACGTGCAAGGAGCCAGCCAGATACAAAGTCGCCTTGAACTCCAGAGCTGATGCCAACACACCACCAGCCAGCAGTTGTGCATAATAGCACACTCGATGCGGGAGGAACTCAGCAGGTCAGGCAGCATCTATGGTCAACATTTCAGGCCAAGACCCTTCATCAGGTCTCTTGTGTGTGTTGCTTTGGATTTCCAGCATCTGCACATTTGTCATATTTTGTGCACAGTGGGCTGTGTCTAACCAATCATCTAGAATTTGTTTTAGAGAAATACTAGAAAATTGATGAAGAAAAGGCAGTGGATGTTGTCTGCATGGACTGTAGCAAGATGTCTGATAAGGTCCCGCATAAGAGGTTGGTCAAGAAAGCTTCTGTCGCTTGGCATTCAGGATGAGGTATTATATTGGATTAGTCATTGGCTTCGCAGGAGAAGCTAAGAGAATAGTTGTAGATGGTTGTCTCTGACTGAAGGCCTGTGAATAGTGGTGTGCCACAGGGATCAGTGTTGGGTCCGTGATTGTTTGTCATCTATATTAACAATCTGGATGATAATGTGGTAAACTGGATCAGCAAATTTATGGATGACACCAAGATTCGGGTTGGACAACAAGGAAGACTATCAAAGCTTGCAGCAGATCTCAGCCAACTGCAAAAATGGGCTGAAAAGTGGCAGATGCAAGTTAATGCGGACAGGTGTGAAGTGCTACACTTTCAGAGAACCAACCAGGGTAGATCTTACATAGCGAGATCCTAGAAAGGGGTGATAGAGTTAGATAGGTTCATAAAGAGAACTTTTGGCACATTGGCCTCACAAATCAACGTATTGAATTCAGGGGTTGGGATGTTAGTTTGAAATTCTACAAGACGTTTGTGAGGCCTAATATGGAATATGTGGTCACCTGGCTACAGGGAAGATGAAACTAAGATTGAAATAGTGCAGAGAAAATTTACAAGGATGTTGTCAGTACTTCATGATGAATTATAGGGAAAAGTTGGAAAGATTAGTTCTTTTCTCCCTGGCACATTGATAAGGGTATACAATATTATGAAAGGTGTAAATAAGGTAAATGCAAGCAGGCTTTTTCCATCAGGGTTGAGTGAGACTACAACTAGAGTTCATGTGTTAAGGGTGAAAGTTGCAATGTTTAAAGGGAACATAAAGTTGGACTTCTTCACTCAGAGGGTGATGCGAGTGTGGAATGAGCTTCCAGCACAAGTGGTGGATGCAGGGTCAGTTTCAACATTGAAGAGAAATTTGGGTAGATGGCTATGGAAGGGTATAGTCTGGGTGCAGCTTGATGGGACGAGGCAGATTAATGGTTCGGCACAGATCAGATGTTTCTGTGCTGTGTGACTGTATACTCTGTTTCAAAATCCCCCTGCCCCTCCGTGTCATTTACTCGGCATTCCCTCTCCTGCCCCCTCAGAGGACAGTGTGCAGTGCCACACACTTCTCCACATTGAATTCTACTTCCCCTTCTCTACATCTGATCAGTCCTTCTGTGACGATCGGAGTCCGAACTCACTCCTTCTCTATAACACACAGTCCTCTCTACATCCTGACTAATCCTTCTGTGACGATCGGAGTCCAAACTCACTCCTTCTCTATAACACACAGTCCTCTCTACATCCTGACTAATCCTTCTGTGATGATCGGAGTCCGAACTCACTCCTTCTCTGTAACACGCAGTCTTCTCTACAGTTGACCAATCCTTCTGTGATGATCAGAATCCACACTCACTCCTTTGTAACACACAGTCCTCTCTACTTCCTGACTAATCCTTCTGTGACGATCAGAGTCCGAACTCACTCCTTCTCTGTAACACGCAGTCAGAATCCACACTCACTCCTCTGTAACACACAGTCCTCTCTACATCCTGACTAATTCTTCTGTAATGATCAGAGTTCGAACTCACTCCTTCTCTATAACACACAGTCCTCTCTACAGCTGACCAATCCTTCTGTGATGATCAGAATCCACACTCACTCCTTTGTAAGACAAAGCCGCTTTTGCTATCGTGCCCAAGCTGGTCCCACAGATCACTGTGGTGTACCAGGACAGGGGGTACCCACCAATCTCCCACTCACCTCAGTCCCATGATGTCACACTCTTCACTATTCCTTCCTAACAACAAGTTACAGATACACTAAGGGTTGTGTGTGTGATACAGACCTCTGTGTGTATGTGTATGAGAGATAGAGAGCTGTGTGTACGTACATGATAGAGAGAAGGGAGAGCGAGCTGTGTGTGAGAGAATCTGAGAGTTCTGTGTGTGTGTGTGTAAGAGAGAGGAAGACTGTGTGTGTATGTACTTCTTTACGTGTGCCTATTTGTGAAAGATTGTATGTGTGAGAGAGTGCACGTGTACATGTGTGGGAGAGGGGGACTGTGTGTGAGAGAGAGACTATGAGAGAGTATGTGATTGAGAGAAAGAGACCGTGTGTGTGTGATTGAGAGAGAGGTTCTGTGTAGTTTGAGCAATTATGACGATAACAATACCTTTCCTACCCACCTGGCATCACATATCGTCTGACTGTCCTCGTTCACTCCCCCATCATTTTATTCAGCTGTTCTCTGCTTCCCTTGCCAGTCCTGAATATGGCTCTCAGCCCAAAATGATGACTGTTTCTTCAATTCCATAGATGCTGCCTGACCTGCAGAGTTCCTCCAGCATTTTGCGTGTGTTGCTTAAGATATAAAGATTGACCTTTTGATCTTCCAGTCTCCCTCATTGTAGCCCCTGCACTTCATATTCTCTGCCTACTCGTTGTCTGAACTGCAACAGTACAGTTGGCATTCCAACTGTGTATATACAAGTTTGTGAGAGAATGTCTGTTTGTGTGTGTGTGAGAGAAATCCTTAGTGTTTCTGAATCTGGATGTATATATGATGCTGAGAGAGTGGGCAATGTACATATGAATGCATTGTGTGAGGTGTGAGTGAGGTTGTTTCTGTGTGTGTATAGTGAGTGTGAGAGTTTGGGTGAGTGTAAGAAGAGTGTGGAATGAATGTGGATAGGTGCATAAGAGGTGCATGTGTGTGTAGTGAGTGTAAATGTGGATGTGTGTGTATAGAAATCAGAATATTAGGAATGATATTGCATTATCTATGACTTGTCTGTTTAATCTGATCCACACTTGCTGACGATTTCCAGCTCCTTCCTGCACATCCCTCCATCCTCTCCCGGAAAGTCTCAGCCATGGGATCTGTGGTCTGTGGGGAGATCAGTGGAGCAGGGGACAGGCACTGTTTACTGCCGAGGATGACAGTAGTTGACGTCTTGCTGCCCTGGGACTCGGCAGGGCCCAGACTGTCCTCACACCTGGGCTCTCCAGCTGGGTGTGTTCAATCCTGGGTGGGTAGGTTTTTGCATTATCGGGGCTGGCAGGTCCTCAGTAAGGGCTGGGCTCTGTCTGGGGTGTTGATGGTGTCTTTCTGCCTGCAGAATGTGGTGGTGAACCCCTCCAGCCCGAACCAGGCCTACCGAGGCAGCAAAGGCAGTGTGAGTGCATGCCCTGCCTGGGAAAACATCGAGAGGTAGGAACCACTCCACAGATAGGCAGGCAGGCCAGGTGGGTGGGAGCCAGCCGGCATTCGGCCTTCTCAGTGGGCTGCTGAACATGTTCATAGAGGACCAGGGAGAGGGGCATACTTATTCTGTGCATACACACCCCTTTCACCACCTCACTCTCCTCCCCTCTTCCGGCCCTTCCCCCCCTCTCTCCCCCTCGTCCCCTCACCCCCCCGTCTGCTTGCCCCCCTCATCTGCCCACGCCCCAGTCCGTTCCCACCCCTCTCCCTGTGTGGCAGTCTTGCTTCGTCACTGGGTATCACACTGTTGAAAGATCTGCTCCAGGAGGCGTCTCACCGCCACCTTCTGATGGCCAGTGATGGGAAATAAAAGCCAATCTTCCCAGTGATGTCCAGTTGTTGAAATACAAACCAGAGGTCATATCCAGCTGACTACACAGTAAGCCAGTGAATGCATGGTAGTGTGCTGTAGTGGACAAGTGTTTCAGCCATTTTCCTTCTCAGCAGAACGCCTCCCAAGATGATGTTCGCCTCCATTCAGCCGTCATCTAACACTGTCCGCAGTCTGGAATCATCGTCCTCCTCCTCTTTGGAATATGGGTAAGAGTCTCCTTCCTCCCTTTCTCATACTTTGTTGTACGTCTGTTTACTCCCACTCCTCCATCACTGATCCCCCTTCCTCTCCCCTCACTGGTTTTGAATTCCAAGATACCTATGACAATGCCAAAGGATGTGCTGTGTATAATAACCAGCAAATCATTAGGTTACAGCATTGCTGTGCTTACCATGTAACACAGTGTGGTGTAGGGGTGGGGTATACAGTCCTTGCTGACCAAGTACAGCTGATACAGAGATGTGTATTTCCTGCACCACATCGTGCTGCAGGGTATCACTCTTTTTTAGTACGCTGTACTAGCCTTTCTATCCACAATGTTGTTCCACCTCTTCAACCTGCTCCAAGATCAATCTAACCCCTCCCTTCAACATAACCCCTACTTTCCTTTCCCTGATGTGCCTCTCTAAGAGTGTCATAAATGTCCCTAATATATCTGTGTATCAGCACCCCCGGTAGTGCATTTCACTCACTCACCGCTTTCTGTGTAAAAAAAAAACAAAGGTGTCTGACATACCTCTCCCAGCACTTCAGAGTTGTGCCCTCAGTATTCGCCATCGTATCTCATATTTATATACTTTATGGTATTTTTGGGGTGAAATGCGGCCACGTTTATTAGGTACATAGTAGGGACTCGTACGATATCGTGTATTCCTGAGGTCTGATGCAGCCATGCAATATATAACATATACACACTAGGATATGGGATAGAGGGCTTGGACATCTATGGTGGCATGCAGTGTGCTGCAGTTGTAATTCCAGATGAATTGGAAATCCCAAAGGTTTGTTGTCAGCAAGGCCCTGTGTTGAAGCTCACCAGGATCCCATTTTCCACAGTCCCCTTAAACTCATCTTCGTCTCACTGTTTCACAGCATCCAGACACCAGGTTTGATCCGGACCTCCACCGCTGTCTGTGTGTGGAGTTTGCGTGTTCTCCCTGTGATTGCACAGGTTTCTTCGACTTCCTCGCATATCCCGACAATGTGCGGGTCAGTGGGCTAATTGCCCCTAGTGTGTAGGTGGGTGGTGGAATCTGGGGGCAGTTGATAGGGACGTGGGGAAAATAGAATAGGAACAGTGTAAATGCATGGTTGGTGGTCAGCATGAACTCAGTGGGCCGAAGGGCCTGTTGCTCTGTTGTATCTCTATATTACTGAGTTTAATACTGCTACATAAAATAGTATGTGTGTCACAGAAACATAGAGCAGAGAACTGTTCAGCACAGGAACAGGCACTCCTGCTCACAGTGCTGTGCCAGACTATTTAAGTGCCCAACTAAACTAATCTCTCTGCCTTCACAATGTCCATTAAGGCAAGTCAAGTTACTTTCATTGTCATTTCGGTCATAACTGCTGGTACAGTACATAGTAAAAACGAGACAACATTTTTCAGGACCATGGTGTTACATCACACAGTACAAAAACTAGACTGAACTACATAAAAACAACACAGAGAAAAAAAACACACACAACAACTACACTAGACTACAGACCTACCCAGGACTGCATAAAGTACACAAAACAGTGCAGGCATTACAATAAATAATAAACAGGACAATAGGGCAACGTGTACAGTGTGTAGTGTAAATGTCCGTGACGGTGGGAAGAGAGACCCCGATGATCTTCTCAGCTGACCTCACTATCCGCTGCAAGGTCTTGCGATCCAAGATGGTGCAATTTCCGAACCAGGCAGTGATGCAGCTGCTCAGGATGCTCTCAATACAACCCCTGTAGAATGTGATGAGGATGGGGGGTGGGAGATCGACTTTCCTCAGCCTTCGCAGGAAGTAGAGACACTGCTTGGCTTTATTTGCTATGGAGCTGGTGTTGAGGGATCAGGTGAGATTCTCCGCCAGGTGAACACCAAGAAATTTGGTGCTGTTAACAATCTCTACCGAGGAGCTGTCGATGTTCAGCGGGGAGTGGTCACTCCGTGCCCTCCTGAAGTCAACAACCATCTCTTTTGTTCACATTCAGAGACAGGTTATTGGCTCTGCGCCAGTCCGTTAGCTGCTGCACCTCCTCTCTGTAAGCTGACTTGTTCTTGCTGATGAGACCCGCCATATCCATCCACTTACTGCACATTTCTGTGTTTACCTCAGAGCCTTTTAACCACCTCTATCATATTTCTCTCAACCACCCTGGAAGCACATTATAGACACCTACTTCTCTCTCCGTGACAAATTTGTTCCATATCTCTCCTTTGAATTTTCCCCTCTCATCCTAAATGCATGCCCTCTGCTATTAGACATTTCAGTCCTAGGGGAAAGATACTGGCTGTTTGTTTCTGCCTCTCATAATCTTTGAAGCCTCCAGCAGATCTTCCTCAGCTTCTGCCACTCCAGAGAAAGCAACCCAGATTTGTCCAACCTCCCCCTATACCACACACACTCTCATCCAGGCAACGTCCTGTAAACTCTCTTCTCTTGCCCCTTTCCAAAGCCACATGTCCTTCCTGTGATGGGGCAACAAGAGTGAATGCAGTACTCCAGATGCAGCCGAAATAAAAGTTTTACGAAGCTGCAATATAACTTCCTGACACTTGAACTCAATTCCTCAACTAATAAAGTTGAGAATATTATATGCCTTTACAATCCTTTTAAAAACCAACAGAAGGCATCTAAAAAAGTCATTAAGAAGGTAAAGATGGAAAACAAAAGTAAGGTAGCCAATAATATCAAAGAGGATACCAAAAGTTTCCTTAGATACTTAAAGTGTGAAAGAGAGCTGAGAGTGGATATCAGACCACTGGAAAATGATGCTGGAGAAGTAGTAATGGGCGACAATGAAATAGTGGACAAAATGAATAAGTGTTTTACATCAGTCTTCATTATGGAAAACTAGCAGTATGTTGAAAGTTCCAGGTGTCGGGCATGAAGTGTGTGAAGTATCTGTAACTAGAGAGAAGGTTCTTGGGAAACTGAAAGGTCAGAAGGTAAATAAATCACCTGGACCAGATAGTGTACACCCCAGAGTTCTCAAAGAGGTGACGGAAGAGATCGTGGAGGCATTAGTAATGATCTTTCAAGAATCACTAGATTCTGGAATGGTTCCAGAAGACTGGAAACTTGCAAATCTCACTCCACTCTTCAAGAAGGGGGAGAGGCAGAAGAAAGGAAACTATAGGCCCGTTAGTCTGCCAGTAGTGGTGGGGAAGATGTTGGAGTCAGTACCATGGTTTCTTTAAGGGAAAATCATGGCTGACAAATCTATTGTAATTCTTTGAAAAAGCAACAAGCAGGATGGACAAAGAAGAATGGGTTGATGTTACGTACTTGGATTTTCAGAAGGCCTTTGACAAGATGCCACACGTGAGGCTGCTTAACAAGCCACGAGCCATGGTATTACAGGAAAGATTCTAGCATGGGTAAGCCAGTGGCTGATTGGCAGGAGGCAAAGGTGGAAGTAAGGGGAGCCTTTTCTGACTGGCTGCTGGTGACTAGTGGTGTCTGCAGCCTTCTGTGTTGAGACCGAATCTTTTTACTTTATATGTCAGTGATTTGAATGATAGAATTTGTTGCAAAGATTGCAGACAATATGAAAATAGCTGGAGGGGCCAGTAGTTTTCAGGAATTGGAGAGGCTACATTAGGACTTAGATAAGTGGACAAAGAAATGACAGATGGAATACGGTGTCAAGAAGTGTGTGGTCATGCACTTAGGTAGAAGAAATGAAAGGGTTGACTGTTTTCTAAATGGAGAGAAAACACAAAAAACTGAGGCGCTAGGGGACTTGGGAGTCCTTGTGCAGGACTCCTAAAGGTTAATTTACAGGTTGAGTCTGTGGTGATGAAGTCAACTGTGATGTCAGCATTCATTTCGAGAGGACTAGAATATAAAACCAAGGCTGTAATGTTGAAACTTGTTAAAGCACTGGTGAGGCCACACTTGGAATACTGTGAGCAGTTTTGGGCCCCTTAGAAAGAATGAGCTGAAACTGGAGGGTGTTCAAAGGAGGATCACAAAAATGATTCCAGGACTGAATGGCTTGTAATATGAAGAGTGTTTAGTGGCTCTGGGCCTGTATTCACTGGAATTCTGAAGAATGAAGTGTGACCTCATTGAAATCTATCAAATGGTGAGAGGCCTTGGCAGAGTGGATGTGGAGAGGAGGTTTCGTATGATAGGAGAATCCAAGGCCAGAGGACACAGCCTCAGAATAGAGGGCTTTCCTTTTAGAATGGAGATGAGGAGAAA
This sequence comes from Hypanus sabinus, assembly GCF_030144855.1. Taxonomy (NCBI): domain Eukaryota; kingdom Metazoa; phylum Chordata; class Chondrichthyes; order Myliobatiformes; family Dasyatidae; genus Hypanus; species Hypanus sabinus. The sequence goes on from NC_082710.1 coordinate 156,883,343, forward strand.
TTTCTTCAGCCAGAGGGAGGTTAATCTGTGGAATTTGTTGCCACATGCAGCTCTGGAAGCTGCCTTTATGTATATTTAAGGCAGAAGTTTATAGATTCTTGATTAGATCGGGCATGAAGGGATACAGAGAGAAGGCAGGAGATTGGGGCTGAGAGGAAAATTGGATTGACCGTGATGAAATGGCAGAGCAAACTCGATGGGCCCAATGGCCTAATATATGTAATGGTTGTGTGGTCTTTTCTGATCAACCAGTGCAGCTATGAACAAGGTCCCCAGGCTCATTAACATTGTTAAGAATCTTGTCATTACCAGCATACTGTTTCTTTACATTTAAACTCCTAAAGTGCAATACTTGACATTTGACCTGGTTAAACTCAATCTGCCATTTCTCACATAAGGCTCACCAGTCCATAGTTTCCACAGTTATTCCCATTTCCCTTCTTTGAATAGTAAAACGGTATTAGTTGCTCACCAGTCCTCTGGGACCTCACTTGTGGCTGGAGTGAACACGAAGATATTGGCCAAGGCCTCAGCAATCTCATTTCTTCCCTCTCTCAATAACATGGGGTAGATACCATTTGGCCCTGAGGACTTATCCACCTTAATGCTTCTACAGGCTAACCAATATTACCTTCTTAATTATCTCAATGCCCCAGCAAATTAGCATGTTCAACACTGATCTCCCTATCCTCCACATCCTTGTTGATAAATACTAATGTAAGGTACTCATTAAGGTCCTTATCTACGTCTTACACCTCTATCACCTTTAGTGGTCCTGCCCTCTCCCTAGTTACCTTCTTGCTCTTGATTTTTGTGTAGAATGCCCTGGGATTCTTGTTAATTCTACTTGCCGTGAACTTTAAATGCCCCCCCCCCCCCCGACTTCCTAAATGTAACTTATGTTTCCTTCTCCTTATTGACTAAATTCATCACCTCCATCGACATATTTTGCCACCTCTGTCCTTCTTTCTGACCAGAATATATCAGTCCTGTACTCTGTGTAGATGGTCTTTAAACACCCTCCACATGTCAAATGTGGACTTGTCGGAGGCAGTTGTTCCGAATTAATTCTCCCTAGTCCCATAATTTGCCCTTCTCCAATTTAAGACCCTTCCTCATTTTCCATACTTATCCTTATCTACAGCTGTCTTAAAACCTAAGAAATTGTGATCGCTGTTCCCTCACTGATCTCACCAAGCTGGGCTCATTATCCAACACCAGGTCCAGTATCGTCCTCTTCTTGTTGGTCTGTCTACATAGTGATGTAGGAGACTCTCCTGGATGCACCTAACAAGAACTTCCCCAAGTAAACCTCTTGCACCAAGGAAATCCAAGTCTATATTGGGGAAGTTGAAATCACACAGTGCAACAATAATAATAATCCTGTGCATTATATAAGATAGTTACAGTTTTAACAATCCTGTACTTTAAATATAAGACAGGTGTTTTCATAGGTTATATGATATTACACCTCTCTACATGAACTGCTCAGACGGATGGGTTCTCTGGTAAAGTGGAATTGGATGGGAGGTCCACACACACAGTGAGGGGGAGGGGTCTATAACTCCAACCCCTCCTCCACCCACCACCACACGCACACATACGTGGAGGGGTTTGTACTGCTTTAACACATGCGGCAGAACTGAAACCCTCACCATGCACATACAGAGGTAGATGGGATTGTACCACCTGCGTACAAAGAGGGATGGGACTGTAACTCCCTCCCCACATGCCCAGGGTGGGGAATTTTGCTCCCCCCCCCCCCCACGCACATACACAGAGGGAGAAAGGACTGTGCCCCTCAATACAAAGATTGCTGTTGTGCTCACATCCCCCCCTCAGTGCTGCTTCACTCTCACCCCCACACCCTTGCTCTTCCACAGTGACACTGCGGGCTGCCCGACCCGAGCAGCTGGAGGCGGGGCCCGGCTATCAGACGGTGAGGAAGGCGCTGATCCTCCTGAGGAAGAGGAGGAGGAGGAGGCAGAGGTGGACGACGAAGAGGAAGCAGGGGAGGAGGGAGAAGAGGAGGACGAGGAGGAGTGCTTGGACAACATGGCGGACAGCCGCTCCCAGTGCGACTCAAGTGACGAGGACCTGCCCCTCTCCTACTTCTGCTCCTCGGTCAACAGCTACTTCGGAGCGATGGGCAGACTGGCACGGGGCGAGACGGTGCGGATCCTGGCCCGCCGGCTGACTCTCGACAATAAGGTCCAGTACCTGGTCGAGTGGGGCGGCTCTTCCATGTTTTAGCAGCTGTCGAGGGGATGGGAGAGCAGGGAGCTGGGGTCGCACGGACAGAGGTGTCAGCTGCTCCCTGTCTCTGGCTGTCTCGCTCCCCTCTCCCCTGCAGCTCTGCAGGCTTTGAGCACACTGTTACTGTTTTCAGATGGTTGGGTTTCAGCCCTCGTCATGTCTCAGAAGTGAGTGTGGGAGTCATACCTGTCCTGGGAGACCAACGGCCTGCTGGGACATGACGTGCGAGACGCGGAGTTGAGAGTGGGGAGGGGAGAGGGTGTGCAGAGATCCTCGTCCAGTCCGCCCTTTCGTAAATTAGCCAGTGTTTTGGATGTTGGCCGTGTGTCGTCATCACCCATGAGTGTGTCTCTGATATACATCGATATGTTTGTCACCCACTGGTGATCCTGTTAACGTACTGTGTTGTCTATGGCACCCATGGGTGTGCCCCATCACCCAATGATGCTTTTGCATTCTGCTTATTCCCCCTCTTCCTCCCTACTTCTCCCCACCTTTCTCCTATTCTCATATCTCTCTCTCCCCGTCCCCCTTTCCTCCACATCTCCCCGTCCCCCTTTCCTCCACATCTCCCCACCCCACTACTCCATCTTTCTCTCTGCCTCTCTCCCTCTCTGTATATCTATATTCCCTTTGTCCTCTGCCCTTCCTCCTTCATCATTATTCCTTTCTTCTGCCTCAGCTTCTTGCTTCTTTCCTTGTGCTCCTCTTCCTGTATAAACTCTTCTCTGCCTGTAACCTCCTCTCCCTGCCGCCTCCATCCCGTTGGCAAGAGGGTTCGATCAGGAGTGGACCAGAGCCTCCGCCATTCTGATGTGATGCTGATTGGAGTCAGGAACGAGACTCCAATGCAAAAGGCATCTCCTCACACCCAGGTTTTTAGATTAACCCCCGCATTGTTCCGTTTGCTGACCTCGGAGAACAATCTTTTTTTTGTTTATTTCTCCTCTATCTGACAGATAGGAATAGCCCCTCCCTCTCTCTCCTCTCTTCCCATTTTCTTCCCTCTATCCTCCACTCCTTCCACCTCTGTCCCCCCTTTCTACCCTCTTTACCACCTCTCTACTCACTCTCTTCTCCCTTATAAGACATAGGAGCAGAATTAGGCCACCGAGTCTGTTACCCCTTTCCCACACCCTCTCCCTGCCATCTTTCTATGTATATCTTTTTTCCAAGCCTTTATCATTATTTCAAACACCAAAATCGAACCCTCCCCAAGGCCTGCTATCTTTGTCGATGGGTATAACCTTCATAGTTGGAAACTCCCTCTGGTCACATGACAGTTCCTCTCACACCCTTGCCCACCCCCCATCCCATCCCCACAGCTACAGCAACCTTCTCTTCCCCCTCCCCCCCGCCCCCATCTGTTCCTTGCCAAAGATGGGCTGGGATTTGGGGGCTGGAGTTGCTCTGTTGGTGGTGGCAAGCTCCAAGTTTACCCCCAGTTTCCCCAGCATGACAGCCACAGTGTCCAGAGGTCGTGCCCTGTTGTTACAGGAGATGGGCAGTACCGCCCATCTCAGCCCCAGAGCTGTTATCCTTCCATCCTGGTGGCAGAGAGCATGTTCAAAATTATTGTGAGTATTGAGTCCATGTGGTGCTGGTGTTAATCGCACAGGGATTTTTAGGCTTAATCCTATAGGGTGGCGGTGGTTAAATCAGGACTTAATATCTCTCATTGCACGGTCGTTTGGTTAATCCCAGCGGGATGTTGGTGTCGACCCTGTGGAGGGTTAAGGAAGGTGCTGGGTTTGGACCCAGTGACTAGTGGGTTTCTCGGCTGGGCCTGTGTTTAGCGTAGAGGTGAACCTATGGACAGTGGGGTCTGCTCACCCATCTCCACCTCCTCTCTGGCTGACCCGGGGTTTGGGATTTGTGGCTGCCTACCCCGTCTGCTCCCTCGTGGAGGGGCTGGATGTGTGGGGTGAGAATAGGGATCTCATGCTGACTGTGGGTAGGCAGTTGAGCCTCGGGGGTCGGGGATTGTCCCAAAGCCAAGAGACTCTGCTGGGGAGGAGGGGCTGATATAAGACACTCCCTACCCTCCTTGAGTGGTCCTTGGACCTGTTGCTGTGTGAGGGAGCCACACTTGGGAATCTTTATGTACACCCCATCCCTCTCCCAGTGAGTCGCCCCCCACGACCCACCTGCACTGTCCTTTCCTCTACCTCCGAGGCGCTTGGATCAGAATTCCCTATGGGAATTGTGTGTCCTCAAGGTGAGGGAGCAGGTGGACTGTCCCAGCTTCCATTCCTCCCACCCCCTCTGTCTTGCTCCCCCACTCTTATTCTCCCCCCTTCCTCCTCCTTGACCCACATTATCTCCTCGGTATTTTCCCCTCACTCCCCCCCCCCCCCCCCAATGCTCTGTGCAAACACGACATGAAACCATGGTTTAAACTGCTACATCTGGCCTCAGTGCCATCCGAAGAATTGGGATGTGAAGAGAGTCGAGTACCCCTGGGAGATAGAGTGAGATGGGAGCAAAGAGATTCGGTTTCTGCTATGCAGCCTCTCAGAGTCGAATAGCCCGGGGTCAGTTTTGGATGCGGTGTGGTGGGGGAGAGGGGAGTCATTCAGCTAGATGGAACAAGGAGAGGTCTCTGCTGTGGGCGCCTTGCGGGGATGGATAAAGACTTGCATAACTCCAGGCGGAAGGGTGAAGAGTGGCTGCTGCCCTCCGAATACACAGCTGCCTCCTGTCATCTGTGCGTGAAACTGATGGCTAGCACACAAGCTACACGCAGACACTCCACCGAGGCACTGGCTTCTTCCCTGCACCAAGTCCAGTGTCCCAGGGAGTCGGCTGTCTCTCTCAAAGACAGCCCACACCCCCAAAGATATAGGCACTGAGGAGGTCTCCGAAGTGTCACCAGAGAGAGTTGGACAACGAGGGAGGAGGCACCAGTCTCCGATGTCAAAGTGAAGTGAGGGAAAGTTTATTTTGTTATTGTTAAAAATATTCTACACACATACAGTATATAGATAAGTATATATAAATATATAATTATATAAAATAAAGATTTTGCTTTGTGTAAATTGATTTTGTAATTGGAGTGGAAAGGTTTGCTGTTCCTCCCAGATTCGGTGAGAAGTGGGAAGGTGCGATGTGTCTCCCTTCTGTTCTTCTCCCTGGTTCACTCTCTGCTTTAAAAGCTAGTGACTGGATTTGTCAAGCTCCAGGCATCTTGCGTCATGCTTTCAGAACCCTGCGTACACCATGGACTCCCTCAAGCCTCACCATGTGTTACTGAACAAAAGGGTCTCCTCAACCCCATTATCACACTGAGCCAAAATTCCCAGATTTGCAATTTCCCAGCCTCTCTGGTGTACCTGGCAGAAGTACTTCTGATGTTAATGCAGAGAGGCACCTTCCATCAGTAGCTCCATCTTAAAATTGCTCTGGATTCTTAACTGGGGAGGTGCATTGTTACTGTGCCCCACCCCATCAATGCCTTCACTTGCCCCTTAATCCTCGATGGACTAAAGGCTTGGTAAGAGGTGATTTACATTGGCACTCAAATCTCACCGCTTATCAAAGATGTACTGGCAATGGAGGGGCTCCAGAGGAGGTATGCAGGACTAAACGTATTACAGTATGAGGAGCGTTTGATGAGTCTAGGTTTGTATTCGCTGGAGGTTAGAAGAATGCAGGAGGATATTGTTGAAATCTACCATGCATTGAAAGGCGTAGATAGATTGGATGTGGAGAGGATGTTTCCTTTAGTGGGGGTGCATATGACCAGAGAGCACAGCCTCAAAATAGAAGAACGTTCGTTTACAACAAAAATGATTAATTTCTTTAGCCAGAGGGTGGCAGATCTGGAATTTATTGCCACGGACGGCTGTGGAGGCCATCGTTGGGTATATTTAAAGCAGACATTAATAGGTTCCTGATTAGTAACCTACGGTTATGGGGCGAAGACGAGAATGAAGTTGAGAGGGTACATAAATCAGCCATGATTGAATTAGTGGGAAAAATGATCTAATTTTACTCCTGTATCTTGTGGTCTGCGTTATGTTAGTGCACGTAACATGACTGAGATTTGGGGTATGGATTCTCTGAATCTCAGAAGTATCTCAAAATGGAGACAGGGCCATGTTTGAGTTGTCAGGATTTTCAGGGTGAAGAGAACTAGCAAAGGGAAGGAAGTCGATACCTGGGTGAGATCAGCCATGGTCATATTGAATGGCAAGGCAGGCTAAAGTAGCTGAGAGCCCTACTCTTGTTACTTAACTCTGCAAAACACACCGGGATTCAATCCATTACCGAGGGCCAGTTACTGATGTCGACGGAGGTCGCCATGTGCCAGGTTTTAAGATCTGCCATCCTTGAGCTTGAACCAGCCTGAGACTGGGGAAGCTGCAGAGCGCTCGAGACACCAGGCCAGAAGAAACCTGTCATCCTCAGAGCGTGAAGCCCTCCTGCTGGACTAATGAGGGGAGTTCTCCACAAATCAGGGAGCAACCTGGATCCAACTCCGAAACGCAAATGTCTGCCCAACTGGTTGACGGCATGTAGAGTGGTGTTCACCTCAAGCCTCCAGTTACTGCCGCCACCTCTCGCCCCACTCCCCACTCCCATGTCAATGCACCCAGTTCTGGGAGCTCACGACACTGGAAAGGTACAATCAACACGGTTTTCTCCGTATCTTCAGGGAGGAGAAGCGAACCAATGACCTCTCTCAAATTAATATCCCACGGGGTTCAGAAGCACCACTCCAGCCTGTTGATACTGTCACACTCATCTGTGCTCTGTCATGGGAAGAGGTGGCAGGGCAGGGTGGGAGATAAAGAGGTCGGATTTTTGCGAAGTTGCAGGAACCCCTTATGGTGTTTGGGAGTCTCTCTAGAGTAAAACCATTCAAAGCCGTTACGGGGTATGTTGGATTGTATTGGGAATTTTGAGGCACAGTGTAAGCGGAAGAATGGACTTAACACCCCAATACCAATGACCACCCGCTCGCGCCCCCCCGTCACGTAAGTAGTTGTTACTGCAGTTGCTCCGATACCGTAAAACGCAGACAAAGTGTGTCTGCCTTGATCCCAAGACACTGCTTGCAGAGAAAAGAGGCTGTCTATAAACCAGTACTACTACAGTGTGCCCGACCTCAACTCTCCAGCGCGGGCCTACCCAACCCCTCTCTGTTTAAATAATCAATTGAGTAGTCCACACTTGGCGCAATTATGCTTCAAAATAACATTTTTTATTCTCCAACAAGACCTGAGATTTACAGTATCGATTTCGTACACTTTACATGACCAGTTAGCTGTATAAACTCCCAGGAAACACGGTTTCATGCACACACACTGGACCTTTCCACACGCTTCGTCTGTGTTCTTGTTTCGTGAAGAACTAGAATGCAATTGAACCAGACATTAATAGCAGGGTGCCCTGCACAAGCTCACCAGGCGGGGGCTGTGATACTAACGTCCCACAACTGGGATTAAATTAGGATAAAACTGGGGTTCGGCCCTTCACCCTCTCTGACCCTGCTAAGTATTTCAGATAGGTGAATATTAAAATGAAAAATAAAAAAAAAATCATCGTATAACTTAACTTGACCCTCTTGTGCATTCCAGTTCCCAGCAGTTCTCGTCGCCCTTTCTTTTCCTTATATCCTCACACCAACACCGTCTCCACAAACTGCAGGATAACTGAACTGATATTGTTGCCCTTTCCCAGCCCAGTGCCCCAGTATCGAGTCACTGTCTGCTTTGGACAGGCCACCGTGTGGATCACTTATTCGTCACCTCTCCTGAGATTCCACCACTCACCTTTAAAGCAGCTGATTGACCCACCGACCTGGGAGATGGGGGTCTGAAGCACCCTGTGAAGCGGTGTGTGGAACCCTTTGGAGATCGTGCTAAGGCGTGAAAGACACGAGGGCATAATCTGAAGGTGAGGAGGAAGAGGAGACCTGAGGAAGAGGGTGGCTATAATCTGGAACGACTTCCTGAGGGGATGGTGGAGGAAGAAAATGTCATGACACGGTGGGAAATACATAAACTCCAAACGGATAGCACCAGAGATCAGGATCGAACCAGGGCCCCCTGAACTACAAGGAAGAAGCACCAACCATTGTTTCAAAGGTGCCACTTCCACGCCGTTTGCTTTGTTGACACCATGAATATCTGGCTCTCGTGGGGTGCAATCTGGTACTTCCGGCTTTGCGTGGACACTGATGCCACAGGAGAGAACTGGTGAACGATTTATGAACGAGTAATCTTGACATTGGAAGCCGGGCAATTTATACAAGATGCAGCAGGTTGATAAAGGGCCGAGATTAGCTACCGCGTCGACCGTCTTCCCTCCTCTCCATCCCACGATCCACAGTTACAAATTCCTTCCAGTGAGGCAGTAAGCATAGTCGAAATTCCGTCTTTTCCTCAGCCCTTCCGGGGAGTGGGTGCACTTTGAACCTCACTTCCCCCCCTTCAGGGATTCTGAAAGGAACGCGGTGAAGTGCAGGAGAGATTACCCAGGGAGTTGCCAAGGGTGGAGTGTTTCAGTTGAGAGAGAGAGAGAGGAGAGGTTGGGTTTGCTTTTCTGGCTGAGGAAGCGTATAAACATCTGACGGCGGCGTATGAACATCACGGGATCTGGGTAACGGTGAATGAGAAGAAACCTTTATCCGTTGTGAGACGTGAAAGACGCGAGGGCATAGCTCGAAGATGAGCAGGAAGAGGGTGGCTATAATCTGGAGCTACTGTCCAAGGGGATATTTAACTGAGCGCTTGAGTCACCAAGGCAACGAGCCAAGTGGCGGTGAACGGGATGAGTATAGAATGGTCGGCATGGATTGGTGGTCTGAAGGGCCTGTTTGTGTATCCTCTCAGATTCAGATGTATATTCAGTTATTCATCACTTGTTCATCGAAACACGCAGTGAAATGCGTCGTTTGCCTTAACAACCAGAACAACCATGCTGGACACCCCTAAGATCAACGACTGGGGTCCCGTGGCTATCACACTGGGTGAGGTTGAAGGCCCAGACTCTCACATCGCAGCAGCCCCACTCCTACACTAAATCCGCGAACCACTGACCTTCAGCTGTACAGAAACCTCAAAGGAGAAGGGGGAAACTCGGCGGATGGAAGATTTGGAGAACCTGTCAACAACTCGTTCCTCTGTTATTTTGCACAGAGGAAGGGTCCAAGGCAAGCTCATGAATATTAATCAGCAGTCGGATTCTGTTTTGGAAACCTCCCCCTCCTCAGAGTCGAACAAAATGAATGAAAGGACAGACCCGACGGTAAAATGACACCAAAGCAAATGAGAAGCGCTCCCTTTAGGTACGAAATTATTCCCTCAGTTTTAAGAAATTAAAATAGGTGAGAAATGAATCATGGAGTTTCCCATAAGATTTCTGAACGAACAATGAACCCATGAACACAACGTCATATGTTTTCTCTCTTTTTGCGCGACTTATTTATTTGTTTATATATATATATATATATATATATATATATATATATATATATATATATATATATATATATCTTATTGTAATTTATTGCATACATTATGTATTGCGCTGTACTTCTGCCGCAAAACAGCAAGCTTCATGACATATGCCGGTGATAATAAACCTGATTCTGATCCTGAAAATCACAGTGGCTGACGAAAAGAAATCTCTCCCACCTCCCTGCACTGGGTCTTAAACAACGCATGCAAGTACGAGTTAATTCCAATAGTTTGTGAGGGGGCGGGTTAGTTCCGCTATCCTGTGGTTGGGGGGGGGAATACCCTCCCCTTGTCCTGTGGTTGAGGGGGTGGTGGAATACCCTCCCCTTGTCCTGTGGTTGAGGGGCGGTGGGATACCCTCGTCCCGTGGTTAAGGGAGGTGGTTGAGGATTTGGTCAGTGCAGCAGTTTATGCCTTTCCTGGTCTCATCCCCTGAGCTGTCTGCGAGTCCGCAACACGCTGTATCTGGCTGTGTTCTGTTCTTAGCCTCAGCCGATGATCCGACATCACAGCTACTATCGTTGTTTCTTTTGCCTCTGACTTTGCCCTCCTTCCCCATCTGTCTTTTGTTTGCAAAAACATAGCGAAGGCTCCCAGTCCTGCCCCTCTCTCCAATAGTCTAGCATCACACTTCCAGCCACTAATCTCCTTCCCTTCAGCACTAACTGCAGCCTTGTGCTCTCAGTTCTGTTCTAACCTTTCGCTGCCCTTCAGCTCTCTCGGTAATCCCATTCTTCTGTTTCTCCTTATGCTCGTCTCCCCTCTGAAACCAAGTTCCAGCTTCCACCAAGACTCGCCGCCTCCAGTCTCCAGCAAGACACCCCCTCCCAAAATCTCCTTCTTGGCGCCCTGGCAGTGTCATCTCTCTGACCTTCATAGACCACACCCAACTCCAGAAATGGGTCCAATTGCCTTCCTCCTGGGCTTTGTCTCTGGCCACACAATCACCCCATTCACATGACAGAAAGAGTAGTATAGAGGTTCCTACCTTTGAGGGTCCTTCTTAATTGCTTGCCTTAAAACATCTGCCTCATCCCTTTCTCCACCGAAGTTGCGGCACAAACTGGGTCGCTTACCCGTCACCTACTGAATATTCTGCCACTACGTGAATGGTGGTCGTTTCGTGAAACAGAAGGACCCTGATCTTCCTGCTCCCTGCCACTTCAATTCCCACAACACACTCCCACTCTGACCCTTCTGAAAGAACCCAAGGCAAGCTTGAGGGGCAATAGCTCGTCAGAATTAACCACGTCCAGGGGGGACCGAACCCTCCCAGACCGACACACCCAGCACAGAGGCCCCAGTCGCGCCTCCGTCCACTCCAAGTCACCTCGTTCACATGTCCCACACCAGAGTCCTGAAATGTACACACACACTGTCCCTGGAAAGGATTACTAATCAGGTTGATCTTTGTAGAGGGAGACTGGAATTAGGCCCTTCGAACCATCTCTTTGCATCCCATCACCTCTCCCTACTCCCCGTTTGTCCCACTAACTCTTAGAACAGTTTACAACCCCCCATGCACCCTCACATCTCCGGGTGCTCACAGGGAGAATGCCGGAGGTCGGGATTGAACCGGCTTCCTGGAGCTGTAGGGCTCGTAGTGGTCACTGCCTCCGACTATCGGGAATTTCAGGCCTCGTAGTGGTGAAGAAGCACTCGGAATGGGATTGGAGTCCGGACGTCGGGGACACACTGAAGCCCCGCGTCGCGGATTATACACCTACCGCTCCTCGTCAAACACTTCCTATCCCCTAGGCGGAAGAGTCTGTCGTTTCCGCCCTCAGGAATCACAGGACGAGGGAAACTGCCAAAGATATCAGGACAGAGACTCCAACAGATCTTAATAGATAACAGACCGGTTAACACACTTGGTATTACGTGTGTGAGAGATTTGGTGATCTAAGTATATTAGTACTGAAAATCCCAGAGATAAAAATATCCATCTTATTTAGTAATCGTGATATATTAACAGACTGGATATTAATGACTAATTGATATGGGATATTAGGAGTGGCAGACTGGATAATAAAATATTAATCATGACAAACACGAAAAATACAGATAATGCGACGAACAGAATGGATAACTTGTATATGCTCTGGAGTCTAGATGGACCAGGTTAGCCAGACAGGATAACGCTAACAGTGGTAGAGGACAATTTTAAGTGCAACTGGTAGAATACCTGAGATAACCTCCTTGAGCAGGGCTGGGGGTGGGATACCTGAAGTAGGAAACTGTAATTACAGGTGGTTCCCAATATTATAAAATTTTGGCCCTTGAGTTACATGAACATTTAGCCCACGACTGTTCGCCCTAACCCATTTCTTGCCCCTAAGTTACAGAACTAAGGTCCAGGACCTGGGACTGTGAGTGATGAACTGGGTGGGGGTTGGGGTGTGGGCGTAGTCACCCTTGTTCGACGTGTTGGGTGGTGCTCCGGTCTACCGTTTCATGAACGCTACTATGGAATGATCAGAGACACTCCCTCCTGTCCTTCAATCAACTTGGTTCTAAAATCAGTGGCCCGCTCTTCGTGGGATCTGGCTGTACGATGCCAAAGGTGAAAGAGTCCTTCATCGGATGGGGTGTCCCGGAGATGTGCAAACGCCAGGCTTTCTGACAGCAACGTAACGCCTATATGCTGCGCCATCGGGGTATTGGAGTTCAAGATGAAGGTATAGAGAGTTCGGCGTCGGGGGGCGTGTGATTGACCCAGAGGTCTTTGTGTACATTGGTCCCGAAAACGTCAGAAGGGCTGCGATAGCGATGGTACAGCTAAACTTCGAGAAGTAGCAGAGGAAGGCAAAATATTATTTATTCCAGCGCCAGACATAAACAAGGACTTGGAACAGGATGACCTAGAATATTACACCTCGCTTCAGGTCACCGGGACGTCGGAAATCTGCTCTAGATGTGTGAAGTTTGCCCTTTTCCCCTGTGACCGTGCGAGATCACCAGCGCCCTCACCCTGGGCGCACCGATTTCTTCCCACCTTCCAACGACGTGCGGCCGTTGGAAATTACCCCCAGTGTAGGAGGGTGTAAACGGGCTTGGGTTAGGGAATGGGATTGGCATATACACGACAGGCTGAAAAGCCTTCTGCTTAGTAGTGAACACGCAATCTAATAGGTTGTAGCTCAACAGAGAGGGGTCAATTACCCCGCGGATATGTTATCTAGTGCCATTGGGTAAAGTAGTGGGCAGGTTAAAGGCACCAGGTAGGGCAGTGGAGTGGAATAAGGTAGAGCAGGAGTGGGTTGACAGGGAACTTTGGAGTACTGTACAGCGTTGGGTGAGCGCAGACTGAAGGAGAAGACGAGGTAGAAAACAAGCACGGAATCAAAGTAAATGCACAGACAATAGACAATGGGTGCAGAAGTAGACCATTCGGCCCTTCGAGCCTGCACCGCCATTCTGAGATCATAGCTGATCATCTACTATCAATACCCGGTTCCTGCCTCGTCCCCATATCCCTTGATTCCCCTATCCATAAGATACCTATCAGCTTGCGGGGGAAGAAGGTGGAATGTTGCAGGAGCAAAGAGCCTCGCGGAAATACAATGCAGAGACCATAACTAAAAGAGGGGAGGGGATGGCCACGTAATGCTCCGATTGGAAAAGGACATGTTACAATCGCCCGATTTATATACAATCTCTATGTATGATTTCAAAACGCGTTGTCTAAATGCTGCGGCTATCACTTAGGACTCTCACCAAACAGGAGACGCTCTCTCCTCGTTGCAACCATTAGGGAGGAGGTGAAGGAGCCTAAAGTCCCACACTCTACGTTTTAGATTTCTGAACGGAATAACACCCACAAAACCTCTGAAAGGATTCTATATTCTTCTCCATAGATGCTGCCTGACCTGCTGAATTCCTCCACCATTTTGTGTATGTTACACTGGATTTCCAGCATCCCCAGAATATATTGTGCTTAAGATTTACGAACCCATGGACACCACCTACCTCACTATTCTTCTTTAGCACTGCAATTACAAACACAAAGTATTTTTAAGTGTGTTATACTGTATTGCCGCCATAAAGCAACAAAATTCACAATATATGTCAGTGATAATAAACCTGATTCTGATTTTGAATGGATGTTTGGGAGACCGGCAGAATGGATGGGGTGTATTTGTCCGCTGCTGCGGGGCTTCGGACATCTGTCCCGGCATGCAGATTATCCGGGAAGAAAGAGGTGCAAATCTTCGTGAAAGTCTCCGCGATATCTGGGCAATTTACATTTGTAGGTTTAAATTGGCGACGGGGTGGGGGGTGGTGGGAGAGCCAAGGCACGATTGCGCAGGTATTCCTGACGGGAGGAGGGCAATGGAGCAAACGGGGATGCGGTCAGAGTAAAGCGGAAGCAAGTGTAAACAATGGCGAGCAAACCAGTACACCACAGACACCGGCCTTTCGGCCCCTCGTGTCATTTTGTCCATCTATACTAATCTCGTTTTTTTACTCAACACCTCGTCCGCTGGCAAGCACACCACACGCCTCTCTCAACACCGTCTACCTGTGTTGCTCCTTTCGGGGAACTCTAGGTCTCTCTGTATAACAGCACTCCCCAGGGCTGTCTGTGTACTTCCCAAAGTAGATCACTCCGCACTATTCTAGAGAAATCCCATTCGCCGCTCCATTGCCCACTTTCACAGTTGATCTATGACGACTTCCTTCCTCGCCGGCCGCTGTGTTTCAGGTACACAGTGAAGCAAATCTCAGATACGAGGATAGGAAAATAATGGGTCGGGCGAATAACTTGTAGAAATCAGCACGGATAAAGAAACCCGCGAGGTGGGTTAAAATGTGGACCCTCACTCGATTGCATAAATCTCAGTCCAATTATGGATGTACCTGGCAGTGCAGCGATGATTCACAAGGCTGAAGCAGAGAAAGCACGGTATGAACTCAATGGGTCGAGCAGTATCGGTATGGGGGTGGGGGGTAGAGGTGGTGGTGGAAGGAACTGATAGAGCATTTATTTAAGTTCTCAACCCAAAGCATTGACCATCCATCCTTCCCCCTCACAGAAGCTGCCTGCCCTACTCAGTTCGCCCAGCAGATGTCGATGTTCCAGATTCTGGCATCTCCGGTCTCTTGCGTCTCCAGCCTAATTTTTGGCACTGCGGTTTGAGGGCAGATTTGGTTGGATCAACTTGTTTTGGAAGAACAACAGTAGATCTTGTTGAAAAGTACTCGATTCTGATAGCTTCGAGGCTGTGGCTGCAGGGAGGATGCTTCTCCCGGTCTGGAGTGGAGGGCAGGGTTGTTATCTCGAAATAGGGGTCACAATCCCAAGATTTGGCGGAGGAACGGTGACAAAGAGAGACCCTAGGGGCGCGGGGAGAATCCCTGGACTTCTCCACCAGCTGCAAGCCCGGTCACCAAATATGTTTCAGAAGCAGATATATTTCCATGCATCAGAAAAGGAGCAGGAATGTGGTGTTGAGAAACAGCCATGTTCTTAATGAGTGGCAGAACAGACAGGAAGGGCCAGATGGCCAGTTTTGCTCCTATTTTCCAGTGTTTCCGATTATAAGGCAAGGGAATGGGACCAAATGGTGACTGGGAGTGGGGTGGGGGAGGGCAGGGCTGGAAAGAATTCAATGAGAATTTCGAATCAATGAAAGGAAGATATTCTGCCAAAGAGTTGAAGATTCAATGCGTTGAACAAAAAAAAGCATCAGATGGGGACACAAGAGACTACATATTCTGGTGGGGGAGGGGGTCTAGGACCGAGGGACACAGCCTCAGAATACAAGGACATACCTTTAGAACCGTGATACAGACACATTTCTTGATGGATCTGTGAAACTCATTGCCACAGGTGTCTACAGAGCTATATCTAAAGTAGGGGTTGTTTAGTAAGGACATCAAAGAGTATGGGTAGAAGGCAGGACAACAGGGTTGAGAAGGATAGTAAACCAGCCATAATGGAACGTCAGGGCAGACTCAACTGTGCTACCTAATGTCTTATGGAATTTGGAGGAACTCAGCGGACCAAGCACCAGGAAAATGAACGGTCAACGTTTGGGATTGAGATCCATCCTTGGAATAAGCAAGTCACCTGGTGCAGAGGGGGTGCATCCCAGGTTGTTGGATGAGGAGGATGTAGGGCAGCTGGGAATAATATTCCAATCCTCCTGGGACAAGGGATGCCAGTAGACTGGGGAATCTGACAACGCCTTGTTCCAGAAAGGAGTGCAAGGATAACTACAGTGACTACAGTTTAAATTCAATGGTGGGGAAACCCAGAGAAATAATACAAAACGCTGAGAGGACCTTGTTAAGAACGGGAAACTAAAACAGATATGTTAAAAGAAAATGATGCATAACTAACCTCCCAGTTCTTTAATGATGTGACAGAGAAGGTAGATGATGAAAATAGAGTAGACGGCATCTACATGGATTTTTAGACTTTGTTCAGCAAGACCCTGTACAAAAGGTGGAAACACATGAACATTGGATATCAAGTTTCCTTACCCAATGTAACAAAGTTATACAGAAAAAGGCCCTTCAGCTCAACTCATCCATGCCAACCAAGGAAGCTTGTCCCATTTGCCTGAGGTGTGTTTCTATGATAATTTTGTGACATCAAGTAGTTATTTAAGTTCTTCAAAGGGTGAACATCAGCTCCTCAGGTGAAATTTTCATTTACATTGAGCTGCATGAACAGACTTTGAATACTGAGCTGAAACTGGTAGGTCCGTTATGTAATTCGAGAGCTGTACCCTGAGCATTGAAGAACCAGAATAGGATAAAGGCAACGTCCCCATGAGAACCGGCTGTACAAATTTGGCTTAAATTGCTCTGAATACAGATTTGATGGTGATCGGAAGGCAATAATTGAAAGTTCAGCAGGAGGGAAGGAAGCGATATCTTGTGGGGGAGAGGCAGAAGTGGGTGGTATCAAGTTTGCTGTGAAGTGATTTGAAAGCAGTGCTTCACCCAAAGGGTGGACAGCTGTGAGGGTTCCTCTCAGATTCATGCTCGAGAGACTGGAGGTTCACTGGAGCTTTAGACATTAAGTTTTTAGGAGATGGAAGTAAGGCTAGTAGATAAAAGAGTGCCTTATGCCCGCAATGCAGCGCCGAGGGAGTTCTGCATTGTCCAATGTCCTGCCTAGTGGAGGAAACATGAAACGGAGACCCCGACCCTGAACAAACATCACTCCCACACCATAAGTCTCGATCTGCATGCTGGCACTACCTCTGGGGCATCCTCAGCTTGAGGAAATTGCTACATATATGCAAGGCTTTCTTTCAGCGGCCAAATACTTAAAAGCAAGAGACCTAAATCAGAGGCCATCCCTGGCAATGGTAACCGGGGAAACAAACTGGAATGTTATATATGAAACTGTTATAAGCTGGAATGAGGTAAAGCAACATCGGGGCTGACCACCGTTCATTGTTCAAGTCTAAAATTTCTGAGCCCAGGAGATACCACAAATTTATCGTGCGAATGTTATAGGGATACAACCCAATTCTGCCAGCTTCCAGTCTCTTACCTGAGTGACTAAATTTGGGTGAAAGAGAGGTTCCTAACGCAAGCAGTTTGTATGATTTTATGTGGATGGATCACCTTCCAAAGAAAAAGTCCCGAAAGCGGCTGTAACCAAGAAGATGTATCTTACACTGGGAAGAGATGGTGAGTGATGGAGGCAGAGGCTGTGGGTGATACTTAGGGGTGGTGGCTTGGTTCTGTCATGTCCAGTTGTGTGGACTGGGGTAGTAATGCACCATCTTTCTCGTAGAGTCATAGAGCAAGACAGCACAGAAACAGGCCCTTCAGCCCATCCAGTTCATGTCATACATAAAAATATTTGCTCTGCAATTCCCTAAACATCAGCATAACACAGGCTCTGAGCTGCTGATTGGAAGGAATTATTCATTACAGATCCAACCAGAAATCGTTCACATTGTGGACACAAATAGAAAGGACCTTAAAGTTGCAAATAAACGTCCTTAATCAGGACCTCTTCGGTACAGAATGTATAAACATGTTTTCATTATTGCTCCCAAGTCACTCAAGAAATCTTATGAAACACCTCCATCAAACACCTTGTACTCTTACCACATACATTCGGGCTTCCTTGCATATAGAGAGGATACATATAAACTACATGTATTCTCCAAACACTGCTGACAAGACCCATGTTAGGGAGGTGAAGGGAACAGATCTACAACCCCAGCCAATGCCACCTGCCTCCTACCATACGCCAGTGGAGGTCAGCTAATCCCAACAACCCAGCGTGAATATCAGTGGCTGCCATTTCATTTCCAAAGCTGGGCAAAGGTCCAGTCCCATGACATTCAGGAGTGGGGAAAGAGTCCATTAAACCCAATTTTGTGGCCCATTTGGGTTGGGAGCTCCACTGACCTCTAGAGTCAGTTGGGGTGGGGTATTAGCACCCATTTCTTGCTCAGTGGGTGGGGTTTGGCTTCCTCCCCCCCCCCCAAGGTTGAATCGATTTCACCAGCAGATCAATCAAAGCTTATAATAGATGATAAAGAAGCAAGAGAAGGCCCCAAAAGAATACCGCGGTAAATTGTCCAAACTCCAACTCACCCAGACACTCCCCACTGAAAATTAATAAGAGGGAACAGGTAGGGGAAACATGAGGGCTTGTGAATGAAGAGTGGTGGGAAGGCTGGATGTTGGAATTGGGGCAAGGAGGATGGAAAGTGGGGAGGGGGCAAATAAGTGTGGACGTATGTAGGGGATTAGGAGCAGGGTCAATAGCAGCGATCAAGGGCATGTGGTGAGACAGAGGATGGGAATGGGCTGGTGAGAGGGTGGAGTTGGGGTGGGATTGAGGAGAAGGATGGAGAGGAGAGATGAAAATGTACAGAAGGTGGGGAAGTGGCAGAGAGAAGTGGTGGGGCTGGAGTTTAGGGGAGAGTAAGGTTGAAAATAAGATAAGGTTGAGGAAAGGGGTTCAGTGTAAAAAAGGAGGTGATAGTGTTGGGTTTCGGGAGAAATGGAGAGTTGGTGTAGGAGATGGAGTTAATGCTTATGGAAGAGTGGGTGGTAGTCTGGGGTGCAGGGAATGGGTGTGGTTGGCAATGGACTCGAGGTATTAAGGGTTGAAGGGAGGGATGAAGATGAGGTGGGCGGTGCATTTGGGAACTTCAAAGGCTCACAGGATGAAGAGAGTGGAAGATGGAACAGAAACAGGGAGGTCCAAATGCACCACCAATAGGGAAACAAACAGGCCTCCGAGGAATATCGAGGAGCTGCCAGGTGAAGGCCATTGTCCTAAATTGGAGGGAGTCGTCAGCCACTTACACATCTCCACTGAAGCAGTTAATCTGTACAGGGTCACAGTTCCTTTTAGAGAAATAAATCATCAGCCCCACGTCCACCGAAAGTCTGACACGTTATCAAAACCACACCTCTGTTGGAAAAAAAGTGAGGAAGTTCTCTGCACAATACTGTATCAAAATAAGCACGTCGGGGTAATATCTGTTTCTGAAAAATAAACAGGCTCCTCTGAAATGTCCTGGTCCACTCGGGAGGTCCTACAAGCGAAGGGCACACAGCTTCAGCGGCTCGGCATTCTTGCCACCGTCGCTCTCGCCGGGGCTGAAGTACGGGAAGAGTCTCTCGCTGAAGCTGTCGCAGAAGGTGTAGATGACAGACATGTCGTCGGCGTTGTAGAAGGAGACCTGGCCCTTCTCGTAGTCCAGGAAGACCCCGATGGTCTTAGGCTTGGTCCGGAGGGAGAGGAAGGACGAGGGGGTGGACAGAGCCTCGTACTCATTGCCATTTCGCAGCCAGATGGTCCAGAAGCCGTCCTCAGGTGAGAGGATGATGCTCCCTTTGCGGCTGACCGACTCCTTGGCCAGTCCCACGTCCCACATGGTCTTGTTGCCCACCTCCACCTGCCAGTAGTGGCGGCCCGAGTCGAAGCCCTGGGCCGAGAGCACACTAACGCAGTCGTCAAAGCGCTCGGGGTTGTCGGGCAGTTCCTGCCAGGTGTCGCTCAGCCGCACACTTTTCAGGTCCTCCGAGATGAGCAGCTCGGGGTGGGCCGTGCTGGGCTCCAGCGTCAAGGCAGCGGGCACTGTTGGGGTGAGCGGGAGGTAACAGACACTAGAAGGTAGCAGCAGCAGGCCACTCGGCAAATCGGGAGGGCCCCGCCATTCAACATCATACAACACAGCACAGGACAGGCCATTCAGTTTGCCCAATCAGACTGCTTCTCAAATTCTCACTCCTTCCTCCCTGTCCTACCACCCTTCATTCGCCCTCTTCCTTCAAACCACCCGGCACTTCTCTTCCTTCCCCTCAAGCCTCACTCCCTCACTCCTCCAGCACAAATTCTGTCCCCTACTTCCCGAAGCTCCACTACTCCACTCACCTCTCTTTCAAAATCCTCCCCCCACACTCCTCCCAAAAACACCTGCCCCTCCTCTCACTGTCAATTTCTGCACCTCATGCTCTTCCCATCAAACTGCACCTCCCATCCTTCTCCCCACTACTCTCCTCCTCGCTCCTCTCCCTCCTCAAACATTGCACCTCACCCCTTTCCTCACTCATCTTCTGTTCCTCACCATTTTCCCTTGGACTGATCTCCTGACTCCTGACTTGCCTTTCTCTACCACATTCTTACGCCGTCCTCCACTCTTCTCTCCTTTTGCCTCTCATCTGTCCAACATTTACCCAATTACCAAAGCGAGTGAGATTATCTCACTGTTAACCCTAGTACTGTTTATCCAATCTTTCTGTGTACCAATTGGCAGCCACATTTCCTACAACAGTAACTAAACCTCCACATTAAAAAAAATATATTTCAAAAATAAACTATATCCATAATAAAAAGACCTATACAGAAACAGTGCTTAATTTTTTTACATTCACAGTCATTATATTAAGTAGTGCTATCGTTGTTTCAAACTATAGCTCTGTAACCACTCGTGTTTCCCTGGGGTTCAACATTTCAGGGGCTTTCCCATTAGATGTGGTAGTGGAAGTAGGCCAGACTGCAGACCTATCCCACAGAGGCAACATTGGCTGTACTGAGCTTCAGTACGTATTCCTGCAACCTGAATTGTGCCAATCAGTAGCATTCCCTTATGGACATTTAGCTGTGCAGGGTGACCAATGAGCTTTGGACAGACCATTGGGTGTCTTCCACCAAGCTGATAGCCTTCCAGAAGCACTTTACATCTGTTTTGGTATGTCCTCAGGGACAGGTTGTAGAGTAGAGAGTCCTCTTTCATGCAACTGTCAGGTATGGACTGAGGCATGGGCTCTTGCATCGGTCTCCATGCCCTCTTAGCGAATCCACAGTCTGGAAAGAAGTGGGAAACTAAATTTCCAAAACTGCTGCAAAGTATTTCAAGACCCTGAGATAGTGGCAGGTGGTTGATAATATCAGCCCCTCCCTGGTGCCGTAGAGGTTAGGTCACTGAAACATCAAGTCATAATGACAGGTCCTTGATCTAAAATATTAACCCTTTGTTATCTCCCCAATGCTGATCTCCTGAGAGTATACTTTGGTTCTTGTGAAACCCACTGACAAGGACATCCGCCTGCCTTCTCCCTGTAACATTTGATCCCCTATCCTTCTGAAAATCTGAGTCACACCTGGATGTGGGACAGGTCATTGATAGAGTCAGAGTCTTACAGGTCTCTTTGGGGTCATCCTCTTTGGAGACAGGTTAGAAAATGTTGATGTGGTAGTGAACCTCAGTGGCTTTGTTTTGCAAAGTTCATGTGCAGTAATTAGAGCAGAAAATTGTGCAAGACTATGAGGCCATAAGACATACTGCAGGAGCAGAATTATGCTACTCTGCCAACTGGCTTTGCCCCACCAATCCATCTTGATGAATTAATTTTCCCTCTCAATTCCATTCTCCTGCCTTCTCTCCGTAACTTTGATGTCCTGACTAATCAAGAACCAAGTAAATAACATCCATCAATTCTCCTTTGACTATCAACCTGCACTTTAAATATATTCAATGACTTGGCCTCCACAGCTGTCTGAGGCAATTAATTCCACATATTCATACCCTCTGGCTATAGGAGTTTTTCATCTTTGTTCTAAATGGCTAAATGTCCCTCTTTTCCGAGGCTGTACCCTCTGGTCCTAGACACTCCCCTGATAGGAAACACCGTCTCCACATCCACTCTATCAATATTCTATAGACTTCAGCGGGGTACCACCAAACCCCCCAGATCTTCTAAACTCCATACTTTAACACTTTTATTCCTGTGATCATTCTCATGAACCTCCTCTACACCCTTGCCAAAGCCACCACATCTTTTCTTAGAAAAGGGGCCTGTAATTGCTTGCAAAACTCCAATGTGGTCTGTCCATTGCCTTATCAAGATTCAGCATTACATCCTTGCTTTTATAATCTAGTCCTCTCAAGGTGAATGCCAACATTCCATTTGCCTTCCTTACCATTGACTCAAGCTGTAAGTTAACATTTAGGGAATTCTGCACAGGGGTTTTCAAGTTCCATTGCACCTTAGATTTTTGATTTTTTATCCCTGTTTATAAAATAGTCAATGCCGTTATTTCTTCTACCAAGCTGTTTGACCATACACTTCCCTACACTGTACTTTATCTCCCATTTCTTTGCCCATTCTTCCAAACTGTCCAAGTCCTTCTTCAGATTCTCTGCTTCCTAAACACTACCTGCCCCTCTACCTATATTCCTATCATCTGCAAATATGGCCACAATGCCATAAATTTCAATATCCACATCACTGACATACATTGTGAAATGAAGTGATCCCACTCTTGTGAAACACCGCTAGCTGCACTCACTTCTGCCCCCGACCCCCTTGAGTTTCTGATGTCTTACACAGTGAAGACTGATGCAAAATACTTATTGTCTGTCCACTATTACTTTCTCCCCCCATTACTACATCTCCAGCATCAGTTTCCAGCAGTCCAATACCTAATCTCTATTTTACTCTTTATGTATCTGAAAAAAATATCTGTATCCTCTTTTACCATAATGGCTAGGTTACCTTCATATTTCATCTTTTCTGTGCTTATGGATTTTTAGTTGCCCTCTGTTGGTTGTTGAAAGCTTCCCAATACTCTTAACTTCACATTTTTTTGGCTATATTATGTGCCTTCTCCTTTTTGTTTTTGACTTCTCTTGTCAGCCATGGTTGCATCATCCTCCTTTTAGCATACATCTTCGCCTTTGGGATGCATCTATCCTGCACTTTCTGCTGTCATCCTGCTAGTGTCCCTTCCAATCAACTTTGGCTATCTCCTTTCCTATGCCTCTGTATTTCCATTTATTCCACTGTAATAGTGATATCTCTGACTTTAGCTTTTCCCTCTTAAGCAGCAAGGTGAATTCTATCATATTATAATCACTGCCTCTTAAGGGTTTCTTTACCTTATGCTCTCTAATCAAATCTGGTTCTTTACACAACACCCAATCCAGAATTGCCTTTCCCCTAGTGGGCTCAACTCATTAGAATTCTACAAATTCCCTCTCTTGGAATCCAGCATCAATTTGACTTTCCCAATCTACCTGCATACTGAAATCCATCATTACTATTGTAACACTGCCCTTTTTACTTGCCTTTTCTATCTCTTTTCATAATTTGTACCCTTCATCCTGGCCTCTGATTGGAGGCCTGTATTTAACTCCCATCAGGGTCATTTTAATTTTCAGTTTCTTAACTCTGCCCACAAGGATTCTACATCTTCCGTTCCTCTATCACTACTTTCTAAGGAATTGATTTCATCTTTTACCAACAGAGGCATGCCGCCCCTCTTTGCCTACTTGCTTGTTTTTTTGATACAATGTGTATTCTTTGATGTTAAGTTCCCAACTATGACCAGCTTTCAGCCAAAACTCAGTCATAGCCAGAACGTCATACTTACCAATCTTCAACTACACTACAAGATCACCTGCCTTATTCCGTATTCTGCATGCACTCAAATATACCATCTTCAGTCCTGTATTCATCACTTCTTAGGTTTAGGCCCCATTACAATTTAACTCATCCTACTGTCTGCAATACTTTCATCTGCCTGTCCTTCTTCACCATCTCACTACAGACAATATCTACAGACCCCATCATCAGCCCTATCACACCAGTTCCCAACCCCCTGCTAAATTAGTTTCAACCCTCTCTAGCAGCTCTAGCAAACTTGCCGTCAGGATACTGGTCTCCCTCTGGTTCAGGTGTAAGCCCACCCTTTTTGTACAGGTCATACCTTCCACGAAGGGATCCTAATGATCTAAAATCTGAAACTGAGCCCCCGGTATCAATTCCTCAGCTACGCTTTCTTCTGCCAAATCATCCTATTCTTACTGGCACGTGGCACAGGCAGCAATCCATAGATTACTAAACTGGAGGTCTTGCTTTCCCGCTTTCTACCTAACTGCCTATATTCTATCTTCAGGACCTCATCCCTTTTCCTACCTATGTCATTGGTATCAATATGTAGCACAACCTCAGGCTGTTCACCCTCCCCCTTTAGAATGCCAAGACATCCCTGATCTTGGCATCCTGGAAGAAGCATGCCAACTCTTTCATAACTACTGAGTCTCCTGTCTGCTCAGTAACTCTTATGCATAAACTTTTTATTCTCCTGTAAGAGCTGAAGGTCATCCAGCTGCAGCTCCAGTTCCTTAACATGGTCTCAAAGGAGCTGCGGCTCAATGCACTTTGTGCAGATGTAGCTTTTAGGGAGTCTGGAGGTCTCTCAGTGTTCCACATCTCACACAAAGAACATGCCACTAACTCTGAACCCATTCTTAGCACACTGGCTAAGTACTAATAGACAAACAAAGAGAGAAAAAAAAACTTACCCCAGCTGTGCTTGTCCAAGCCTGTTGAGCCAAACCCTGACCACTCTAACCTTGCTTTTTATTGGCCTTTGCCGAATGCCTAATCGATTTTTATTAATGAAGCTTGTTGAAAAGTCTTGAAAGGCTATGAGCTCTTTTCAAACCTCACAGCAACTCAACAAAACAAGCAAGTGCTCACGATGATTGAAGCCCACTGAATACATCCTGAAAAGCGGACTCAGTATGACAGTCTTCATTCCAAGGGAACTTGAGTTGAGGAGTACAGATGCCTTATTTCATTGACATAGAACCACATACTATTGTGCAGTTTTGGTTTCCCTGGTGTAAAAGGTTTAGCTGGCTGGTGGTGTAGTGGGATCCGCACTGGTCTTCAAGGTGAGTGGTCCCAGCTTTGAATCTGGCTGGTTCCCTGCATTCTTTCCATCATCGAGCTAGTAACTCGGCCTTGTAAGAAACAGACAAAAAAAAATAAATGCTAAAGAAATGGCAAGGTTGCCGCCTGATGCGCTACAAGGCGTGGAAAGATCAACTCTAATGTAAAAAAATTACACTTGCCATTGAGGGAATGCACTGAAGTTTCACTCCACTGGTGGCAAGGTTTTCCCATATAAGGAGATAGAGAGTAGACTGGACACAAGGTGTTATGCAGATGCTGGAGATCTTGAGCAATACACACAAAATGCGGTAGGAACTCATTAAGTCAGGCAGCATCAATAAAGGAGAATAGCAGTGTATCTTTCAGGCTGAGACCCTTCATCAGGACTCTGGAGTAAACTGAGATGTCAAGAGCTGCTGAAAGGACATCAACACAGTGAAAAATGTCCTTTGTTCTGTCCAAAGCTTGTTGGTCTTCCAGCATAGCAAGATCTCCATAAGGGAATGCTGCCTACTGACATATTCCAGGGTGCAGGAGTACATACTGAGGACCACATTGAAGCTTAGTGTAACCAGTGCTAAGGCTCTGAGGGGATGGACCACAATCTAATCTCCTTCCGCGACCACACATGGAGGGGCTGAGTTGGGTGGGGAAGTCTCTGAAACATTAAAATGGTGTCTCACCCTAAGGCAATGTTTTTAAAAAGTGTTAACACTACTGAACTCATTGGCTATAAGACACTGTACTAAATTTGCACTGTTTTTCTTTTTATGTATGCATGTTTATATTTTTGTATGTATGTTTAAAAAATAACAACACAGCTGGGACGATATTCACTAGAGTTGGGAAGAATGAGAGGAAATCTCTCTGAAACTCAGAGGAATCTGGAGGGGAAGGGTTGGCTGCAGAAGCAGGTAGAGCGTTCCCCCCTCGAAGAGTCTAGGGCCGGGAGTCCCAGTCCCAAAATAAGGGGTGGGCTATCTAGAACTGAGATGGGCAGAAACGCTTCCAGGGGGGTGCAAGCATTTGGTATACTCTACCCCAAAGGACTGTGAGGCTGAGTCACTCAGTTCATTGGGGTGAGTGCAATGCTCATTTAGCCATGTCTGAGATGACTGGTGGTGCAGCTCCTGGGGCTGAATAGCCTATTGTTCCTAGAGTCATAAAGTTATACAGCACAGAAACAGTCTTTTTGGCCCAATTCATTAAGGCCGACCAAGCTGTCTACCTGTGCTCTTCCCATTTGCCCACAATTGGCTCATACAGAACCCAGAACATAGAATAACACTGCACAGTACAGGCCTTTCAGCCCATGATATTGTGCTGACCATTTAGTCTACCCCATTATTAATCTAGCTCTCTATTTTTTCTTAAATGCCCAAATGCATTGCATCTGTCTCTACCACCACCCTGCCAATGTGTTCCACACACTTACCACTTTCACTTAAACTGATCTCAAACATCTCCTCTATACTTTCTTCCAATAACTTTAAAATAATGCCTTCTTGTATAAGCCACTGCTACCTGGGAAAAAAGTTGCTGACTATCTACTCTATCTATGCCTCTAATCATCTTATACTCATCTATCAAGTCACCGTTCACCACCACCACCCCCCCACCTTCGCTCCAAAGAGAAAAGCCTTAGTTCACTCAACCTATTCTCACAATACATGCTCTCTTGTCCAGGCCACATCCTGGTGAATCGCCTCTGCACCCTTTCCAGAGCTTCCACAGCCTTCCTATAATGAGGCAACAAGAACTGAACACAGTACTCCAAGTGTGGTTTAACCAGAGTTTTATGGAACTGCCACATTACCTTGCGGCTCTAAAACTCAACTCCCCAACACACCAGATGCCTTCTTAACCAAACTGGCAACTTTCAGGGATCTGTGGGTGTGAATCCCAAGATCACTCTGTTCCTCTAAGAATTCTGACATTAACCCTGTATTTTGCCTTCAAGTTTGACCTTCCAGAGTGAATCATTTCCATTTCTTTGGATTGAACTCCATTTACCACTTCTCAGCCCAGCTCTGCATCCTGTCCATGTACCTGTCCTGTTCTGTCACAAACAAGGAGGGGTCTCAGCAGTGGGCACAGTTCTCTCACCTGGACTGATGACCTTTAACATCCGTTTCCACACAATCAGCTGCAGAGGACCTCCGAACTCGCCAAGGAGCAGGTTGAGGGGTACCTCGGGTGGTTTCTTAAACTTCACATAGGACCTTAGGAAGAACACAAAGTTTACACTGAAAATTAAACAGTCCACTTTCCCTTTGCATTTACATCTGAGAGGACTTGGACAGGGGTATTTAACCCAGGGAGCATACACAGTGCCTACATGTTGACTGGATGAAGGAAGGGGGAAGGTCACATGGTACCGGATAACACCAACCAAGGAATATACCTACTACACTTCCGCCCAATCCCCAACCCCACACTGTCTCACAAGTACTTGGATGCAGCTTAACGAGAGAATGGGTCGAAGCTGGATTTGGAAGCACGGATCACTGTTTTAATTATTTCTCATACCTCTCTGGTGCAGAAGGGGCCATTTGATCATCCAGTCAATGCCAACTGTCAGAGAAATCCCACCTGATCTATTCCTCCTCTCATCCTCTGGCTCGCCAGACAGTACCGGGATCAGGATTGTCCACACCCCACCACTTCCAGTGTCATCTACAAATGCTTTTATTATGCCACCTAAACCGTTACACTTGCATCTAAGTCATTAATTATTAACAATTCAGAACCTGGGCCCAGCACATAGATGCAATCACAAAGAAGAGCTACCAATGTCTTTACTTTCTTCTATGTTTAAGGGAGTTTGATTGATTGAGATATGGCACGGAGTAGGCCTTTCTGGCCCTTTTGAACCCCACTGTTCAGCAATCCCCTGATTTAATCCTAACATAATCACAGGACAATTTACAATGGCCAATTAACCTACCAACCCGTACGTCTTTGGACTGTGGGAGGGAACTGGAGCACCCAAAGGAAACCCACACGGTCACAGGGAGAATGTACAGACTCCTTACAGGCAATGACGGGAATTGAACTTGGGTCACTGGTACTGTAAAGTGTTGGCTAACCACTACGCTACCGAGCTGCACACCAAACACTCCAAAAAACTTGCACAGATAGAGTGTTGAATGTACCCTAGCATGGTCTAGTTCGGCAATCTGAATGTATTGGAACTTAAGGAGCTGCAGAAAGCAGTAGGCTCAGCCTGATACATCATGGGCACGTCCCTTCCCATCATTGGGAATATTTTTAAGAGGAGATCATCTAGCATCAAAGATGCCTACCATCTGAGCCGTCATCTTCTTGCAGCTCATAATGGGCAGGAGGTACGGAAGCCTAAAGTCCCACAACATGAAGTTCAAGAACAGTTACTTCTCTTCAGCCATTCGGTTCTTGAACCAACCCTGCACAACCCTAATCTCTTCCTCAGAGATCACTGTGACCACTGTGACCACTCCAAAGGACTTTTCTTGTTCTAATCATGTGCTTCATTTTATAATTTATGTTTTTCTTACAAACACTGCTTATCCGATGCTACTTGCCTGCGAAGCTGCTTCAAGTAAGTTTTTCATTGCATCAGTACATATAATAAATTCAACTTTGACTTGACTTTGAACCCACCTATCACCACTGCTGAGGTTAACAAAACCCCATTCAACAGCAATACTGAGGTTGACCAAAGCCAACTGTTTATCAATAATGAAATTAATTGAAACATACTTAAAGGAAATAGTGAGGTGAACCAGAATCCATGCATCACCAGTGCTGAAGTTAACCAAATCCACAGTGAGCTATAGCCCATTTGACCTCAGTGATTTTCCTAACCATGATTTCCCACAAGGAGCTTACAGTACCTAACGCATCAATCTCTCCTTGGTTCTAAGACAGAACTGCGTTTCATTCTGACCTGTTCCGGAATGGTCAACAGTTATCTGGGTCACTGACATGCCAGATTCATTCACTAACAGGAATCATTTTGATGTGACTACACAAACCAGGATTTTGAAAAACAACACCTACCTTTCAATCAGGGATTTAACGTCCTTTGGGGTGTGAAGCAATAAAATAGAAAGGAAAGAAAGACTGTTATCATCTCGTACACAGACATTCTGGAGAACCCGACAGGGTGGGAGGCTGCGAATTCCATGGAGCTCTCGACAGAGTGAGGACCATCGGGAAGCACCAGTTCAGTGAGAGAGTGGGCACGCTGCGGATGCCCAGGAAGGGGCTGGAAGCAAGCCCTGCCTGCTCACTTAGAAGCGAAGTTGGTCAGGGTCCTGCCAGGAAGTCACACTTGCCTGTGGCATGCGAGTAATTTGGAGGCACAGCACACAGTGGGGACAGCGGCGCTGAGCGTGGCTGGAGTTGTCTGCGGGGCATGATAGGCAGTGGGTGAGGTTTTGGGGACAGATTGGTCGGATTGGTTGGTAGTTTTATTTCCAATTGTGTCATGGTACCAGCACACCAGTTAAAGGCAGACTCACATTTCACGTTCATCATTAGCTGATGTTAGGGATTTGATCGTAAAGTAAATCCCATTGTGATGTTAGGAATGGATACTGCTGGACCTGATCCTAATGTGCCCTTAAGGATGATGTCACTGCTCTGTCTGCAAGTAGATCCCAAAGTGATGTCAGGAATCAATCCCACTGTTCCCTCTAGACCTGCCATTAAAGGAGACCCCTCTGGACCTGATCCCAAAGTGTCATCAAAGATGATCCCATTTTTCTCTAGGTGTAGATGACACTAGGGACTGATGTCACTGCCTTCCCTGGGAAGTAAATCCCACTGTGGTGTCAGGAATTGATCTCTCTGCTCCCTCTGGACCTGCCGTTAAGATAGATCCCACTGCTCCCCTTGAGGGCTGGGTGAGAGGCATGGGGATCCCTCGGCTCAGCCAGTGAGATGCGAGTGGAGCGGGAGCCTGGTACTGGGGACTCTCTTATTCACTGGCCCAGTCTAGCACCACCCCCTTCCACCCATCAACGCCGCCACTCCCTCCAACAGCTGAGCCAGACCCTCACCGCAAGGAAGGCGGTCTCCTGCACATTCAATCGCTCTTGGATCTCGAGGATGGTGCGCTCGATGGAGGCCCTCTTCTCGGTGATCCTCTGCAGATTCTCTCTCAGCTGCCGGGAGATTCGCTCCACGTCCTCCTTCAACTTCCCCTTCATCTGCTCCTCCTCCTGGTTGAGGAACTGGTGCAGGTTGGTGAATTCAGCGGCAATGTTCTGGCCCAGGCTCTCCGCCATCCTCTGTGTTCAAGTCAAAGAGCCAGTTAGTTCAGGCAGGGGCCTGCACTCCAGACCTTGGTCCGAGGTCAAATCTCAGAGGCATGAAGGCTCAGGTTGGGTTTGCAGGACTCCAGAATGAGCAGGAGCCATCTGGATTCCCCATCAGCCATCCCTCACAAGGCCTAAGTCCTGCCGTCTGGCTCCCAGTTTAATACATCATATGGTCAATGGGATACAAATAGCCTTCCGTTTGCACCATCGCATCCCGTCTGCCTCTCGGTCTGTGCATCAATGGGCAGCTTCCCTTGATGTGGGCCAACTGAAATATCTGAAATCTACAAACTCAGGGAATCAACCCAATCTTCTAACCATTCTGGGCCAGGCTTTGTGTCCCTGATCTCACAGGAGTGACTCCCGGAGAGGTCATGATACAACTAATTTGAACTTGGGTTGAAAGGCTGCACTTGAGAGTTCTGGAGTTACAGGAAGGACGTTTAGGCTTTGAAGAGTATGCAAACGAGGTTCACCAGGATGCTGCCTGGATTCGAGGAAAGGTTGGACAAATTTGGGATGTTTCTCTGCAGCAGTACAGGCTGAGGGGAGACCTGACAGTAGTCTAAAACACAGGCAGTCAGTATCTTTTGCTAATACCAGCGGGCATGTATTTAAGGTGAGGGGGAAAAGTTCAAAGGCTATGTGTAGGGCAAGTCTTTCTTAAATAGAGAGTGGTACATGGCTGGAATGGGCTGCAGGGGATGGTGTTGGAAATAGCTATGATAGTGGTGTTTAGATAGACATGAATGTGTTTACAAGCTATGATAGTGGTGTTTAGATAGACATGAATATGTAAGGAGTGGAGGAATATGGAAGAGATTAAACAATGTGGCATCATGATTGGTGTGGATGTTGTGGGCCAATTGTCGACTGTATGTTCCAACTGTTGATCCACAAGCCGTGGTCAAACAACCAGAGGGAACAGAATCACAACGAGATCTGTTTTGCTATCAATGACCGAGATGACATGAAACTTACTGTTTTATGGCATCAGTACCATGCTAAGACAAAATTGGTATAAATCGCAAAATGGAATAAATAAATAATAGTGCATATGAAAAGGAATAACAAGGTAGTGTTCATGGGTCCAGAGCCCTGATGGTGGAGGGGAAGAGCTTTGACTGCGTGTCTTCAGGGTCCTGTACCTCATCCCCAATAGTGGTAATGGGGTTAGCTGAGGGAAACTGTAGAGGTGGATTGAAGGGGAAATTCATGACGTGCAGGAGAGAGAAAATACATATGCATGTGGCTTATTGACATCAAGCATTAACCCTCTCTTTCCTAAGATGTTGCGTGACCTGCTAAGAGCTTCCAGCATCGTTTAAACTTCAGATATGTTGGTGAGGGTGCGGCAGGGAGAGGGGAGTTTGAGGAAGAGGTTTGTGCAGAATGGAAACCCTGCTGTGAGAACCTCCTCTTGAGGTAGCTTGCAGGATGTGATTGATCAGTGGGTGTTACAGACGACGGTAGTTCAGTTGAGAAATTCAAGTGAAATCAGGAACATTGCCTTGAATACACTCAGAAACTGAACTCCCATGGCCTGCTTAGGTGGTGAATTCTGGAGAATCCCTATTCTCTGGGTAGCCACACTTAGAACATAGAACAGTATTACACAGTACAAACTCATTGGCCCATGATGTTGTGCTGACCTATATAAACCTATTCCATGACCAATCTAAACATTTTTTCCAACACAGCCCATTATCAAATTTTCCTTCATTCATGCCCCTATCTAAAAGTGTCTTAAATACCCCCAATTTATCAGCCTCACCCACCAACCCCTACAGTGCAATCCAGGCACTTAACACTCTCTTTGTGAAAAAAAACCTTACCCCTGATATCTACCCTAGATGTTCCACCATTCACCTTAAAATGTTGTCCTCTAATGGCCTATACCTCCACTGGAAAAGGGTGTTGGCTGTCCAGTCTATCTATGCCTTTCATAATCTTACACACCTCTATCAAGTCACCCTCTTATCCTCTTTACTCCAAAGAGAAAAGCCCTATCTCACTCAAACTTTCCTGATAAGATAGGCCCTCTAACCCTGGTAGATTTCCTCTCCCCCTCTCTAAGGCTTCCACATCCTTCAAACAATGAGTCTACCAGAACTGAACACTTCATCTCATGGCTGACACTTTGAGATTGTGGCCCCTGGTTCATACATACAGTCATGGTGGTGGGGGTGGGGGTTGCGGTGATCCAACTCTGCAAAGACCCTGCCAACCTCAGTAAAAATTCTGTATGTTTCAGTCACCCAGGCTTCTGAAACGAAGTGAGTACAGATGTCTGTGACAAGCTGAAAATGAATAGAGGGCTCACTATTTCGATTTTCCTCACACAGATGTACTTTATGTAGAGTACTGTGCACAGCGTTGGTCGGCACACTACGGGAAGGATATGGTAGCAATAGAGAGAGAGTGCAGAAGAGATTCACCAGGATGTTATCTGGAATAGAGGGGAAAGGTTGATCTTACTGGATTGCAGGAGGTTGAAGGAGGGGCATAGTTAGGATAGATAGTCTTTTCCCAGGCCAGGGAAGTCTACAACTCTACCTATCCTAAGGACACCAAACATAAGGTGAGAGGGGTGAAACTTAAAGGAAATCAGAGGGGTAAGAATTTCACTCTGAGGGTTGCGCCATGTATGGATTGAGCTGCCAAAAGAAGCGGTGGAGGCAGATTACAACATTTAAATAACAAAGGTTAAAAGTTATTTGGACATGAAATCTGGGTAGAAAAGGAGTAGAGCGATATAGGCCTAATGCAGGCAAGTGGGATTAGTGTAGGTAGGTATCTGGGTCAGGATGGAGACAATAGGCTGAAGGAGCTGTTTCTGTGCTGTACAATCTTATGATCCTATTGCAGAGCTTGTTCACCTCTTCCAGATAAAGAATCAAACCAGGATTCCCAGAAGATCAGTTCTTCCACCTTCTTAGAAAGTTTTCTCTGTAAACAGAGGACAAGGAGGTGAGATGGATACTTCATCTTCCGAAAGCTTACCCCTTAGGGCAAAGGTGATGGACAAGATGGCTTCCCTCACACAAAGCAGAATCCAGTGGGGAGGAAGGGCATGGGGTAGCCAGACAGCAGACAAACAGTCACATTGTAAGGATGGTATCTGGTAATATTACCCAAGTCCTTCAGTGCCTCTGGAATTTACTGAATCAGCTGTACAGAGTGATGCAGCTCAGCAAGGTGACAGACTATCTACTGTCTCTCAGTATATTATATTTGTGTGGCTGAATGGATCCAGGAAGCCTGGCGCCTCACCAGATAGAAGAGGACATCGCTAAAAGTTTAACATCATCTTTACATTTTGAAGTAAGCCACCCATATATAATAAAAGAACGACACAAGACCAGGTAGTGTGGGGTGCCTTTCATTTCACTGGAGAAAGGGAAGGGAGTGGAGAGAGGGGGAGGTTATGGGAAAGGGTAGGAGAAGAAGGTAGAGTTGGGATTTGAGGTAGGATGAGGAGGAGGGGAGAGAAGAAGTTGATTATAAACAGGGGAGAGTACAAGAAAGAGACAGAGATGAAGGTGGGAGAGAAAGAGAGTTACATGGTGAGGTTGGTCAAATTTGGACTACTTTCTCTGGAGCTTTGGAGACCTAGAGAACAGCTGATAGAGGTTTATTAAATTATGAGAAACATAGAGAGATGTGGATAGTTCGTTTTCTCCCACATTGGAAATGCAAAATACTAAAGGGCACAGGTTCCAGGCGAGGGGAAAATGTTTAAAAAGGCAGGTTTTTTTTTGTTACACAGGGAGTTCTGGATTCCTCAAAAGGCAGCCAGGGTTAGTGGTTAGGCAGATCAGATGTTTCAGAGAGCCACATGAACAGGTAGGGTGTGAGGGGATATGGACCACATGCACGATGATAGGATTAGTACAGATTAGCATCGTCAGCACAGATACAGTGGTCTGAAAGGCTTGTTCCTGCGCTGTCGAGTTCAGTGCTCTGTGTTAAAACATAGGGAGATGAAAAAGCACAGGATTGGATGCTTGATGGTTGACGTGACCTGGATGGTTGACTGTGTCTCCTTCTGTGCTGAACATCTTTGTGAAAGAGAACAGGCCAAGAGAGAAAGAGAATCTGAGAGAAGGGTAAAAAAAGGAGGGGAAGGGATTAAACAGAAAGGGAAAGGAAGTGATGAGTGAAGGAGAAATGGAGGACAGGGTGGAGAGGGAAGGACAGGAGAGTCAGAGGGAAAAGCTGTTGAGATTGAGAGATGAAGGATTCAGAATACATATTGGGACATCAGTAAGCTTTTTGTCTGAGTAAAATAGAAGGCGGAATACACCAGACTGTGTCATCCTTGTCTGCTGACCTAATGTAGTGATATGATTTCAGTGGCTTGGCCATACATTGGAATGCTGTGCAGCTGTGAATGGCCACCGTATCAGAGTGTACAGTGAGACCAGCCCAAAAGCAACCAGGCAGCGGATAACCCAAAACATCCCTTCCCCCCTTTAAACTGGACACCTTCAGCAATGAGTCAACTTAGTATCACAGGACTGTGACACAAACGAAAATTAAAGTTAACATCCAATGTGTCTATTTCATCCCCAGGTGACATAGTCTGGTCATGTACATCTGCACACTCTGACCGGGCTGCCATCAGTGAATTATCAAGTGCTAAATTGTTGCTTAAAACACAGAACATGATTAAGCTGAGCTACGAAGGATGGGAAGAATAGAAAACCATGTATTCCTAGTTCTTCCCTCTTTAAATCGTCATCCACCAGAGTTACCTGTAGAAGACCTGACTCTTGCTTCGATTTTGACTGATACCAAGAGGTACGCTAAGGTGGAGATTTGAAGCCCACTGGTATGGAATCTGACTTACTGGTACTGTGACGTACACCGATGTAAGAACCCATTTGGAGAGTATCTGTTACCAAATTAGCTCAAACCAATCCAAGCACACTTTGAGCTGTCCCTGGGTAATATACTCCACAATGACCAAACTACCTCAGTCCACTCTGGAGATTTGGATCTCATTGGCAAAACCGGCATCCTTAAATGCCATTGAGAAAGTGGTGGTACATCCCTTCCATCAACAGAACAACTTACATTACAATGGAGTGGCTTGCTGGACCATTTCAATATTCAACCACACCAAGGGATCAGGAGGTTGGTAGAGATAGCACATTACATTGATGGGCCCTTGCAATCCAGCTGTTCTGTGTTCACCATTTGATGAGATTCTTGTTAATTTCCAGATTACTGACTGAATATAAAGATCTTCAGCTGTCGAGTGTGATTTGAACTCTGGCCTCTGCATTACTAGCCCAATAACTTAGCTACTGTGTAATCACAGTACCCATGATAGTAGCACCATATTAGATGAACTCAAATAACCTGCTCACAAACTAAATGTCCCCAAAATAAACCCAAGTGGACCCACACAATCCAACCCAACTGGATTTGACCCAGTTCAGAAATAAACACTAACGATTTTGCAGATGCTGCAGATCCAGAGCAACACACTCAAAATGCCTGAGGAACTCAGCAGGTCAGGCAACATATATGGAAATTAATAAATAATTGATGTTTCGGGCCAAGACCATTCATCAGGACTCATGATCAAGGGTCTCGGCACAAAATGTCGACCTTTAACTCATTTCCGTGGACATTGCCTGACCTGCTGAGCATTTTGTGTGTGCAGTTTAGGAATGAATCCATCTTACATTATTAGATCACTTTGCACAGGAAACCTGTTCAAACCCAGTCAGTCACTTGTTAGCTGTTCAAACCTCCCAAATATCACAGGAAACCAATTCAAACCCAGCATCTTTCCTATGGTGACCTGTTCTGATGGCTATGGTAAGAGAGTCATTACCCTATGTTAATCTGTAAGTAAACCAGTCCAAACCCACCTAACTCCATATGCTTCCCACATCGAGACTATAGCCAATTCCATTCAAATGGGAGCTTGGTATCAGGAAGAAAAACTTCACCAAATGGGAGGGGGTTCCGTCACTCTGATCTGATGTGTGCCTGAGGAAAGGCTCATGCAAGTGTGTATGGGTTATGATGAAGCAAAGGATATTGTGGGGTATGTATGGACCAGCTCTACTCTCTACGTGGTGCACTTACACAGGAGATGTCCATGCTGAGGGTGCAGGCTGAAAGGTGAAAGGTTCACTTGTATTCAAGGTCAGTAACTCCAAAGGTAAACATGTTCAACAGGAAGACGTTACACACACGTACTGTATACACGCAAACATGCGTAAATACACGCACAAAAGTGCATTCATGCATACAGTATGCACAAATGCATATACCTATGTGTACACACACACACATACATGCATATGCATACATGCACAAGCTGTACTGTATGCACACACGTAAACGCACATACACATACACTCTCACACTTACACCTACACTTACACTTACACATAAACATTCATCTATACACTCACAGATAGATGAACACACATATATACTGTATTTATACATAAAAACACACATTCATACACACACACTTATCTGCAGCCACCTAATTTGGCATGTGCACACACATCTCATCCACACACTTTTGCATCAATGTTTGAATGGATACAAAGTTCTTACACTGCACAAGCACATTTATGATAGATACTGCACAGGTGCACACAAACCCACACTCCCAAGTTTTGCATGCATCAGAGTTCATATCTCACACACTGATTAACAAAACTCCATGTGCACATTGACATAAACCGGGCAGGCCGGTTGCACACTTATAATCCTGATCCTGCACACGTGTCCACACATGTGCATATTTCCCATACAGAGACGTGTGGACATATGCAAGTGCACAAACACTTAGTGCCCAGATGTAAAGGAGCTGGTCAGCTGTGAAATAAACAGTTGTGTCATTCACCATTATTTACATTGAGGAAAAATAGAGGACATGCAGTTTCCACTGGGTTTTATCCCACATTCCAACCACAGTTGTGATGAGAGAGCCAGCGAGGTTTCTATCATCTCACAGGAAAATGACCAGAAATCCAGTGCAAACTTTTGGTAATGAATTTACTCCAATGAAAGTATCCAGCAGCCTTCTATGGACACTCATGCAGAGAGGCCATCACAGGCCACTGAAGGCAGCACCAAAGAGATGGTGGGAGATAGAGATGCACTGGTTGAGCCATGGCCCTTTATTAAAGACAAGGGTTGGCAACTGTGGTTTGATGCATCCCTGAGGGTTCCACTGAGTAACCCAAAAACCAGCTGGAAGAGGGAACCAGTCCTTGAAGGCTCAAATGCATCCAACATGACCGTGGGGAGAAACACTTTCCATTGCCCAATAGTTAGTCCCCCACCCAAAAAAAAACTTTCCAGACCTCTATGAGTTTTCCTCTTAGAATGTACAATACTAATTTCTCTGTGCCAGAGATTCAACTGCACTGGCCACTGTAAATACAGTTTGGGCAGGAGGTGTCATGGGAAATGGTGTATAAAGGAAGTGGGAAATGGTTCCAAGTTAGTGAAGTGTGCTGGGATGCAAAGGCGAGTAATCTATAGAAATAAACCAAGACGACGAGCTGGAAGTACAATTGTGGTGAGTATTGAGTCAGGGTGCCCCAGAGGAATGCAGAGAACAATCTCTTTGCATGCATGAACAAACTCATCTGGAGGGCATATTAAAAGCCAACACTTCAACTTTGGACCACCTGCACAGACCCTTAGGACCATGAATAAGGGTTGACATGGAGAAGATATCTCCACCTGGTGGACTCCAAAACTAGAACATAAAGAAATTAGACAATCATGTATATATCCAAGAGAAATAATGGAGAAGGTTTTCACCCTAGGGAATGGAGAGTAGCTGGAGGTGGCCACAACACGGTTAATTTAGGGGACAACAAGATAAGCAAGAGGGCAAACAATTAGAAGGAAATTGAGTGAGAGTAAGTACCTAACCCTAGTGACAGTAAAGGGCTTGTATTATAAGAACAGACCAGATGGGTGAATGGCCCATTCAATGCAACCCTACAACCTCGCCAGAGGAATCCACAGACAAAATCTGATGTCTCTCAACATGAAGAAGATTGTTAATATGGGTGGTTAACGCAGTTGCTAACCACTGGTGATATATATGCTTGCCTTGTTTCAGAATCGCCAGCTACAGACGGTGAGCTGCCATCCCATGTGTCAATACTCGAGTACGTTCTTCGCAGAAACTTGCCTTGAGTTTAAGCATATTTGCCTCCTCTTCATTCTGACTCCTGAAAACCTCTTCCATCTGTTGCTGCAGGAAGCTGAGTGACTTTTCCAGTTTATCCTGAAAAGAAATTTACAACTGATTGCACAGGAGGTCTCAAAAAAAGTCTGAGTGTTTATGCATCAGTGTGCAGGAAGTACTTAAAACTCAATAGGCTGTTGCTAAACAAGAACACATTCCCACTTACAGCATCCCAGCATTATCTACAATCTGCACTAGTCATCTCAAAGCAACACAAAGAGGCCTTTTCACACTTCGTGTCTGTGCTAGGTCCCAGGGCAGCATTCCCTTGACAGTAAAACTCCAATAACCTGGCTCCCTTGGGACACTGAATGCTTGAGCATCCTGTGGTCGATGTTCCAGACTAGTAAATGTTCAATCATGGCTGATTTATTTTCCCCTTCAACCCCATTCTTCTGCCTTCTCTCCATAACCTTTGACACCCTTACTAATCGAGAACCTATCAAACTCCACTTTAAGCATACCAAATGGCTTGGTGGAAATGAATTTCACAGATTCACCATCCTTTAGCTAACAAATTTCATCCTCATTCTACTACTTTGAGATTGTTCCCTCTGGTCCAAGATTCTCCCACAATCAAAAACATCCTTTTCATGGCCACTCCATCCAGTTCTTTCAATATACCATAGGTTTCAATGAGATGACTCCCTTCTCATTCATTGAAACTCCAGTAGGTACAAGACCAGAGCCATCAAATGCTCCTCATACATTAACCCTTTTAATACCAAGATCATTCTTGTAAACCTCTGGATGCTTTCCAATGCCAGCACATTCTTCCTTTGATAATAGATCCAAAACTGCCCACAATATGCCAAAAGTGGTCCAACTTAATCCTTAATAAGCATCTGTATTCTTATTTTTACATTCTAGTCATTGCATTTGCCTTCCTTACTACTGAATGAACCGACTAGTTAAACTTTAGGGTATCCTGCATAGGACTCCCAAGTAATATTGCACCTCTAATTTCCAAATTTACTCCCTGATTAGAAAATAGTCTATGCATTTTTTCCTTCTACCATCAAGTGCACACCATAAACTTCCTCACTAACGTCTTCCTCACCAACAGCTGTAATGTGGAGTCCCAATTCTTGAGCTCCTATGCTAGTGTGGCATGTCAGGCTGATGTAAAAGGCTTCAAATGGAGAATATCACACTATCAGACAGCTCCCTTCTGCTTGTGCAGTCAGTCCTTCTGCTCTTGTCATCACTCAACCTTGATCTTAATTCCTGTGGACTACGGCTTGTTCTCCAGCACCAGGGAACCTCCCTGGGCATCCTCAGACTGATACAAAGAAAGGGCACTTGTCCCCAAGCCTTGCCGACCATTCAATAGATCCTCAACCCCTCCTACACTATTATCCTCAAATCGTCGATCCATAAAATGTGTATCATACACCACATTAAGTATAACCAATAATTTGGCCTCTACCACTTATGTGGGCAGTGAATTATTAGGATTCACCACCACTCGAAAGAAGAAATGTCTATGGTTTAAAAAAGATCTTCAAGCTCAATTTCAGAAGACTGGTTTTATCACATCAATCTGATGCTGTTGGAGTTCTTGATGGTCTGGTGCTCAGGAGGTGCATGGAGTGAGGCAAGTGCTTACCTTGTCCAGGATTCTGGCTGAACAGTTTGGGTCTGTACTCTTTGATGTTTAGAAGAGTAAGAGGTGACCTTATGCAACATACACAGTCCTGGAGGGGAGCTGACAGGGTAGATTCTGAAGTGTTGCCATTGGCTGGAGAGTCTCAGATGAAGAGGACATAGTTACAAGATAAGAGGCAATCAATTCAAAACACAGCTCTTTCCATTACAAACAAAAGCCTCCCCTCTGTAGGCTCTGTCTGCACCACTTACTGCCTGGGTAAGGCAACTGACATAATAAAAGACCCCACCAACACTGGGCATTCTCTCCACCCCAGTTTCCCAGCGGGCAGAAGATAACAAAAGCCTGATGGCTTGTTCCACTACGCTAGTAACTCCAAGCCAGAGGACAGCTTCTATCCCATTATGAAATAGGGAGGTGCTGAACAAGTTTTGTGTTCTATTTGGCACAGAGAGCAGTGGGTCCCTGGAATGAACATCCAGCAGAAGTGGTGAAGGCAAATACAACAGAGGCAGTTAAGTAGGCTCAAGGATATGCAGAGAATGGAAGCATATGGACATCATGTAGGCAGAGAATGGAGGGACATGGACATTGTGTAAGCAGAGAATGGAGGGACATGGACATTGTGTAAGCAGAGAATGGGGGGACAAAGACATTGTATAAGCAGAGAATTGAGGGACATGGACATTGTGTTCCCAGAGAATGGGGGGACAGGGACATTGTATAGGCAGAGAATGGGGGGACATGGACATTGTGTAAGCAGAGAATGGAGGGACATGGATCGAGTACGCAGGGAATGGAGGGACATGGACACTGTGCAGGCAGAGAATGGAGGGACATGGAGAATGCGTAAGCTCAGAATGTGGGGAAATGGACATTGTGTAAGCAGAGAATGAAGGGACATGGACATGGAGTAGGCAGTGAATGGAGGGAAATGGACATTGTGTAAGCAGAGAATGAAGGGACATGGACTGTGTAAGCAGAGAATGGAGGGACATGGAAATGGAGTAGGCAGTGAATGGAGGGAAATGGACATTGTGCAGGCAGAGAATTGAGGGACATGTACGTTTTGTAAGCAGAGAACGGCGGGAGACGGACAATGTGTAAGCAGAGAATGGAAGGCCATGGACAATGTGTAAGCAGTGAATGGAGGGACATGGACTGTGTAAGCAGAGAATGGAGGTACAAGGACATTGTCTATGCAGAGAATGGAGGGACAGGGACATTGGGTAAGTAGAGAATGGAGGGACATGGACTGTGTAAGCAGAGAATGGAGGGATACGGACATTCTGCAAGCAGAGAATGCGGGGACATAGACAATGTGTAAGCAGATAATGGTGGGACAGGGACATTGTGTAAGCAGAGAATGGAGGGACATGGTGATTGTGTAGGCAGAGAATGGAGGGACATGGACTGTGTAAGCAGAGAATGAAGGGAAATGGACACCGTGTAGGCAGAGATTGCATGAACATGGAAAATATGTAAGCAGAGAATAGAGGGACATGGACATTGTGTAGGCAGAGCATGGGGGACATTGGGTAGGAAGAGAATGGGGGGACAGAGTCATTGGGTAAGCAGAGAAAGGAGGGACAGGGACGTTGGGAAGGCAGAGAATGGAATCATATGGGCATTGTGTAAGCAGAGAATGGAGGAACATGGAAATTGTGTAAGCAGAGAATGAAGGGACATGGACATTGTGTTAACAGAGAATGGGGGGACAAAGACATTGTATAAGCAGAGAATTGAGGGACATGGACATTGTGTTCGCAGAGAATGGGGGGACAGGGACATTGTATAGGCAGAGAATGGGGGGACATGGACATTGTGGAAGCAGAGAATGGAGGGACAGGGACAGTGTGTAAGCAGAGAATGGAGGGACATGGACATTGTGTAGGCAGAGAATGCAGGGACATGGACAGTGTGTAAGCAGAGAATGGGGGGACGTTGTATAAGCAGAGAATGGAGGGACTGGGACAATGTGTAGGCAGAGAATGCAGGGACATGGACAGTGTGTAAGCAGAGAATGGAGGGACATGGACATTGTGTTCGCAGAGAATGGGGGGACAGGGACATTGTATAGGCAGAGAATGGGGGGACATGGACATTGTGAAGCAGAGAATGGAGGGACAGGGACAGTGTGTAAGCAGAGAATGGAGGGACATGGACATTGTGTAGGCAGAGAATGCAGGGACATGGACAGTGTGTAAGCAGAGAATGGGGGGACGTTGTATAAGCAGAGAATGGAGGGACTGGGACAATGTGTAGGCAGAGAATGCAGGGACATGGACAGTGTGTAAGCAGAGAATGGAGGGACATGGACATTGTGTAAGCAGAGAATGGAGGGACATGGACATTGTGTAAGCAGAGAATGGAGGGAAGGGCATTGTGTAGGCAGAGAATAGAGGGACATGGACACTGCATTAGTAGAGAATTGGGGGACATGGACATTGTGTAGGCAGAGAATGGAGCGACATGGATATTGCATAGGCAGAGAATGGAGGAACATTGAATGTGTAAGCAGAGACTGGGGGGACATAGACACCGTGTAAGCAGAGAATGGAGGGATATGGACACTGTATAAGCAGAGAATAGAGGGACAGGGACATTGTGCAGCCAGAGAATAGAGGAACATGGACATTGTGTAGGCAGAAAATGGAGCAACATGGACATTGTTTGGGCAGAGAGTGGAGGGACATGGAAACTGTATAAGCAGAGAATGCGGGGGCATAGACAATGTGTAAGCAGATAATGGTGGGACAGGGACATTGTGTAAGCAGAGAATGGAGGGACATGGAGATTGTGTAGGCAGAGAATGGAGGGACATGGACTGTGTAAGCAGAGAATGAAGGGAAGTGGACACCGTGTAGGCAGAGAATGGATGAACATGGAAAATATGTAAGCAGAGAATAGAGGGACATGGACATTGTGTAGGCAGAGAATGGGGGGACAGGGTCATTGTGTATGCAGAGAATGGAGGGAAATGGACATTGTGGAAGAAGAGAATGGAGGGACATGGACATTGTGTAAGCAGAGATTGGAGGGACATGGACATTGTGCAGACAGAGAATGGAATCAAACGGGCATTGTGTAAGCAGAGAATGGAGGGGCATGGACAATGTGCAGGCAGAGAATGGGGGGGGCATGGACATAGTGTACACAGAGAATGGAGGGAGGTGGACATTGTGTAAACAGAGAATGGGGGTACAAGGCCATTGTATAAGCAGAGAATGGAGGGACAGGGACAATGTGTAGGCAGAGAATGGAGGGACATGGGCAATGTGTAGGCAGAGAATAGAGGGACATGGACATTGTGCAGGAGGAGAATGGGGGGACATGGACAGTTTGTAAGCAGAGAATGGAGGGACATGGGCATTGTGTAAGCAGCGAATTGAAGGACAGGGCACTGTGTGGGCAGAGAATACAGGGACATGGACATTATGTAAGCAGAGAATGGGGGGGGGACATTGTATAAGCAGAGAATGGAGGGACTGGGACAATGTGTAGGCAGAGAATACAGGGACGTGGACAGTGTGTAAGCAGAGAATGGAGGGACATGCACATTGTGTAGGCAGAGAATGCAGGGACATGGACAGTGTGTAAGCAGAGAATGGGGGGACGTTGTATAAGCAGAGAATGGAGCGACTGGGACAATGTGTAGGCAGAGAATGCAGGGACATGGACAGTGTGTAAGCAGAGAATGGAGGGACATGGACATTGTGTAAGCAGAGAATGGAGGGACATGGACACTGCATTAGTAGAGAATTGGGGGACATGGACATTGTGTAGGCAGAGAATGGAGCGACATGGATATTGCATAGGCAGAGAATGGAGGAACATTGAATGTGTAAGCAGAGAATGCGGGGACATAGACACCGTGTAAGCAGAGAATGGAGTGATATGGACACTGTATAAGCAGAGAATAGAGGGACAGGGACATTGTGCAGCCAGCGAATAGAGGAACATGGACATTGTGTAGGCAGAAAATGGAGCGACATGGACATTGTTTGGGCAGAGAGTGGAGGGACATGGAAACTGTATAAGCAGAGAATGCGGGGACATAGACAATGTGTAAGCAGATAATGGTGGGACAGGGACATTGTGTAAGCAGAGAATGGAGGGACATGGTGATTGTGTAGGCAGAGAATGGAGGGACATGGACTGTGTAAGCAGAGAATGAAGGGAAATGGACACCGTGTAGGCAGAGATTGCATGAACATGGAAAATATGTAAGCAGAGAATAGAGGGACATGGACATTGTGTAGGCAGAGCATGGGGGACATTGG
Organism: Hypanus sabinus; assembly: GCF_030144855.1. Classification (NCBI taxonomy): domain Eukaryota; kingdom Metazoa; phylum Chordata; class Chondrichthyes; order Myliobatiformes; family Dasyatidae; genus Hypanus; species Hypanus sabinus. Next base: position 156,927,688 of record NC_082710.1, read on the forward strand.
GTAGGAAGAGAATGGGGGGACAGAGTCATTGGGTAAGCAGAGAAAGGAGGGACAGGGACGTTGGGAAGGCAGAGAATGGAATCATATGGGCATTGTGTAAGCAGAGAATGGAGGAACATGGAAATTGTGTAAGCAGAGAATGAAGGGACATGGACATTGTGTTAACAGAGAATGGGGGGACAAAGACATTGTATAAGCAGAGAATTGAGGGACATGGACATTGTGTTCGCAGAGAATGGGGGGACAGGGACATTGTATAGGCAGAGAATGGGGGGACATGGACATTGTGGAAGCAGAGAATGGAGGGACAGGGACAGTGTGTAAGCAGAGAATGGAGGGACATGGACATTGTGTAGGCAGAGAATGCAGGGACATGGACAGTGTGTAAGCAGAGAATGGGGGGACGTTGTATAAGCAGAGAATGGAGGGACTGGGACAATGTGTAGGCAGAGAATGCAGGGACATGGACAGTGTGTAAGCAGAGAATGGAGGGACATGGACATTGTGTTCGCAGAGAATGGGGGGACAGGGACATTGTATAGGCAGAGAATGGGGGGACATGGACATTGTGGAAGCAGAGAATGGAGGGACAGGGACAGTGTGTAAGCAGAGAATGGAGGGACATGGACATGGTGTAGGCAGAGAATGCAGGGACATGGACAGTGTGTAAGCAGAGAATGGGGGGACGTTGTATAAGCAGAGAATGGAGGGACTGGGACAATGTGTAGGCAGAGAATGCAGGGACATGGACAGTGTGTAAGCAGAGAATGGAGGGACATGGACATTGTGTAAGCAGAGAATGGAGGGACATGGACATTGTGTAAGCAGAGAATGGAGGGAAGGGCATTGTGTAGGCAGAGAATAGAGGGACATGGACACTGCATTAGTAGAGAATTGGGGGACATGGACATTGTGTAGGCAGAGAATGGAGCGACATGGATATTGCATAGGCAGAGAATGGAGGAACATTGAATGTGTAAGCAGAGACTGGGGGGACATAGACACCGTGTAAGCAGAGAATGGAGGGATATGGACACTGTATAAGCAGAGAATAGAGGGACAGGGACATTGTGGAGCCAGAGAATAGAGGAACATGGACATTGTGTAGGCAGAAAATGGAGCAACATGGACATTGTTTGGGCAGAGAGTGGAGGGACATGGAAACTGTATAAGCAGAGAATGCGGGGGCATAGACAATGTGTAAGCAGATAATGGTGGGACAGGGACATTGTGTAAGCAGAGAATGGAGGGACATGGAGATTGTGTAGGCAGAGAATGGAGGGACATGGACTGTGTAAGCAGAGAATGAAGGGAAGTGGACACCGTGTAGGCAGAGAATGGATGAACATGGAAAATATGTAAGCAGAGAATAGAGGGACATGGACATTGTGTAGGCAGAGAATGGGGGGACAGGGTCATTGTGTATGCAGAGAATGGAGGGAAATGGACATTGTGGAAGAAGAGAATGGAGGGACATGGACATTGTGTAAGCAGAGATTGGAGGGACATGGACATTGTGCAGACAGAGAATGGAATCAAACGGGCATTGTGTAAGCAGAGAATTGAGGGGCATGGACAATGTGCAGGCAGAGAATGGGGGGGGCATGGACATAGTGTACACAGAGAATGGAGGGAGGTGGACATTGTGTAAACAGAGAATGGGGGTACAAGGCTATTGTATAAGCAGAGAATGGAGGGACAGGGACAATGTGTAGGCAGAGAATGGAGGGACATGGGCAATGTGTAGGCAGAGAATAGAGGGACATGGACATTGTGCAGGAGGAGAATGGGGGGACATGGACAGTTTGTAAGCAGAGAATGGAGGGACATGGGCATTGTGTAAGCAGCGAATTGAAGGACAGGGCACTGTGGGCAGAGAATACAGGGACATGGACATTATGTAAGCAGAGAATGGGGGGGGGGGGGACATTGTATAAGCAGAGAATGGAGGGACTGGGACAATGTGTAGGCAGAGAATGCAGGGACATGGACAGTGTGTAAGCAGAGAATGGAGGGACATGGACATTGTGTAAGCAGAGAATGGAGGGACATGGACATTGTGTAAGCAGAGAATGGAGGGAAGGGCATTGTGTAGGCAGAGAAATGACGGACATGGGCATTGTGTAGGCAGAGAATAGAGGGACATGGACACTGCATTAGTAGAGAATTGGGGGACATGGACATTGTGTAGGCAGAGAATGGAGCGACATGGATATTGCATAGGCAGAGAATGGAGGTACATTGAATGTGTAAGCAGAGACTGGGGGGACATAGACACCGTGTAAGCAGAGAATGGAGGGATATGGACACTGTATAAGCAGAGAATAGAGGGACAGGGACATTGTGCAGCCAGAGAATAGAGGAACATGGACATTGTGTAGGCAGAAAATGGAGCAACATGGACATTGTTTGGGCAGAGAGTGGAGGGACATGGAAACTGTATAAGCAGAGAATGCGGGGACATAGACAATGTGTAAGCAGATAATGGTGGGACAGGGACATTGTGTAAGCAGAGAATGGAGGGAAATGGAGATTGTGTAGGCAGAGAATGGAGGGACATGGACTGTGTAAGCAGAGAATGAAGGGAAGTGGACACCGTGTAGGCAGAGAATGGATGAACATGGAAAATATGTAAGCAGAGAATAGAGGGACATGGACATTGTGTAGGCAGAGAATGGGGGGACAGGGTCATTGTGTATGCAGAGAATGGAGGGAAATGGACATTGTGGAAGAAGAGAATGGAGGGACATGGACATTGTGTAAGCAGAGAATGGAGGGACATGGACATTGTGCAGACAGAGAATGGAATCAAACGGGCATTGTGTAAGCAGAGAATGGAGGGGCATGGACAATGTGCAGGCAGAGAATGGGGGGGGCATTGACATAGTGTACACAGAGAATGGAGGGAGGTGGACATTGTGTAAACAGAGAATGGGGGTACAAGGCCATTGTATAAGCAGAGAATGGAGGGACAGGGACAATGTGTAGGCAGAGAATGGAGGGACATGGGCAATGTGTAGGCAGAGAATAGAGGGACATGGACATTGTGCAGGAGGAGAATGGGGGGACATGGACAGTTTGTAAGCAGAGAATGGAGGGACATGGGCATTGTGTAAGCAGCGAATTGAAGGACAGGGCACTGTGGGCAGAGAATACAGGGACATGGACATTATGTAAGCAGAGAATGGGGGGGGGGACATTGTATAAGCAGAGAATGGAGGGACTGGGACAATGTGTAGGCAGAGAATGCAGGGACATGGACAGTGTGTAAGCAGAGAATGGAGGGACATGGACATTGTGTAAGCAGAGAATGGAGGGACATGGACATTGTGTAAGCAGAGAATGGAGGGAAGGGCATTGTGTAGGCAGAGAAATGACGGACATGGGCATTGTGTAGGCAGAGAATAGAGGGACATGGACACTGCATTAGTAGAGAATTGGGGGACATGGACATTGTGTAGGCAGAGAATGGACCGACATGGATATTGCATAGGCAGAGAATGGAGGAACATTGAATGTGTAAGCAGAGACTGGGGGGACATAGACACCGTGTAAGCAGAGAATGGAGGGATATGGACACTGTATAAGCAGAGAATAGAGGGACAGGGACATTGTGCAGCCAGAGAATAGAGGAACATGGACATTGTGTAGGCAGAAAATGGAGCGACATGGACATTGTTTGGGCAGAGAGTGGAGGGACATGGAAACTGTATAAGCAGAGAATGCGGGGACATAGACAATGTGTAAGCAGATAATGGTGGGACAGGGACATTGTGTAAGCAGAGAATGGAGGGACATGGAGATTGTGTAGGCAGAGAATGGAGGGACATGGACTGTGTAAGCAGAGAATGAAGGGAAATGGACACCGTGTAGGCAGAGATTGCATGAACATGGAAAATATGTAAGCAGAGAATAGAGGGACATGGACATTGTGTAGGCAGAGCATGGGGGACATTGGGTAGGAAGAGAATGGGGGGACAGAGTCATTGGGTAAGCAGAGAAAGGAGGGACAGGGACGTTGGGAAGGCAGAGAATGGAATCATATGGGCATTGTGTAAGCAGAGAATGGAGGAACATGGAAATTGTGTAAGCAGAGAATGAAGGGACATGGACATTGTGTTAACAGAGAATGGGGGGACAAAGACATTGTATAAGCAGAGAATTGAGGGACATGGACATTGTGTTCGCAGAGAATGGGGGGACAGGGACATTGTATAGGCAGAGAATGGGGGGACATGGACATTGTGGAAGCAGAGAATGGAGGGACAGGGACAGTGTGTAAGCAGAGAATGGAGGGACATGGACATTGTGTAGGCAGAGAATGCAGGGACATGGACAGTGTGTAAGCAGAGAATGGGGGGACGTTGTATAAGCAGAGAATGGAGGGACTGGGACAATGTGTAGGCAGAGAATGCAGGGACATGGACAGTGTGTAAGCAGAGAATGGAGGGACATGGACATTGTGTAAGCAGAGAATGGAGGGACATGGACATTGTGTAAGCAGAGTATGGAGGGAAGGGCATTGTGTAGGCAGAGAATAGAGGGACATGGACACTGCATTAGTAGAGAATTGGGGGACATGGACATTGTGTAGGCAGAGAATGGAGCGACATGGATATTGCATAGGCAGAGAATGGAGGAACATTGAATGTGTAAGCAGCGACTGGGGGGACATAGACACCGTGTAAGCAGAGAATGGAGGGATATGGACACTGTATAAGCAGAGAATAGAGGGACAGGGACATTGTGCAGCCAGAGAATAGAGGAACATGGACATTGTGTAGGCAGAAAATGGAGCAACATGGACATTGTTTGGGAAGAGAGTGGAGGGACATGGAAACTGTATAAGCAGAGAATGGAGGGACATAGACAATGTGTAAGCAGATAATGGTGGGACAGGGACATTGTGTAAGCAGAGAATGGAGGGACATGGAGATTGTGTAGGCAGAAAATGGAGCAACATGGACATTGTTTGGGCAGAGAGTGGAGGGACATGGAAACTGTATAAGCAGAGAATGCGGGGACATAGACAATGTGTAAGCAGATAATGGTGGGACAGGGACATTGTGTAAGCAGAGAATGGAGGGACATGGAGATTGTGTAGGCAGAGAATGGAGGGACATGGACTGTGTAAGCAGAGAATGAAGGGAAGTGGACACCGTGTAGGCAGAGAATGGATGAACATGGAAAATATGTAAGCAGAGAATAGAGGGACATGGACATTGTGTAGGCAGAGAATGGGGGGACAGGGTCATTGTGTATGCAGAGAATGGAGGGAAATGGACATTGTGGAAGAAGAGAATGGAGGGACATGGACATTGTGTAAGCAGAGAATGGAGGGACATGGACATTGTGCAGACAGAGAATGGAATCAAACGGGCATTGTGTAAGCAGAGAATGGAGGGGCATGGACAATGTGCAGGCAGAGAATGGGGGGGGCATGGACATAGTGTACACAGAGAATGGAGGGAGGTGGACATTGTGTAAACAGAGAATGGGGGTACAAGGCCATTGTATAAGCAGAGAATGGAGGGACAGGGACAATGTGTAGGCAGAGAATGGAGGGACATGGGCAATGTGTAGGCAGAGAATAGAGGGACATGGACATTGTGCAGGAGGAGAATGGGGGGACATGGACAGTTTGTAAGCAGAGAATGGAGGGACATGGGCATTGTGTAAGCAGCGAATTGAAGGACAGGGCACTGTGGGCAGAGAATACAGGGACATGGACATTATGTAAGCAGAGAATGGGGGGGGGGACATTGTATAAGCAGAGAATGGAGGGACTGGGACAATGTGTAGGCAGAGAATGCAGGGACATGGACAGTGTGTAAGCAGAGAATGGAGGGACATGGACATTGTGTAAGCAGAGAATGGAGGGACATGGACATTGTGTAAGCAGAGAATGGAGGGAAGGGCATTGTGTAGGCAGAGAAATGACGGACATGGGCATTGTGTAGGCAGAGAATAGAGGGACATGGACACTGCATTAGTAGAGAATTGGGGGACATGGACATTGTGTAGGCAGAGAATGGACCGACATGGATATTGCATAGGCAGAGAATGGAGGAACATTGAATGTGTAAGCAGAGACTGGGGGGACATAGACACCGTGTAAGCAGAGAATGGAGGGATATGGACACTGTATAAGCAGAGAATAGAGGGACAGGGACATTGTGCAGCCAGAGAATAGAGGAACATGGACATTGTGTAGGCAGAAAATGGAGCGACATGGACATTGTTTGGGCAGAGAGTGGAGGGACATGGAAACTGTATAAGCAGAGAATGCGGGGACATAGACAATGTGTAAGCAGATAATGGTGGGACAGGGACATTGTGTAAGCAGAGAATGGAGGGACATGGAGATTGTGTAGGCAGAGAATGGAGGGACATGGACTGTGTAAGCAGAGAATGAAGGGAAATGGACACCGTGTAGGCAGAGATTGCATGAACATGGAAAATATGTAAGCAGAGAATAGAGGGACATGGACATTGTGTAGGCAGAGCATGGGGGACATTGGGTAGGAAGAGAATGGGGGGACAGAGTCATTGGGTAAGCAGAGAAAGGAGGGACAGGGACGTTGGGAAGGCAGAGAATGGAATCATATGGGCATTGTGTAAGCAGAGAATGGAGGAACATGGAAATTGTGTAAGCAGAGAATGAAGGGACATGGACATTGTGTTAACAGAGAATGGGGGGACAAAGACATTGTATAAGCAGAGAATTGAGGGACATGGACATTGTGTTCGCAGAGAATGGGGGGACAGGGACATTGTATAGGCAGAGAATGGGGGGACATGGACATTGTGGAAGCAGAGAATGGAGGGACAGGGACAGTGTGTAAGCAGAGAATGGAGGGACATGGACATTGTGTAGGCAGAGAATGCAGGGACATGGACAGTGTGTAAGCAGAGAATGGGGGGACGTTGTATAAGCAGAGAATGGAGGGACTGGGACAATGTGTAGGCAGAGAATGCAGGGACATGGACAGTGTGTAAGCAGAGAATGGAGGGACATGGACATTGTGTAAGCAGAGAATGGAGGGACATGGACATTGTGTAAGCAGAGTATGGAGGGAAGGGCATTGTGTAGGCAGAGAATAGAGGGACATGGACACTGCATTAGTAGAGAATTGGGGGACATGGACATTGTGTAGGCAGAGAATGGAGCGACATGGATATTGCATAGGCAGAGAATGGAGGAACATTGAATGTGTAAGCAGCGACTGGGGGGACATAGACACCGTGTAAGCAGAGAATGGAGGGATATGGACACTGTATAAGCAGAGAATAGAGGGACAGGGACATTGTGCAGCCAGAGAATAGAGGAACATGGACATTGTGTAGGCAGAAAATGGAGCAACATGGACATTGTTTGGGAAGAGAGTGGAGGGACATGGAAACTGTATAAGCAGAGAATGGAGGGACATAGACAATGTGTAAGCAGATAATGGTGGGACAGGGACATTGTGTAAGCAGAGAATGGAGGGACATGGAGATTGTGTAGGCAGAAAATGGAGCAACATGGACATTGTTTGGGCAGAGAGTGGAGGGACATGGAAACTGTATAAGCAGAGAATGCGGGGACATAGACAATGTGTAAGCAGATAATGGTGGGACAGGGACATTGTGTAAGCAGAGAATGGAGGGACATGGAGATTGTGTAGGCAGAGAATGGAGGGACATGGACTGTGTAAGCAGAGAATGAAGGGAAGTGGACACCGTGTAGGCAGAGAATGGATGAACATGGAAAATATGTAAGTAGAGAATAGAGGGACATGGACATTGTGTAGGCTGAGAATGGGGGGACAGGGACAATGTGTAGGCAGAGAATGGAGGGACATGGGCAATGTGTAGGCAGAGAATAGAGGGACATGGACATTGTGGAAGAAGAGAATGGAGGGACATGGACATTGTGTAAGCAGAGAATGGAGGGACATGGACATTGTGCAGACAGAGAATGGAATCAAACGGACATTGTGTAAGCAGAGAATGGAGGGGCATGGACAATGTGCAGGCAGAGAATGGGGGGGCATGGACATAGTGTACACAGAGAATGGAGGGAGGTGGACATTGTGTAAACAGAGAATGGGGGTACAAGGCCAATGTATAAGCAGAGAATGGAGGGACAGGGACAATGTGTAGGCAGAGAATAGAGGGACATGGACATTGTGCAGGAGGAGAATGGGGGGACATGGACAGTTTGTAAGCAGAGAATGGAGGGACATGGGCATTGTGTAAGCAGCGAATTGAAGGACAGGGCACTGTGTGGGCAGAGAATACAGGGACATGGACATTATGTAAGCAGAGAATGGGGGGGCATTGTATAAGCAGAGAACGGTGGGACAGGGACAATGTGTAGGCAGAGAATACAGGGACGTGGACAGTGTGTAAGCAGAGAATGGGGGGACGTTGTATAAGCAGAGAATGGAGGGACTGGGACAATGTGTAGGCAGAGAATGGAGGGACATGGACAGTGTGTAAGCAGAGAATGGAGTGACTGGGACAATGTGTAGGCAGAGAATGCAGGGACATGGACAGTGTGTAAGCAGAGAATGGAGGGACATGGACATTGTGTAAGCAGAGAATGGAGGGACATGGACATTGTGTAAGCAGAGAATGGAGGGAAGGGCATTGTGTAGGCAGAGAAATGACGGACATGGGCATTGTGTAGGCAGAGAATAGAGGGACATGGACACTGCATTAGTAGAGAATTGGGGGACATGGACATTGTGTAGGCAGAGAATGGAGCGACATGGATATTGCATAGGCAGAGAATGGAGGAACATTGAATGTGTAAGCAGAGACTGGGGGGACATAGACACCGTGTAAGCAGAGAATGGAGGGATATGGACACTGTATAAGCAGAGAATAGAGGGACAGGGACATTGTGCAGCCAGAGAATAGAGGAACATGGACATTGTGTAGGCAGAAAATGGAGCGACATGGACATTGTTTGGGCAGAGAGTGGAGGGACATGGAAACTGTATAAGCAGAGAATGCGGGGACATAGACAATGTGTAAGCAGATAATGGTGGGACAGGGACATTGTGTAAGCAGAGAATGGAGGGACATGGAGATTGTGTAGGCAGAGAATGGAGGGACATGGACTGTGTAAGCAGAGAATGAAGGGAAGTGGACACCGTGTAGGCAGAGAATGGATGAACATGGAAAATATGTAAGCAGAGAATAGAGGGACATGGACATTGTGTAGGCAGAGAATGGGGGGACAGGGTCATTGTGTATGCAGAGAATGGAGGGACATGGACATTGTGGAAGAAGAGAATGGAGGGACATGGACATTGTGTAAGCAGAGAATGGAGGGACATGGACATTGTGCAGACAGAGAATGGAATCAAACGGACATTGTGTAAGCAGAGAATGGAGGGGCATGGACAATGTGCAGGCAGAGAATGGGGGGGGGCATGGACATAGTGTACACAGAGAATGGAGGGAGGTGGACATTGTGTAAACAGAGAATGGGGGTACAAGGCCATTGTATAAGCTAAGAGTGGAGGGACATGGAAACTGTATAAGCAGAGAATGCGGGGACATAGACAATGTGTAAGCAGATAATGGTGGGACAGGGACATTGTGTAAGCAGAGAATGGAGGGACATGGAGATTGTGTAGGCAGAGAATGGAGGGACATGGACTGTGTAAGCAGAGAATGAAGGGAAGTGGACACCGTGTAGGCAGAGAATGGATGAACATGGAAAATATGTAAGTAGAGAATAGAGGGACATGGACATTGTGTAGGCTGAGAATGGGGGGACAGGGACAATGTGTAGGCAGAGAATGGAGGGACATGGGCAATGTGTAGGCAGAGAATAGAGGGACATGGACATTGTGGAAGAAGAGAATGGAGGGACATGGACATTGTGTAAGCAGAGAATGGAGGGACATGGACATTGTGCAGACAGAGAATGGAATCAAACGGACATTGTGTAAGCAGAGAATGGAGGGGCATGGACAATGTGCAGGCAGAGAATGGGGGGGCATGGACATAGTGTACACAGAGAATGGAGGGAGGTGGACATTGTGTAAACAGAGAATGGGGGTACAAGGCCAATGTATAAGCAGAGAATGGAGGGACAGGGACAATGTGTAGGCAGAGAATAGAGGGACATGGACATTGTGCAGGAGGAGAATGGGGGGACATGGACAGTTTGTAAGCAGAGAATGGAGGGACATGGGCATTGTGTAAGCAGCGAATTGAAGGACAGGGCACTGTGTGGGCAGAGAATACAGGGACATGGACATTATGTAAGCAGAGAATGGGGGGGCATTGTATAAGCAGAGAACGGTGGGACAGGGACAATGTGTAGGCAGAGAATACAGGGACGTGGACAGTGTGTAAGCAGAGAATGGGGGGACGTTGTATAAGCAGAGAATGGAGGGACTGGGACAATGTGTAGGCAGAGAATGGAGGGACATGGACAGTGTGTAAGTAGAGAATGGAGTGACTGGGACAATGTGTAGGCAGAGAATGCAGGGACATGGACAGTGTGTAAGCAGAGAATGGAGGGACATGGACATTGTGTAAGCAGAGAATGGAGGGACATGGACATTGTGTAAGCAGAGAATGGAGGGAAGGGCATTGTGTAGGCAGAGAAATGACGGACATGGGCATTGTGTAGGCAGAGAATAGAGGGACATGGACACTGCATTAGTAGAGAATTGGGGGACATGGACATTGTGTAGGCAGAGAATGGAGCGACATGGATATTGCATAGGCAGAGAATGGAGGAACATTGAATGTGTAAGCAGAGACTGGGGGGACATAGACACCGTGTAAGCAGAGAATGGAGGGATATGGACACTGTATAAGCAGAGAATAGAGGGACAGGACCATTGTGCAGCCAGAGAATAGAGGAACATGGACATTGTGTAGGCAGAAAATGGAGCGACATGGACATTGTTTGGGCAGAGAGTGGAGGGACATGGAAACTGTATAAGCAGAGAATGCGGGGACATAGACAATGTGTAAGCAGATAATGGTGGGACAGGGACATTGTGTAAGCAGAGAATGGAGGGACATGGAGATTGTGTAGGCAGAGAATGGAGGGACATGGACTGTGTAAGCAGAGAATGAAGGGAAGTGGACACCGTGTAGGCAGAGAATGGATGAACATGGAAAATATGTAAGCAGAGAATAGAGGGACATGGACATTGTGTAGGCAGAGAATGGGGGGACAGGGTCATTGTGTATGCAGAGAATGGAGGGACATGGACATTGTGGAAGAAGAGAATGGAGGGACATGGACATTGTGTAAGCAGAGAATGGAGGGACATGGACATTGTGCAGACAGAGAATGGAATCAAACGGACATTGTGTAAGCAGAGAATGGAGGGGCATGGACAATGTGCAGGCAGAGAATGGGGGGGGGGCATGGACATAGTGTACACAGAGAATGGAGGGAGGTGGACATTGTGTAAACAGAGAATGGGGGTACAAGGCCATTGTATAAGCTAAGAGTGGAGGGACATGGACATTGTGTACGCAGAGAATGGGGGGACATGGACATTGTATAGGCAGAGAATGCAGGGACATGGACGGTATGTAAGCAGAGAATGGTGGGACATGGACATTGTGTAAGCAGAGAATGGAGGGACAGGGACAATGTGTAGGCAGAGAATGGAGGGACATGGACAGTTTGTAAGCAGAGAATGGAGGGACATGGGCATTGTGTAAGCAGAGAATTGAAGGACAGGGCACTGTGTGGGCAGAGAATACAGGGACATGGACATTATGTAAGCAGAGAATGGGGGGTCATTGTATAAGCAGAGAACGGTGGGACAGGGACAATGTGCAGGCAGAGAATACAGGGAAGTGGACAGTGTGTAAGCAGAGAATGGAGGGACATGCACATTGTGTAAGCAGAGAATGGAGGGACAGGGACAACGTTTAGGCAGAGAATGGAGGGACATGGACATTGTGTAAGCAGAGAATGGAGGGAAGGGCATTGTGTCGGCAGAGAATAGAGGGACATTGATATTGTGCAGGCAGAGAATAGAGGGACATGGACACTGTCTTAGCAGAGATTGCAGGGAACATGGACACTGTGTAGGCAGACAATGACGGGACATGGACACTGTGTACGCAGGGAATGGGGGGACATAGACATTGTGTAGGCAGAGAATGGAGGAACATTGACTGTGTAAGCTGAGACTGGGGGAACATGGACACTGTGTAAGCAGAGAACGGAGGGATATGGACACTGTATCAGCAGAGAATAGAGGGACAGGAACATTGTGCAGGCAGAGAATGGAGGAACATGGACATTGAGTAGGCAGAGAATAGAGCGACATGGACATTGTTTAGGCAGAGAGGGGAGGGACGTGGAAATTCTGTAAGCAGAGAATGCGGGGACAGACAATGTGTAAGCAGATAATGGTGGGACAGGGTCATTGTGTAAGCAGAGAATGGAGGGACATGGACATTGTGTAGGCAGAGAATGGGGGACATTGTGTAGGAAGAGAATGGGGGGACAGGGTCATTGTGTAGACAGAATGGAGGGACATGGACATTGTGGAAGAAGAGAATGCGGGGACAGGGACATTGTGAAGGAAGGGAATGCAATCATATGGACATTGTGTAAGCAGAGAATGGGGGGACATAGACATTGTGCAGACAGAGAATGGAATCAAACGGACATTGTGTAAGCAGAGAATGGTGGGACAGGGACATTGTGGAAGAAGAGAATGGATTGACATGCACATTGTGTAAGTATAGAAAGGAGGGACAGGGATGTTGTGAAGGCAGAGAATGGAATCAAACGGACATTGTGTAAGCAGAGAATGGAAGGGAATGGACAATGGACAGGCAGAGAATGGTGGGGGGCATGGACATAGTGTACACAGAGAATGGAGGGAGGTGGACATTGTGTAAACAGAGAATGTGGGTACAAGGACATTGCATAAGCAGAGAGTGGAGGGACGTGGACATTGTGTACGCAGAGAATGGGGGGACATGGACATTGTGTAGGTAGAGAATGCAGGGGCATGGACAGTATGTAAGCAGAGAATGGTGGGACATGGACATTATGTAAGCAGAGAATGGAGGGACAGGGCAATGTGTAGGCAGAGAATGGCGGGATATGGACATTGTCTAGGCAGAGAATGGCGGACATTGTGTAGGAAGAGAATGGGGGGACAGGGTCATTGTGTAGACAGAGAATGGGGGGGGCATGGACATAGTGTACAGAGAGAATGGGGGGACATGGACATTGTGTAAGCAGAGAATGGAGGGACATGGACAATGAGTGAGCCGAAAATGGCGGGACCTGGACATTGTGTAAGCAGAGATTGTAGGGACATGGACGATGTGTACACAGAGAATGGAGGTACATGGACATTGTGTAAGCAGAGAATGGTGGGACATGGTCATTGTACCAGTAGGGAATGGAGGGACATGTACAATGTGTAAGCAGAGAATGGGGCGATATGGACGTTGTGTAAAGAATTGGGGGACATGTACACAGCGTACGCTGAAAATTACGGTACATGGACATTCTGTAACCAGAGAATGGGGCAACATGAACATTGTTTTGTCAGCGGTCAGCGGGACATAGACTGTGTGTCAGCTGAGAATGAAGTGACATGGACATTGTGTAAGCAGAGAATGGAGGGACATGGACATTATGTAAGTAGAGAAAGAGGGACATCGGCAATGTGTACACAGAGAATAGAGGGAAATGGACATTCAGTAATCAGTGAATGGGGGGACATGCAGTTGTGTAGGCAGAGAATGGAGGGACATTGACAATGTGTAAACAGTGAAAGGAGACTTTGTGTAAGCAGAGAATGAGGGGAAATGGACAATGTGCACCAAGAGAATGGATGTACATGGACATTGTGTAATCAGAGAATGGGGGGCATGGACATTGTGTAAGCAGTGAATGGGGGGACATGGACATTGTGCAAGCAGAGATTGTAGGGACATGGACATGATGTAAGCCGAGAAAGGGGGACATCGGCAAAGTGTACACAGAGGATGGTGGGAAAAGGACATTCTGTAATCAGTGAATGGGGGGACATGGACTCGTGTAGGCTGAGAATGGCGGGACATTGACAATGTGTACACAGTGAAAGGAGAGACATAGACTTTGTGTAAGCAGAGAATGAGGGGAAATGGACAATGTGCACCAAGAGAATGGATGTACATGGACATTGTGTAATCAGAGAATGGGGGGCATGGACATTGTGTAAGCAGTGAATGGGGGGACATGGACATTGTGTAAGCAGAGAATGGAGGGACATGGACAATGTGTGAGCCGAAAATGGAGGGACATGGACATTGTGTAAGCAGAGATTGTAGGGACATGGACAATGTGTACACAGAGAATGGAGGTACATGGACATTGTGTAATCAGAGAATGGGGGGATGGACATTGTGTAAGCAGAGAATGGGGGGACATGGACATTGTGTAAGCAGAGAATATAGGGCCATGGCCATTGTGCCAGAAGGGAATGGAGGGATATGTACAATATGTAAGCAGAGAATGCGGCGATATGGACGTTGTGTAAGCAGAGAATTTGGGGACATGTACACAGCGTACGCTGAGAATTGCGGTTCATGGACATTCTGTAACCAGAGAATGGGGCAACATGAACATTGTTTTGTCAGAGGACAGCGGGACATAGACTGTGTGTCAGCTGAGAATGGAGGGACATGGACATTATGTAAGCCGAGAAAGGGGGACATCGGCAAAATGTACACAGAGAATGGTGGGAAAAGGACATTCTGTAATCAGTGAATGGGGGGACATGGACTTGTGTAGGCAGAGAATGGCGGGACATTGACAATGTGTACACAGTGAAAGGAGAGACATAGACTTTGTGTAAGAAGAGAATGAGGGGAAATGGACAATGTGTACCAAGAGAATGGATGTACATGGACATTGTGTAATCAGTGAATGGGGGGCATGGACATTGTGTCGGCAGAGAATGGTGGGGAATGGTCATTGTGCCAGAACTGAATGGAGGGACATGTACAATGTGTAAGCAGAGAATGGGGCGATATGGACGTTGTGTAAGCAAAGAATTGGAGGACATGTACACAGTGTACGCTGAGAATTGCGGTACATGGGCATTCTGTAACCAGAGAATGGGGCAACATGAACTTTGTTTTGTCAGAGAAATGCGGGACATAGACTGTGTGTCAGCAGAGAATGGAGAGACATGGACATTCTGTAAGCAGAGAAAGGGGGACATGGACAATGTGTACAAAGAGAATTGAGGTAAATGGACCTTCTGTAATCAGTGAATGGGAGGACATGGACTTGTGTAGGCAGAGAATGGCGGGACATTGACAATGTGTACACAGTGAAAGGAGGGACATAGACATTGTGCAAGCAGAGAATGAGGAGACATGGAAAATGTGTAAGCTGTGAATGGGGAGATATGGACATTGTGTAATCAGAGATTGTAGGGACATGGACATGTGTACCCAGACAATGGAGGTACATGGTCATTGTGTAAACAGAGCATGTGTGGACGTGGACATTGTGTAGGCAGAGAATGGTGGGGCATGGTCATTGTGCCAGAACTGAATGGAGGGACATGTACAATGTGTAAGCAGAGAATGGGGCGTTATGGACGTTGTGTAAGCAAAGAATTGGAGGACATGGACTTGTGTAGGCAGAGAATGGCGGGACATTGACAATGTGTACACAGAGAAAGGTGGGACATAGACATTGTGTAAGCAGAGAATGAGGGGAAATGGACAATGTGTACACAGAGAATGGAGAAATAAGGACATTCTTTAATCAGAGTTGGGTTGACATGGACATTGAGCAAGCAGACAATGGAGGGACAAGGACAATATGTGAGCCGAAAATGGAGGGACATGGACATTGTGTAAGCAGAGATTGTAGGGACATGGACAAAGTGTACACAGAGAATGGAGGTTCATGGACATTATGTAATCAGTCAATGGGGTGCATGGACATTGTGTAAGCAGAGAATGGGGGGACATGGAGATTGGGTAAGCAGAGAATGGAGGGACATGGACAATGTGTGAGTCGAAAATGGAGGGACATGGACATTGTGTAAGCAGAGATTGTAGGGACATGGACAATGTGTACACTGTGAATGGAGGTACATGGACATTGTGTAATCAGAGAATGGGGGGCATGGACATTGTTTAAGCAGAGAATGGGGGGACATGGACTTTGTGTAAGCAGAGAATGGAGGGACAAGGACAATATGTGAGCCGAAAATGGAGGGACATGGACATTGTGTACACAGAGAATGGAGGTTCATGGACATTATGTAATCAGACAATGTTGTGCATGGACATTGTGTAAGCAGAGAATGGGGGGACATGGACATTGGGTAAGCAGAGAATGGAGGGACATGGACAATGTGTGAGCCGAAAATGGAGGGACATGGACATTGTGTAAGCAGAGAATGGAGGTTCATGGACATTATGTAATCAGACAATGTTGTGCATGGACATTGTGTAAGCAGAGAATGGAGGGACATGGACATTGTGTAATCAGAGAATGGGGGGCATGGACATTGTTTAAGCAGAGAATGGGGGGACATGGACTTTGTGTAAGCAGAGAATGGAGGGCCATGGTCATTGTGCCAGAAGGGAAAGGAGGGACATGTACAATATGTAAGCAGGGAATGCGGCGATATGGACGTTGTGTAAGCAGAGAATTGGGGGACATGTACATTTTGTCGGCAGGGAAAGGAGGGACATGGACAATGTGTAATCAGAGAATGGGGGGACATAGACATGGTGCAGGCAATGAATGGAGGGACATGGACATTGTGTCTTCAGAGAATGGAGGGACTTGGACAATGTGTAAGCAGAGAATGGACGGACATGGACTGTGTTTACAGAGAATGGAGGGAAATGGACATTGTGTATTCAGAGAATGGAGGGACATGGTCATTGTGCCAGAAGGGAATGGAGGGACATGTACAATGTGTAAGCAGAGAATGGGGCGATATGGACGTTGTGTAAGCTGAGAATTGGGGGACACGTACACAGCATACGCTGAGAATTGCGGTTCATGGATATTCTGTAACCAGAGAATGGGGCAACATGAACATTGTTTTGTCAGAGGACAGCGGGACATAGACTGTGTGTCAGCTGAGAATGGAGGGACATGGACATTGTTTAAGCAGAGAATGGAGGGACATGGAAAATGTGTAAGGTGTGAATGGGGGGAAATGGACATTGTGTAAGCAGAGATTGTAGGGACATGGACAATGTGTACCTTGAGAATGGAGGTACATGGACATTGTGTAATCAGAGAATGGGGGGACCTAGACATTGTGCAGGCAGAGAAGGGAGGGACATGGACAATGTGTAAGCTGAGAATGGTAGGATATGGATAATGAGTAAGCAGAGAATTGAGTGAAATGGACATAGTGTCGGCAGAGAATGGGGGGTATGGACATTGTGTAAGCAGAGAATGGAGGGCCATGGTCATTGTGCCAGAAGGGCATGGAGGGACATTTACAATATGTAAGCAGAGAATGCGACGATATGGACGTTGTGTAAGCAGAGAATAGGGGGACATGTACATTTTGTCGGCAGGGAAAGGAGGGACATGGACAATGTGTAATCAGAGAATGGAGTGACATGCACTGTGTTTACAGAGAATGGAGGGAAATAGACATTGTCTATTCAGAGAATGGAGGGACATGGTCATTGTGTCAGCAGAGAATGGAGGGACTTGGACAATGTGTAAGCAGAGAATGGAGGGACATGGAGATTATGTAAGCCGAGAAAGGGGGACATCGGCAAAGTGTACACAGAGAATGGTGGGAAAAGGACATTCTGTAATCAGTGAATGGGGGGACATGGACTTGTGTAGGCTGAGAATGGCGGGACATTGACAATGTGTACACAGAGAAAGGTGGGACATAGACATTGTGTAAGCAGAGAATGAGGGGAAATGGACAATGTGTACACAGAGAATGGAGAAACAAGGACATTCTTTAATCAGAGTTTGGGTTGACATGGACATTGAGCAAGCAGACAATGGAGGGACAAGGACAATATGTGAGCCGAAAATGGAGGGACATGGACATTGTGTAAGCAGAGATTGTAGGGACATGGACAATGTGTACACAGAGAATGGAGGTTCATGGACATTATGTAATCAGTCAATGGGGTGCATGGACATTGTGTAAGCAGAGAATGGGGGGACATCGACATTGGGTAAGCAGAGAATGGAGGGACATGGACAATGTGTGAGCCGAAAATGGAGGGACATGGATATTGTGTAAGCAGAGATTGTAGGGACATGGACAATGTGTACACTGAGAATGGAGGTACATGGACATTGTGTAATCAGAGAATGGGGGGCATGGACATTGTTTAAGCAGAGAATGGGGGGACATGGACTTTGTGTAAGCAGAGAATGGAGGGCCATGGTCATTGTGCCAGAAGGGAAAGGAGGGACATATACAATATGTAAGCAGGGAATGCGGCGATATGGACGTTGTGTAAGCAGAGAATTGGGAGACATGTACATTTTGTCGGCAGGGAAAGGAGGGACATGGTCAATGTGTAATCAGAGAATGGGGGGACATAGACATGGTGCAGGCAATGAATGGAGGGATATGGACATTGTGTCTTCAGAGAATGGAGGGACTTAGACAATGTGTAAGCAGAGAATGGACGGACATGGACTGTGTTTACAGAGAATGGAGGGAAATGGACATTGTGTATTGAGAGAATGGAGGGACATGGTCATGGTGCCAGAAGGGAATGGAGGGACATGTACAATGTGTAAGCAGAGAATGGGGCGATATGGACGTTGTGTAAGCAGAGAATTGGGGGACATGTACACAGCGTACGCTGTGAATTGCGGTTCATGGACATTCTGTAACCAGAGAATGGGGCAACATGAACATTGTTTTATCAGAGGACAGCGGGATATAGACTGTGTGTCAGCTGTGAATGGAGGGACATGGACATTGTTTAAGCAGAGAATGGAGGGACATGGAAAATGTGTAAGCTGTGAATGGGGGGAAATGGACATTGTGGAAGCAGAGATTGTAGGGACATGGACAATGTGTACACAGAGAATGGAGGTACATGGACATTGTGTAAGCTGAGAATGGTAGGATATGGATAATGAGTAAGCAGAGAATTGAGTGAAATGGACATAGTGTCGGCAGAGACTGGGGGGCATGGACATTGTGTAAGCAGAGAATGGAGGGACAAGGACAATATGTGAGCCGAAAATGGAGGGACATGGACATTGTGTACACAGAGAATGGAGGTTCATGGACATTATGTAATCAGACAATAGGGTGCATGGACATTGTGTAAGCAGAGAATGGGTAGACATGGACATTGGGTTAGCAGAGAATGGAGGGTCATGGACAATGTGTGAGCCGAAAATGGAGGGACATGGACATTGTGTAAGCAGAGATTGTAGGGACATGGACAATGTGTACACTGAGAATGGAGGTACATGGACATTGTGTAATCAGAGAATGGGGGGCATGGACATAGTTAAAGCAGAGAACGGGGGGACATGGACTTTGTGTAAGCAGAGAATGGAGGGCCATGGTCATTGTGCCAGAAGGGAAAGGAGGGACATGTACAATATGTAAGCAGAGAATGAGGCGATATGGACGTTGTGTAAGCAGAGAATTGGGGGACATGTACATTTTGTCGGCAGGGAAAGGAGGGACATGGACAATGTGTAATCAGAGAATGGAGTGACATAGACATGGTGCAGGCAATGAATGGAAGGACATGGACATTGTGTCTTCAGAGAATGGAGGGACTTGGACAATGTGTAAGCAGAGAATGGACGGACATAGACTGTGTTAACAGAGAATGGAGGGAAATGGACATTGTGTATTCAGAGAATGGAGGGATATGGTCATTGTGCCAGAAGGGAATGGAGGGACATGTACAATGTGTAAGCAGAGAATGGGGCGATATGGACGCTGTGTAAGCAGAGAATTGGGGGACATGTACACAGCGTACGCTGAGAATTGCGGTTCATGGACATTCTGTAACCAGAGAATGGGGCAACATGAACGTTGTTTTGTCAGAGGACAGCGGGACATAGACTGTGTGTCAGCTGAGAATGGAGGGACATGGACATTGTTTAAGCAGAGAATGGAGGGACATGGAAAATGTGTAAGCTGTGAATGGGGGGAAATGGACATTGTGTAAGCAGAGTTTGTAGGGTCATGGACAATGTGTACCTTGAGAATGGATGTACATGTACATTGTGTAATCAGAGAATGGGGGGACCTAGACATTGTCCAGGCAGAGAATGGAGGGACATGGACAATGTGTAAGCTGAGAATGGTAGGATATGGATAATGAGTAAGCAGAGAATTGAGTGAAATGCACATAGTGTCGGCAGAGCATGGGGGGCATGGACATTGTGTAAGCAGAGAATGGAGGGCCATGGTCATTGTGCCAGAAGGGCATGGAGGGACATTTACAATATGTAAGCAGAGAATGCGGCGATAGGGACGTTGTGTAAGCAGAGAATTGGGGGACATGTACATTTTGTCGGCAGGGAAAGGAAGGACATGGACAATGTGTAATCAGAGAATGGACGGACATGGACTGTGTTTACAGAGAATGGAGGGAAGTAGACATTGTGTATTCAGAGAATGGAGGGACATGGTCATTGTGTCAGCAGAGAATGGAGGGACTTGGACAATGTGTAAGCAGAGAATGGAGGGACATGGACATTATGTAAGCCGAGAAAGGGGGACATCGGCAAAGCGTACACAGAGAATGGTGGGAAAAGGACATTCTGTAATCAGTGAATGGGGGGACATGGACTTGTGTAGGCTGAGAATGGCGGGACATTGACAATGTGTACACAGTGAAAGGAGAGACATAGACTTTGTGTAAGCAGAGAATGAGGGGAAATGGACAATGTGTACACAGAGAATGGAGAAACAAGGGCATTCTTTAATCAGAGTTTGGGTTGACATGGACATTGAGCAAGCAGACAATGGAGGGACAAGGACAATATGTGAGCCGAAAATGGAGGGACATGGACAATGTGTAAGCAGAGATTGTAGGGACATGGACAATGTGTACACAGAGAATGGAGGTTCATGGACATTATGTAATCAGACAATGTTGTGCATGGACATTGTGTAAGCAGAGAATGGGGGGACATGGACATTGGGTAAGAAGAGAATGGAGGGACATGGACAATGTGTGAGCCGAAAATGGAGAGACATGGACATTGTGTTAGCAGAGATTGTAGGGACATGGACAATGTGTACACTGAGAATGCAGGTACATGGACATTGTGTAATCAGAGAATGGGGGGACATGGACTTTGTGTAAGCTGAGAATTGGGGGACACGTACACAGCTTACGCTGAGAATTGCGGTTCATGGACATTCTGTAACCAGAGAATGGGGCAACATGAACGTTGTTTTGTCAGAGGACAGCGGGACATAGACTGTGTGTCAGCTGAGAATGGAGGGACATGGACATTGTTTAAGCAGAGAATGGAGGGACATGGAAAATGTGTAAGCTGTGAATGGGGGGAAATGGACATTGTGTAAGCAGAGTTTGTAGGGTCATGGACAATGTGTACCTTGAGAATGGATGTACATGGACATTGTGTAATCAGAGAATGGGGGGACCTAGACATTGTGCAGGCAGAGAATGGAGGGACATGGACAATGTGTAAGCTGAGAATGGTAGGATATGGATAATGAGTAAGCAGAGAATTGAGTGAAATGCACATAGTGTCGGCAGAGAATGGGGGGCATGGACATTGTGTAAGCAGAGAATGGAGGGCCATGGTCATTGTGCCAGAAGGGCATGGAGGGACATTTACAATATGTAAGCAGAGAATGCGGAGATAGGGACGTTGTGTAAGCAGAGAATTGGGGGACATGTACATTTTGTCGGCAGGGAAAGGAGGGACATGGACAATGTGTAATCAGAGAATGGACGGACATGGACTGTGTTTACAGAGAATGGAGGGAAGTAGACATTGTGTATTCAGAGAATGGAGGGACATGGTCATTGTGTCAGCAGAGAATGGAGGGACTTGGACAATGTGTAAGCAGAGAATGGAGGGACATGGACATTATGTAAGCCGAGAAAGGGGGACATCGGCAAAGTGTACACAGAGAATGGTGGGAAAAGGACATTCTGTAATCAGTGAATGGGGGGACATGGACTTGTGTAGGCTGAGAATGGCGGGACATTGACAATGTGTACACAGTGAAAGGAGAGACATAGACTTTGTGTAAGCAGAGAATGAGGGGAAATGGACAATGTGTACACAGAGAATGGAGAAACAAGGGCATTCTTTAATCAGAGTTTGGGTTAACATGGACATTGAGCAAGCAGACAATGGAGGGACAAGGACAATATGTGAGCCGAAAATGGAGGGACATGGACAATGTGTAAGCAGAGATTGTAGGGACATGGACAATGTGTACACAGAGAATGGAGGTTCATGGACATTATGTAATCAGACAATGTTGTGCATGGACATTGTGTAAGCAGAGAATGGGGGGACATGGACATTGGGTAAGAAGAGAATGGAGGGACATGGACAATGTGTGAGCCGAAAATGGAGAGACATGGACATTGTGTTAGCAGAGATTGTAGGGACATGGACAATGTGTACACTGAGAATGCAGGTACATGGACATTGTGTAATCAGAGAATGGGGGGACATGGACTTTGTGTAAGCTGAGAATTGGGGGACACGTACACAGCTTACGCTGAGAATTGCGGTTCATGGACATTCTGTAACCAGAGAATGGGGCAACATGAACATTGTTTTGTCAGAGGACAGCGGGACATAGACTGTGTGTCAGCTGAGAATGGAGGGACATGGACATTGTTTAAGCAGAGGATGGAGGGACATGGAAAATGTGTAAGCTGTGAATGGGGGGAAATGGACATTGTGTAAGCAGAGATTGTAGGGACATGGACAATGCGTACCTTGAGAATGGATGTACATTGACATTGTGTAATCAGAGAATGGGGGTACATGGACTTTGTGTAACCAGAGTATGGAGGGCCATGGTCATTGTGCCAGAAGGGAAAGGAGGGACATGTACAATATGTAAGCAGGGAATGCGGCGATATGGACGTTGTGTAAGCAGAGAATTGGGGGACATGTACATTTTGTCGGCAGGGAAAGGAGGGACATGGACAATGTGTAATCAGAGAATGGAGTGACATAGACATGGTGCAGGCAATGAATGGAGGGACATGGACATTGTGTCCTCAGAGAATGGAGGGACTTGGACAATGTGTAAGCAGAGAATGGACGGACATGGACTGTGTTTACAGAGAATGGGGGGAAATGGACATTGTGAATTCAAAGAATGGAGGGACATGGTCATTGTGCCAGAAGGGAATGCAGGGACATGTACAATGTGTAAGCAGAGAATGGGGCGATATGGATGTTGTGTAAGCTGAGAATTGGGGGACACGTACACAGCTTACGCTGAGAATTGCGGTTCATGGACATTCTGTAACCAGAGAATGGGGCAACATGAACATTGTTTTGTCAGAGGACAGCGGGACATAGACTGTGTGTCAGCTGAGAATGGAGGGACATGGACATTGTTTAAGCAGAGAATGGAGGGACATGGAAAATGTGTAAGCTGTGAATGGGGGGAAATGGACATTGTGTAAGCAGAGATTGTAGGGACATGGACAATGTGTACACTGAGAATGGAGGTACATGGAGATTGTGTAATCAGAGAATGGGGGGCATGGACATTGTTTAAGCAGAGAATGGGGGGACATGGACTTTGTGTAGGCAGAGAATGGAGGGCCGTGGTCATTGTGCCAGAAGGGAAAGGAGGGACATGTACAATATGTAAGCAGGGAATGCGGCGATATGGACGTTGTGTAAGCAGAGAATTGGGGGACATGTACATTTTGTCGGCAGGGAAAGGAGGGACATGGACAATGTGTAATCAGAGAATGGGGGGACATAGACATGGTGCAGGCAATGAATGGAGGGACATGGACATTGTGTCTTCAGAGAATGGAGGGACTTGGACAATGTGTCAGCAGAGAATGGACGGACATGGAATGTGTTTACAGAGAATGGAGGGAAATGGACATTGTGTATTCAGAGAATGGAGGGACATGGTCATTGTGCCAGAAGGGAATGCAGGGACATGTACAATGTGTAAGCAGAGAATGGGGCGATATGGACGTTGTGTAAGCTGAGAATTGGGGGACTCGTACACAGCTTACGCTGAGAATTGCGGTTCATGGACATTCTGTAAGTAGAGAATGGGGCAACATGAACATTGTTTTGTCAGAGGACAGCGGGACATAGACTGTGTGTCAGCTGAGAATGGAGGGACATGGACATTGTTTAAGCAGAGAATGAGGGACATGGAAAATGTGTAAGCTATGAATGGGGGGAAATGGACATTGTGTAAGCAGAGATTGTAGGGACATGGACAATGTGTACCTTGAGAATGGAGGTACATGGACATTGTGTAATCAGAGAATGGGGGGACCTAGACATTGTGCAGGCAGAGAATGGAGGGACATGGACAATGTGTAAGCTGAGAATGGTAGGATATGGATAATGAGTAAGCAGAGAATTGAGTGAAATGGACATAGTGTCGACAGAGAATGGGGGGCATGGACATTGTGTAAGCAGAGAATGGAGGGCCATGGTCATTGTGCCAGAAGGTCATGGAGGGACATTTACAATATGTAAGCAGAGAATGCGGCGATATGGACGTTGTGTAAGCAGAGAATAGGGGGACATGTACATTTTGTCGGCAGGGAAAGGAGGGACATGGACAGTGTGTAATCTGAGAATGGACTGACATGGACTGTGTTTACAGAGAATGGCGGGAAATAGACATTGTCTATTCAGAAAATTGAGGGACATGGTCATTGTGTCAGCAGAGAATGGAGGGACTTGGACAATGTGTAAGCAGAGAATGGAGGGACATGGACATTGTGTAAGCCGAGAAAGGGGAACATCGGCAAAGTGTACACAGAGAATGGTGGGAAAAGGACATTCTGTAATCAGTGAATGGGGGGACATGGACTTGTGTAGGCTGAGAATGGCGGGATATTGACAATGTGTACACAGTGAAAGGAGAGACATAGACTTTGTGTAAGCAGAGAATGAGGGGAAATGGACAATGTGTAACAAGAGAATGGAGGTACATGGACATTGTGTAATCAGAGAATGGGGGACATGGACATGGTGCAGGCAATGAATGGAGGGATATGGGCATTGTGTCTTCAGAGAATGGAGGGACTTGGACAATGAGTAAGCAGAGAATGGACGGACATGGACTGTGTTTACAGAGAATGGAGGGAAATGGACATTGTGTATTGAGAGAATGGAGGGACATGGTCATGGTGCCAGAAGGGAATGGAGGGACAGGTACAATGTGTAAGCAGAGAATGGGGCGATATGGACGTTGTGTAAGCAGAGAATTGTGGGACATGTACACAGCGTACGCTGAGAATTGCGGTTCATGGACATTCTGTAACCAGAGAATGGGGCAACATGAACATTGTTTTGTCAGAGGACAGCGGGACATAGACTGTGTGTCAGCTGAGAATGGAGGGACATGGACATTGTTTAAGCAGAGAATGGAGGGACATGGAAAATGTGTAAGCTGTGAATGGGGGGAAATGGACATTGTGTAAGCAGAGATTGTAGGGACATGGACAATGTGTACACAGAGAATGGAGGTTCATGGACATTATGTAATCAGACAATGTTGTGCATGGACATTGTGTAAGCAGAGAATGGGGGGACATGGACATTGGGTAAGCAGAGAATGGAGGGACATGGACAATGTGTGAGCCGAAAATGGAGGGACATGGACATTGTGTAAGCAGAGATTGTAGGGACATGGACAGTGTGTACACTGAGAATGGAGGTACATGGACATTGTGTAATCAGAGAATGGGGGGCATGGACATTGTTAAAGCAGAGAACGGGGGGACATGGACTTTGTGTAAGCAGAGAATGGAGGGCCATGGTCATTGTGCCAGAAGGGAAAGGAGGGACATGTACAATATGTAAGCAGAGAATGCGGCGATATGGACGTTGTGTAAGCAGAGAATTGGGGGACATGTACATTTTGTCGGCAGGGAAAGGATGGACATGGACAATGTGTAATCAGAGAATAGGGGGACATAGACATGGTGCAGGCAATGAATGGAGGGATATGGACATTGTGTCTTCAGAGAATGGAGGGACTTGGACAATGTGTAAGCAGAGAATGGACGGACATAGACTGTGTTTACAGAGAATGGAGGCAAATGGACATTGTGTATTCAGAGAATGGAGGGACATGGTAATTTTGCCAGAAGGGAATGGAGGGACATGTCCAATGTGTAAGCAGAGAATGGGGCGATATGGAGGTTGTGTAGGCAGAGAATTGGGGGACATGTACACAGCGTACGCTGAGAATTGCGGTTCATGGACATTCTGTATCCAGAGAATGGGGCAACATGAACGTTGTTTTGTCAGAGGACAGCGGGTCATAGACTGTGTGTCAGCTGAGAATGGAGGGACATGGACATTGTTTAAGCAGAGAATGGAGGGACATGGAAAATGGTTAAGCTGTGAATGGGGGGAAATGGACATTGTGTAAGCAGAGATTGTAGGGACATGGACAATGTGTACCTTGAGAATGGATGTACATGGACATTGTGTAATCAGAGAATGGGGGGACCTAGACATTGTTCAGGCAGAGAATGGAGGGACATGGACAATGTGTAAGCTGAGAATGGTAGGATATGGATAATGAGGAAGCAGAGAATTGAGTGAAATGGACATAGTGTCGGCAGAGAATGGGGGTATGGACATTGTGTAAGCAGAGAATGGAGGGCCATGGTCATTGTGCCAGAAGGTCATGGAGGGACATTTACAATATGTAAGCAGAGAATGCGGCGATATGGACGTTGTGTAAGCAGAGAATTGGGGGACATGTACATTTTGTCGGCAGGGAAAGGAGGGACATGGACAATGTGTAATCAGAGAATGGACGGACATGGACTGTGTTTACAGAGAATGGAGGGAAGTAGACATTGTGTATTCAGAGAATGGAGGGACATGGTCATTGTGTCAGCAGAGAATGGAGGGACTTGGACAATGTGTAAGCAGAGAATGGAGGGACATGGACATTATGTAAGCCGAGAAAGGGGGACATCGGCAAAGTGTACACAGAGAATGGTGGGAAAAGGACATTCTGTAATCAGTGAATGGGGGGACATGGACTTGTGTAGGCTGAGAATGGCGGGACATTGACAATGTGTACACAGTGAAAGGAGAGACATAGACTTTGTGTAAGCAGAGAATGAGGGGAAATGGACAATGTGTACACAGAGAATGGAGAAACAAGGGCATTCTTTAATCAGAGTTTGGGTTGACATGGACATTGAGCAAGCAGACAATGGAGGGACAAGGACAATATGTGAGCCGAAAATGGAGGGACATGGACAATGTGTAAGCAGAGATTGTAGGGATATGGACAATGTGTACACAGAGAATGGAGGTTCATGGACATTATGTAATCAGACAATGTTGTGCATGGACATTGTGTAAGCAGAGAATGGGGGGACATGGACATTGGGTAAGCAGAGAATGTAGGGACATGGACAATGTGTGAGCCGAAAATGGAGGGGCATGGACATTGTGTAAGCAGAGAATGGGGGGACATGGACTTTGTGTAAGCAGAGAATGGAGGGCCATGGTCATTGTGCCAGAAGGGAAAGGAGGGACATGTACAATATGTAAGCAGGGAATGCGGCGATATGGACGTTGTGTAAGCAGAGAATTGGGGGACATGTACATTTTGTCGGCAGGGAAAGGAGGGACATGGACAATGTGTAATCAGAGAATGGGGGGACATAGACATGGTGCAGGCAATGAATGGAGGGACATGGACATTGTGTCTTCAGAGAATGGAGGGACTTGGACAATGTGTAAGCAGAGAATGGACGGACATGGACTGTGTTTACAGAGAATGGAGGGAAATGGACATTGTGTATTCAGAGAATGGAGGGACATGGTCATTGTGCCAGAAGGGAATGCAGGGACATGTACAATGTGTAAGCAGAGAATGGGGCGATATGGACGTTGTGTAAGCTGAGAATTGGGGGACACGTACACAGCTTACGCTGAGAATTGCGGTTCATGGACATTCTGTAACTAGAGAATGGGGCAACATGAACATTGTTTTGTCAGAGGACAGCGGGACATAGACTGTGTGTCAGCTGAGAATGGAGGGACATGGACATTGTTTAAGCAGAGAATGGAGGGACATGGAAAATGTGTAAGCTGTGAATGGGGGGAAATGGACATTGTGTAAGCAGAGATTGTAGGGACATGGACAATGTGTACCTTGAGAATGGAGGGCCATGGTCATTGTGCCAGAAGGTCATGGAGGGACATTTACAATATGTAAGCAGAGAATGCGGCGATATGGACGTTGTGTAAGCAGAGAATAGGGGGACATGTACATTTTGTCGGCAGGGAAAGGAGGGACATGGACAGTGTGTAATCTGAGAATGGACTGACATGGACTGTGTTTACAGAGAATGGCGGGAAATAGACATTGTCTATTCAGAAAATGGAGGGACATGGTCATTGTGTCAGCAGAGAATGGAGCGACTTGGACAATGTGTAAGCAGAGAATGGAGGGACATGGACATTATGTAAGCCGAGAAAGGGGAACATCGGCAAAGTGTACACAGAGAATGGTGGGAAAAGGACATTCTGTAATCAGTGAATGGGGGGACATGGACTTGTGTAGGCTGAGAATGGCGGGACATTGACAATGTGTACACAGTGAAAGGAGAGACATAGACTTTGTGTAAGCAGAGAATGAGGGGAAATGGACAATGTGTACCAAGAGAATGGAGGTACATGGACATTGTGTAATCAGAGAATGGGGGACATGGACATGGTGCAGGCAATGAATGGAGGGATATGGGCATTGTGTCTTCAGAGAATGGAGGGACTTGGACAATGTGTAAGCAGAGAATGGACGGACATGGACTGTGTTTACAGAGAATGGAGGGAAATGGACATTGTGTATTGAGAGAATGGAGGGACATGGTCATGGTGCCAGAAGGGAATGGAGGGACATGTACAATGTGTAAGCAGAGAATGGGGCGATATGGACGATGTGTAAGCAGAGAATGGGGCGATATGGACATTGTGTAAGCAGAGATTGTAGGGACATGGACAATGTGTACACAGAGAATGGAGGTTCATGGACATTATGTAATCAGACAATGTTGTGCATGGACATTGTGTAAGCAGAGAATGGGGGGACATGGACATTGGGTAAGCAGAGAATGGAGGGACATGGACAATGTGTGAGCCGAAAATGGAGGGACATGGACATTGTGTAAGCAGAGATTGTAGGGACATGGACAGTGTGTACACTGAGAATGGAGGTACATGGACATTGTGTAATCAGAGAATGGGGGGCATGGACATTGTTAAAGCAGAGAACGGGGGGACATGGACTTTGTGTAAGCAGAGAATGGACGGCCATGGTCATTGTGCCAGAAGGGAAAGGAGGGACATGTACAATATGTAAGCAGAGAATGCGGCGATATGGACGTTGTGTAAGCAGAGAATTGGGGGACATGTACATTTTGTCGGCAGGGAAAGGATGGACATGGACAATGTGTAATCAGAGAATAGGGGGACATAGACATGGTGCAGGCAATGAATGGAGGGATATGGACATTGTGTCTTCAGAGAATGGAGGGACTTGGACAATGTGTAAGCAGAGAATGGACGGACATAGACTGTGTTTACAGAGAATGGAGGCAAATGGACATTGTGTATTCAGAGAATGGAGGGACATGGTAATTGTGCCAGAAGGGAATGGAGGGACATGTCCAATGTGTAAGCAGAGAATGGGGCGATATGGAGGTTGTGTATGCAGAGAATTGGGGGACATGCACACAGCGTACGCTGAGAATTGCGGTTCATGGACATTCTGTATCCAGAGAATGGGGCAACATGAACGTTGTTTTGTCAGAGGACAGCGGGTCATAGACTGTGTGTCAGCTGAGAATGGAGGGACATGGACATTGTGTAATCAGAGAATGGGGGGACCTAGACATTGTTCAGGCAGAGAATGGAGGGACATGGACAATGTGTAAGCTGAGAATGGTAGGAAATGGATAATGAGGAAGCAGAGAATTGAGTGAAATGGACATAGTGTCGGCAGAGAATGGGGGTATGGACATTGTGTCAGCAGAGAATGGAGGGCCATGGTCATTGTGCCAGAAGGTCATGGAGGGACATTTACAATATGTAAGCAGAGAATGCGGCGATATGGACGTTGTGTAAGCAGAGAATTGGGGGACATGTACATTTTGTCGGCAGGGAAAGGAGGGACATGGACAATGTGTAATCAGAGAATGGACGGACATGGACTGTGTTTACAGAGAATGGAGGGAAGTAGACATTGTGTATTCAGAGAATGGAGGGACATGGTCATTGTGTCAGCAGAGAATGGAGGGACTTGGACAATGTGTAAGCAGAGAATGGAGGGACATGGACATTATGTAAGCCGAGAAAGGGGGACATCGGCAAAGTGTACACAGAGAATGGTGGGAAAAGGACATTCTGTAATCAGTGAATGGGGGGACATGGACTTGTGTAGGCTGAGAATGGCGGGACATTGACAATGTGTACACAGTGAAAGGAGAGACATAGACTTTGTGTAAGCAGAGAATGAGGGGAAATGGACAATGTGTACACAGAGAATGGAGAAACAAGGGCATTCTTTAATCAGAGTTTGGGTTGACATGGACATTGAGCAAGCAGACAATGGAGGGACAAGGACAATATGTGAGCCGAAAATGGAGGGACATGGACAATGTGTAAGCAGAGATTGTAGGGATATGGACAATGTGTACACAGAGAATGGAGGTTCATGGACATTATGTAATCAGACAATGTTGTGCATGGACATTGTGTAAGCAGAGAATGGGGGGACATGGACATTGGGTAAGCAGAGAATGTAGGGACATGGACAATGTGTGAGCCGAAAATGGAGGGGCATGGACATTGTGTAAGCAGAGAATGGGGGGACATGGACTTTGTGTAAGCAGAGAATGGAGGGCCATGGTCATTGTGCCAGAAGGGAAAGGAGGGACATGTACAATATGTAAGCAGGGAATGCGGCGATATGGACGTTGTGTAAGCAGAGAATTGGGGGACATGTACATTTTGTCGGCAGGGAAAGGAGGGACATGGACAATGTGTAATCAGAGAATGGGGGGACATAGACATGGTGCAGGCAATGAATGGAGGGACATGGACATTGTGTCTTCAGAGAATGGAGGGACTTGGACAATGTGTAAGCAGAGAATGGACGGACATGGACTGTGTTTACAGAGAATGGAGGGAAATGGACATTGTGTATTCAGAGAATGGAGGGACATGGTCATTGTGCCAGAAGGGAATGCAGGGACATGTACAATGTGTAAGCAGAGAATGGGGCGATATGGACGTTGTGTAAGCTGAGAATTGGGGGACACGTACACAGCTTACGCTGAGAATTGCGG
This sequence comes from Hypanus sabinus, assembly GCF_030144855.1. Taxonomy (NCBI): domain Eukaryota; kingdom Metazoa; phylum Chordata; class Chondrichthyes; order Myliobatiformes; family Dasyatidae; genus Hypanus; species Hypanus sabinus. The sequence goes on from NC_082710.1 coordinate 156,959,230, forward strand.
TTCATGGACATTCTGTAACTAGAGAATGGGGCAACATGAACATTGTTTTGTCAGAGGACAGCGGGACATAGACTGTGTGTCAGCTGAGAATGGAGGGACATGGACATTGTTTAAGCAGAGAATGGAGGGACATGGAAAATGTGTAAGCTGTGAATGGGGGGAAATGGACATTGTGTAAGCAGAGATTGTAGGGACATGGACAATGTGTACCTTGAGAATGGAGGGCCATGGTCATTGTGCCAGAAGGTCATGGAGGGACATTTACAATATGTAAGCAGAGAATGCGGCGATATGGACGTTGTGTAAGCAGAGAATAGGGGGACATGTACATTTTGTCGGCAGGGAAAGGAGGGACATGGACAGTGTGTAATCTGAGAATGGACTGACATGGACTGTGTTTACAGAGAATGGCGGGAAATAGACATTGTCTATTCAGAAAATGGAGGGACATGGTCATTGTGTCAGCAGAGAATGGAGCGACTTGGACAATGTGTAAGCAGAGAATGGAGGGACATGGACATTATGTAAGCCGAGAAAGGGGAACATCGGCAAAGTGTACACAGAGAATGGTGGGAAAAGGATATTCTGTAATCAGTGAATGGGGGGACATGGACTTGTGTAGGCTGAGAATGGCGGGACATTGACAATGTGTACACAGTGAAAGGAGAGACATAGACTTTGTGTAAGCAGAGAATGAGGGGAAATGGACAATGTGTACCAAGAGAATGGAGGTACATGGACATTGTGTAATCAGAGAATGGGGGACATGGACATGGTGCAGGCAATGAATGGAGGGATATGGGCATTGTGTCTTCAGAGAATGGAGGGACTTGGACAATGTGTAAGCAGAGAATGGACGGACATGGACTGTGTTTACAGAGAATGGAGGGAAATGGACATTGTGTATTGAGAGAATGGAGGGACATGGTCATGGTGCCAGAAGGGAATGGAGGGACATGTACAATGTGTAAGCAGAGAATGGGGCGATATGGACGTTGTGTAAGCAGAGAATTGTGGGACATGTACACAGCGTACGCTGAGAATTGCGGTTCATGGACATTCTGTAACCAGAGAATGGGGCAACATGAACATTGTTTTGTCAGAGGACAGCGGGACATAGACTGTGTGTCAGCTGAGAATGGAGGGACATGGACATTGTTTAAGCAGAGAATGGAGGGACATGGAAAATGTGTAAGCTGTGAATGGGGGGAAATGGACATTGTGTAAGCAGAGATTGTAGGGACATGGACAATGTGTACACAGAGAATGAAGGTTCATGGACATTATGTAATCAGACAATGTTGTGCATGGACATTGTGTAAGCAGAGAATGGGGGGACATGGACATTGGGTAAGCAGAGAATGGAGGGACATGGACAATGTGTGAGCCGAAAATGGAGGGACATGGACATTGTGTAAGCAGAGATTGTAGGGACATGGACAGTGTGTACACTGAGAATGGAGGTACATGGACATTGTGTAATCAGAGAATCGGGGGCATGGACATTGTTAAAGCAGAGAACGGGGGGACATGGACTTTGTGTAAGCAGAGAATGGAGGTCCATGGTCATTGTGCCAGAAGGGAAAGGAGGGACATGTACAATATGTAAGCAGAGAATGCGGCGATATGGACGTTGTGTAATCAGAGAATTGGGGGACATGTACATTTTGTCGGCAGGGAAAGGAGGGACATGGACAATGTGTAATCAGAGAATAGGGGGACATAGACATGGTGCAGGCAATGAATGGAGGGATATGGACAATGTGTCTTCAGAGAATGGAGGGACTTGGACAATGTGTAAGCAGAGAATGGACGGACATAGACTGTGTTTACAGAGAATGGAGGCAAATGGACATTGTGTATTCAGAGAATGGAGGGACATGGTCATTGTGCCAGAAGGGAATGGAGGGACATGTCCAATGTGTAAGCAGAGAATGGGGCGATATGGAGGTTGTGTAAGCAGAGAATTGTGGGACATGTACACAGCGTACGCTGAGAATTCCGGTTCATGGACATTCTGTAACCAGAGAATGGGGCAACATGAACATTGTTTTGTCAGAGGACAGCGGGACATAGACTGTGTGTCAGCTGAGAATGGAGGGACATGGACATTGTTTAAGCAGAGAATGTAGGGACATGGAAAATGTGTAAGCTGTGAATGGGGGGAAATGGACATTGTGTAAGCAGAGATTGTAGGGACATGGACAATGTGTACACAGAGAATGGAGGTTCATGGACATTGTTTAAGCAGAGAATGGAGGGACATGGACAATGTGTGAGCCGAAAATGGAGGGACATGGACATTGTGTAAGCAGAGAATTGGGGGACATGTACACAGCGTACGCTGAGAATTGCGGTTCATGGACATTCTGTATCCAGAGAATGGGGCAACATGAACGTTGTTTTGTCAGAGGACAGCGGGACATAGACTGTGTGTCAGCTGAGAATGGAGGGACATGGACATTGTTTAAGCAGAGAATGGAGGGACATGGAAAATGGTTAAGCTGTGAATGGGGGGAAATGGACATTGTGTAAGCAGAGATTGTAGGGACATGGACAATGTGTACCTTGAGAATGGATGTACATGGACATTGTGTAATCAGAGAATGGGGGGACCTAGACATTGTGCAGGCAGAGAATGGAGGGACATGGACAATGTGTAAGCTGAGAATGTTAGGATATGGATAATGAGTAAGCAGAGAATTGAGTGAAATGGACATAGTGTCGGCAGGGAATGGGGGGCATGGACATTGTGTAAGCAGAGAATGGAGGGCCATGGTCATTGTATCAGAAGGTCATGGAGGGACATTTACAATATGTAAGCAGAGAATGCGGCGATATGGACGTTGTGTAAGCAGAGAATTGGGGGACATGTACATTTTGTCGGCAGGGAAAGGAGGGACATGGACAATGTGTAATCAGAGAATGGACGGACATGGACTGTGTTTACAGAGAATGGAGGGAAGTAGACATTGTGTATTCAGAGAATGGAGGGACATGGTCATTGTGTCAGCAGAGAATGGAGGGACTTGGACAATGTGTAAGCAGAGAATGGAGGGACATGGACATTATGTAAGCCGAGAAAGGGGGACATCGGCAAAGTGTACACAGAGAATGGTGGGATAAGGACATTCTGTAATCAGTGAATGGGGGGACATGGACTTGTGTAGGCTGAGAATGGCGGGACATTGACAATGTGTACACAGTGAAAGGAGAGACATAGACTTTGTGTAAGCAGAGAATGAGGGGAAATGGACAATGTGTACACAGAGAATGGAGAAACAAGGGCATTCTTTAATCAGAGTTTGGGTTGACATGGACATTGAGCAAGCAGACAATGGAGGGACAAGGACAATATGTGAGCCGAAAATGGAGGGACATGGACAATGTGTAAGCAGAGATTTTAGGGACATGGACAATGTGTACACAGAGAATGGAGGTTCATGGACATTATGTAATCAGACAATGTTGTGCATGGACATTGTGTAAGCAGAGAATGGGGGGACATGGACATTGGGTAAGCAGAGAATGGAGGGACATGGACAATGTGTGAGCGGAAAATGGAGGGGCATGGACATTGTGTAAGCAGAGATTGTAGGGACATGGACAATGTGTACACTGAGAATGGAGGTACATGGACATTGTGTAATCAGAGAATGGGGGGACATGGACTTTGTGTAAGCAGAGAATGGAGGGCCATGGTCATTGTGCCAGAAGGGAAAGGAGGGACATGTACAATATGTAAGCAGGGAATGCGGCAATATGGACGTTGTGTAAGCAGAGAATTGGGGGACATGTACATTTTGTCGGCAGGGAAAGGAGGGACATGGACAATGTGTAATCACAGAATGGGGGGACATAGACATGGTGCAGGCAATGAATGGAGGGACATGGACATTGTGTCTTCAGAGAATGGAGGGACTTGGACAATGTGTAAGCAGAGAATGGACGGACATGGACAGTGTTTACAGAGAATGGAGGGAAATGGACATTGTGTATTCAGAGAATGGAGGGACATGGTCATTGTGCCAGAAGGGAATGCAGGGACCTGTACAATGTGTAAGCAGAGAATGGGGCGATATGGACGTTGTGTAAGCTGAGAATTGGGGGACACGTACACAGCTTACGCTGAGAATTGCGGTTCATGGACATTCTGTAACCAGAGAATGGGGCAACATGAACATTGTTTTGTCAGAGGACAGCGGGACATAGACTGTGTGTCAGCTGAGAATGGAGGGACATGGACATTGTTTAAGCAGAGAATGGAGGGACATGGAAAATGTGTAAGCTGTGAATGGGGGGAAATGGACATTGTGTAAGCAGAGATTGTAGGGACATGGACAATGTGTACCTTGAGAATGGAGGTACATGGACATTGTGTAATCAGAGAATGGGGGGACCTAGACATTGTGCAGGCAGAGAATGGAGGGACATGGACAATGTGTAAGCTGAGAATGGTAGGATATGGATAATGAGTAAGCAGAGAATTGAGTGAAATGGACATAGTGTCGGCAGAGAATGGGGGGCATGGACATTGTGTAAGCAGAGAATGGAGGGCCATGGTCATTGTGCCAGAAGGGCATGGAGGGACATTTACAATATGTAAGCAGAGAATGCGACGATATGGACGTTGTGTAAGCAGAGAATAGGGGGACATGTACATTTTGTCGGCAGGGAAAGGAGGGACATGGACAGTGTGTAATCTGAGAATGGACTGACATGGACTGTGTTTACAGAGAATGGCGGGAAATAGACATTGTCTATTCAGAAAATGGAGGGACATGGTCATTGTGTCAGCAGAGAATGGAGGGACATGGACATTATGTAAGCCGAGAAAGGGGAACATCGGCAAAGTGTACACAGAGAATGGTGGGAAAAGGACATTCTGTAATCAGTGAATGGGGGGACATTTACTTGTGTAGGCTGAGAATGGCGGGACATTGACAATGTGTACACAGTGAAAGGAGAGACATAGACTTTGTGTAAGCAGAGAATGAGGGGAAATGGACAATGTGTACCAAGAGAATGGAGGTACATGGACATTGTGTAATCAGCGAATGGGGGACATGGACATGGTGCAGGCAATGAATGGAGGGATTTGGACATTGTGTCTTCAGAGAATGGAGGGACATGGAAAATGTGTAAGCTGTGAATGGGGGGAAATGGACATTGTGTAAGCAGAGATTGTAGGGACATGGACAATGTGTACACAGAGAATGGAGGTACATGGACATTGTGTAAGCTGAGAATGGTAGGATATGGATAATGAGTAAGCAGAGAATTGAGTGAAATGGACATAGTGTCGGCAGAGAATGTGGGGCATGGACATTGTGTAAGCAGAGAATGGAGGGACAAGGACAATATGTGAGCCGAAAATGGAGGGACATGGACATTGTGTACACAGAGAATGGAGGTTCATGGACAGTATGTAATCAGACAATGTTGTGCATGGACATTGTGTAAGCAGAGAATGGGGGGACATGGACATTGGGTAAGCAGAGAATGGAGGGACATGGACAATGTGTGAGCCGAAAATGGAGGGACATGGACATTGTGTAAGCAGAGATTGTAGGGACATGGACAATGTGTACACTGAGAATGGAGGTACATGGACATTGTGTAATCAGAGAATGGGGGGCATGGACATTGTTAAAGCAGAGAACGGGGGGACATGGACTTTGTGTAAGCAGAGAATGGAGGGCCATGGTCATTGTGCCAGAAGGGAAAGGAGGGACATGTACAATATGTAAGCAGGGAATGCGGCGATATGGACGTTGTGTAAGCTGAGAATTGGGGGACACGTACATTTTGTCGGCAGGGAAAGGAGGGACATGGACAATGTGTAATCAGAGAATGGGGGGACATAGACATGGTGCAGGCAATGAATGGAGGGACATGGACATTGTGTCTTCAGAGAATGGAGGGACTTGGACAATGTGTAAGCAGAGAATGGACGGACATGGACTGTGTTTACAGAGAATGGAGGGAAATGGACATTGTGTATTCAGAGAATGGAGGGACATGGTCATTGTGCCAGAAGGGAATGCAGGGACATGTACAATGTGTAAGCAGAGAATGGGGCGATATGGACGTTGTGTAAGCTGAGAATTGGGGGACACGTACACAGCTTACGCTGAGAATTGCGGTTCATGGACATTATGTAACCAGAGAATGGGGCAACATGAACATTGTTTTGTCAGAGAACAGCGGGACATAGACTGTGTGTCAGCTGAGAATGGAGGGACATGGACATTGTTTAAGCAGAGAATGGAGGGACATGGAAAATGTGTAAGGTGTGAATGGGGGGAAATGGACATTGTGTAAGCAGAGATTGTAGGGACATGGAGAATGTGTACCTTGAGAATGGAGGTACATGGACATTGTGTAATCAGAGAATGGGGAGACCTAGACATTGTGCAGGCAGAGAATGGAGGGACATGGACAATGTGTAAGCTGAGAATGGTAGGATATGGATAATGAGTAAGCAGTGAATTGAGTGAAATGGACATAGTGTCGGCAGAGAATGGGGGGCATGGACATTGTGTAAGCAGAGAATGGAGGGACATGGACATTATGTAAGCCGAGAAAGGGGGACATCGGCAAAGTGTACACAGAGAATGGTGGGAAAAGGACATTCTGTAATCAGTGAATGGGGGGACATGGACTTGTGTAGGCTTAGAATGGCGGGACATTGACAATGTGTACACAGTGAAAGGAGAGACATAGACTTTGTGTAAGCAGAGAATTAGGGGAAATGGACAATGTGTACCAAGAGAATGGAGGTACATGGACATTGTGTAATCAGAGAATGGGGGACATGGACATTGTTTAAGCAGAGAATGGGGGGACATGTACTTTGTGTAAGCAGAGAATGGAGGGACAAGGACAATATGTGAGCCGAAAATGGAGGGACATGGACATTGTGTACACAGAGAATGGAGGTTCATGGACAGTATGTAATCAGACAATGTTGTGCATGGACATTGTGTAAGCAGAGAATGGGGGGACATGGACATTGGGTAAGCAGAGAATGGAGGGACATGGACAATGTGTGAGCCGAAAATGGAGGGACATGGACATTGTGTAAGCAGAGATTGTAGGGACATGGACAATGTGTACACTGAGAATGGAGGTACATGGACATTGTGTAATCAGAGAATGGGGGGCATGGACATTGTTAATGCAGAGAACGGGGGGACATGGACTTTGTGTAAGCAGAGAATGGAGGGCCATGGTCATTGTGCCAGAAGGGAAAGGAGGGACATGTACAATATGTAAGCAGGGAATGCGGCGATATGGACGTTGTGTAAGCTGAGAATTGGGGGACACGTACATTTTGTCGGCAGGGAAAGGAGGGACATGGACAATGTGTAATCAGAGAATGGGGGGACATAGACATGGTGCAGGCAATGAATGGAGGGACATGGACATTGTGTCTTCAGAGAATGGAGGGACTTGGACAATGTGTAAGCAGAGAATGGACGGACATGGACTGTGTTTACAGAGAATGGAGGGAAATGGACATTGTGTATTCAGAGAATGGAGGGACATGGTCATTGTGCCAGAAGGGAATGCAGGGACATGTACAATGTGTAAGCAGAGAATGGGGCGATATGGACGTTGTGTAAGCTGAGAATTGGGGGACACGTACACAGCTTACGCTGAGAATTGCGGTTCATGGACATTATGTAACCAGAGAATGGGGCAACATGAACATTGTTTTGTCAGAGGACAGCGGGATATAGACTGTGTGTCAGCTGAGAATGGAAGGACATGGACATTGTTTAAGCAGAGAATGGAGGGACATGGAAAATGTGTAAGGTGTGAATGGGGGGAAATGGACATTGTGTAAGCAGAGATTGTAGGGACATGGAGAATGTGTACCTTGAGAATGGAGGTACATGGACATTGTGTAATCAGAGAATGGGGAGACCTAGACATTGTGCAGGCAGAGAATGGAGGGACATGGACAATGTGTAAGCTGAGAATGGTAGGATATGGATAATGAGTAAGCAGTGAATTGAGTGAAATGGACATAGTGTCGGCAGAGAATGGGGGGCATGGACATTGTGTAAGCAGAGAATGGAGGGACATGGACATTATGTAAGCCGAGAAAGGGGGACATCGGCAAAGTGTACACAGAGAATGGTGGGAAAAGGACATTCTGTAATCAGTGAATGGGGGGACATGGACTTGTGTAGGCTTAGAATGGCGGGACATTGACAATGTGTACACAGTGAAAGGAGAGACATAGACTTTGTGTAAGCAGAGAATTAGGGGAAATGGACAATGTGTACCAAGAGAATGGAGGTACATGGACATTGTGTAATCAGAGAATGGGGGGACATGGACTTTGTGTAAGCAGAGAATGGAGGGCCATGGTCATTGTGCCAGAAGGGAAAGGTGGGACATGTACAATATTTAAGCAGAGAATGCAGCGATATGGACGTTGTGTACGCAGAGAATTGGGGTCATGTACATTTTGTCGGCAGGGAAAGGAGGGACATGGACAATGTGTAATCAGAGAATGGGGGGACATAGTCATGGTGCAGGCAATGAATGGAGGGACATGGACATTGTGTCTTCAGAGAATGGAGGGACTTGGACAATGTGTAAGCAGAGAATGGACGGACATGGACTGTGTTTACAGAGAATGGAGGGAAATGGACATTGTGTATTCAGAGAATGGAGGGACATGGTCATTGTGCCAGAAGGGAATGCAGGGACATGTACAATGTGTAAGCAGAGAATGGGGCGATATGGACGTTGTGTAAGCTGAGAATTGGGGGACACGTACACAGCTTACGCTGAGAATTGCGGTTCATGGACATTATGTAACCAGAGAATGGGGCAACATGAACATTGTTTTGTCAGAGGACAGCGGGACATAGACTGTGTGTCAGCAGAGAATGGAGGGACATGGACATTGTTTAAGCAGAGAATGGAGGGCCATGGTCATTGTGCCAGAAGGGCATGGAGGGACATTTACAATATGTAAGCAGAGAATGCGACGATATGGACGTTGTGTAAGCAGAGAATAGGGGGACATGTACATTTTGTCGGCAGGGAAAGGAGGGACATGGACAGTGTGTAATCTGAGAATGGACTGACATGGACTGTGTTTACAGAGAATGGCGGGAAATAGACATTGTCTATTCAGAAAATGGAGGGACATGGTCATTGTGTCAGCAGAGAATGGATGGACATGGACATTATGTAAGCCGAGAAAGGGGAACATCGGCAAAGTGTACACAGAGAATGGTGGGAAAAGGACATTCTGTAATCAGTGAATGGGGGGACATGGACTTGTGTAGGCTGAGAATGGCGGGACATTGACAATGTGTACACAGTGAAAGGAGAGACATAGACTTTGTGTAAGCAGAGAATGAGGGGAAATGGACAATGTGTACCAAGAGAATGGAGGTACATGGACATTGTGTAATCAGCGAATGGGGGACATGGACATGGTGCAGGCAATGAATGGAGGGATTTGGACATTGTGTCTTCAGAGAATGGAGGGACATGGAAAATGTGTAAGCTGTGAATGGGGGGAAATGGACATTGTGTAAGCAGAGATTGTAGGGACATGGACAATGTGTACACAGAGAATGGAGGTACATGGACATTGTGTAAGCTGAGAATGGTAGGATATGGATAATGAGTAAGCAGAGAATTGAGTGAAATGGACATAGTGTCGGCAGAGAATGTGGGGCATGGACATTGTGTAAGCAGAGAATGGAGGGACAAGGACAATATGTGAGCCGAAAATGGAGGGACATGGACATTGTGTACACAGAGAATGGAGGTTCATGGACAGTATGTAATCAGACAATGTTGTGCATGGACATTGTGTAAGCAGAGAATGGGGGGACATGGACATTGGGTAAGCAGAGAATGGAGGGATATGGACAATGTGTGAGCCGAAAATGGAGGGACATGGACATTGTGTAAGCAGAGATTGTAGGGACATGGACAATGTGTACACTGAGAATGGAGGTACATGGACATTGTGTAATCAGAGAATGGGGGGCATGGACATTGTTAAAGCAGAGAACGGGGGGACATGGACTTTGTGTAAGCAGAGAATGGAGGGCCATGGTCATTGTGCCAGAAGGGAAAGGAGGGACATGTACAATATGTAAGCAGGGAATGCGGCGATATGGACGTTGTGTAAGCTGAGAATTGGGGGACACGTACATTTTGTCGGCAGGGAAAGGAGGGACATGGACAATGTGTAATCAGAGAATGGGGGGACATAGACATGGTGCAGGCAATGAATGGAGGGACATGGACATTGTGTCTTCAGAGAATGGAGGGACTTGGACAATGTGTAAGCAGAGAATGGACGGACATGGACTGTGTTTACAGAGAATGGAGGGAAATGGACATTGTGTATTCAGAGAATGGAGGGACATGGTCATTGTGCCAGAAGGGAATGCAGGGACATGTACAATGTGTAAGCAGAGAATGGGGCGATATGGACGTTGTGTAAGCTGAGAATTGGGGGACACGTACACAGCTTACGCTGAGAATTGCGGTTCATGGACATTATGTAACCAGAGAATGGGGCAACATGAACATTGTTTTGTCAGAGAACAGCGGGACATAGACTGTGTGTCAGCTGAGAATGGAGGGACATGGACATTGTTTAAGCAGAGAATGGAGGGACATGGAAAATGTGTAAGCTGTGAATGGGGGGAAATGGACATTGTGTAAGCAGAGATTGTAGGGACATGGAGAATGTGTACCTTGAGAATGGAGGTACATGGACATTGTGTAATCAGAGAATGGGGGGACCTAGACATTGTGCAGGCAGAGAATGGAGGGACATGGACAATGTGTAAGCTGAGAATGGTAGGATATGGATAATGAGTAAGCAGTGAATTGAGTGAAATGGACATAGTGTCGGCAGAGAATGGGGGGCATGGACATTGTGTAAGCAGAGAATGGAGGGACATGGACATTATGTAAGCCGAGAAAGGGGGACATCGGCAAAGTGTACACAGAGAATGGTGAGAAAAGGACATTCTGTAATCAGTGAATGGGGGGACATGGACTTGTGTAGGCTTAGAATGGCGGGACATTGACAATGTGTACACAGTGAAAGGAGAGACATAGACTTTGTGTAAGCAGAGAATTAGGGGAAATGGACAATGTGTACCAAGAGAATGGAGGTACATGGACATTGTGTAATCAGAGAATGGGGGACATGGACATTGTTTAAGCAGAGAATGGGGGGACATGGACTTTGTGTAAGCAGAGAATGGAGGGACAAGGACAATATGTGAGCCGAAAATGGAGGGACATGGACATTGTGTACACAGAGAATGGAGGTTCATGGACAGTATGTAATCAGACAATGTTGTGCATGGACATTGTGTAAGCAGAGAATGGGGGGACATGGACATTGGGTAAGCAGAGAATGGAGGGACATGGACAATGTGTGAGCCGAAAATGGAGGGACATGGACATTGTGTAAGCAGAGATTGTAGGGACATGGACAATGTGTACACTGAGAATGGAGGTACATGGACATTGTGTAATCAGAGAATGGGGGGCATGGACATTGTTAATGCAGAGAACGGGGGGACATGGACTTTGTGTAAGCAGAGAATGGAGGGCCATGTTCATTGTGCCAGAAGGGAAAGGAGGGACATGTACAATATGTAAGCAGGGAATGCGGCGATATGGACGTTGTGTAAGCTGAGAATTGGGGGACACGTACATTTTGTCGGCAGGGAAAGGAGGGACATGGACAATGTGTAATCAGAGAATAGGGGGACATAGACATGGTGCAGGCAATGAATGGAGGGACATGGACATTGTGTCTTCAGAGAATGGAGGGACTTGGACAATGTGTAAGCAGAGAATGGACGGACATGGACTGTGTTTACAGAGAATGGAGGGAAATGGACATTGTGTATTCAGAGAATGGAGGGACATGGTCATTGTGCCAGAAGGGAATGCAGGGACATGTACAATGTGTAAGCAGAGAATGGGGCGATATGGACGTTGTGTAAGCTGAGAATTGGGGGACACGTACACAGCTTACGCTGAGAATTGCGGTTCATGGACATTATGTAACCAGAGAATGGGGCAACATGAACATTGTTTTGTCAGAGGACAGCGGGACATAGACTGTGTGTCAGCTGAGAATGGAGGGACATGGACATTGTTTAAGCAGAGAATGGAGGGACATGGAAAATGTGTAAGGTGTGAATGGGGGGAAATGGACATTGTGTAAGCAGAGATTGTAGGGACATGGAGAATGTGTACCTTGAGAATGGAGGTACATGGACATTGTGTAATCAGAGAATGGGGGGACCTAGACATTGTGCAGGCAGAGAATGGAGGGACATGGACAATGTGTAAGCTGAGAATGGTAGGATATGGATAATGAGTAAGCAGTGAATTGAGTGAAATGGACATAGTGTCGGCAGAGAATGGGGGGCATGGACATTGTGTAAGCAGAGAATGGAGGGACATGGACATTATGTAAGCCGAGAAAGGGGGACATCGGCAAAGTGTACACAGAGAATGGTGGGAAAAGGACATTCTGTAATCAGTGAATGGGGGGACATGGACTTGTGTAGGCTTAGAATGGCGGGACATTGACAATGTGTACACAGTGAAAGGAGAGACATAGACTTTGTGTAAGCAGAGAATTAGGGGAAATGGACAATGTGTACCAAGAGAATGGAGGTACATGGACATTGTGTAATCAGAGAATGGGGGGACATGGACTTTGTGTAAGCAGAGAATGGAGGGCCATGGTCATTGTGCCAGAAGGGAAAGGTGGGACATGTACAATATTTAAGCAGAGAATGCAGCGATATGGACGTTGTGTACGCAGAGAATTGGGGTCATGTACATTTTGTCGGCAGGGAAAGGAGGGACATGGACAATGTGTAATCAGAGAATGGGGGGACATAGTCATGGTGCAGGCAATGAATGGAGGGACATGGACATTGTGTCTTCAGAGAATGGAGGGACTTGGACAATGTGTAAGCAGAGAATGGACGGACATGGACTGTGTTTACAGAGAATGGAGGGAAATGGACATTGTGTATTCAGAGAATGGAGGGACATGGTCATTTTGCCAGAAGGGAATGGGGGGACATGTACAATGTGTAAGCAGAGAATGGGGCGATATGGACGTTGTGTAAGCAGAGAATTTGGGGACATGTACACAGCGTACGCTGAGAATTGCGGTTCATGGACATTCTGTAACCAGAGAATGGGGCAACATGAACATTGTTTTGTCAGAGGACAGCGGGACATAGACTGTGTGTCAGCTGAGAATGGAGGGACATGGACATTGTTTAAGCAGAGAATGGAGGGACATGGAAAATGTGTAAGCTGTGAATCGGGGAAATGGACATTGTGTAAGCAGAGATTGTAGGGACATGGACAATGTGTACCTTGAGAATGGAGGTACATGGACATTGTGTAATCAGAGAATGGGGGGACCTAGACATTGTGCAGGCAGAGAATGGAGGGACATGGACAATGTGTAAGCTGAGAATGGTAGGATATGGATAATGAGTAAGCAGAGAATTGAGTGAAATGGACATAGTGTCGGCAGAGAATGGGGGGCATGGACATTGTATAAGCAGAGAATGGGGGGACTTGGACTTTGTGTAAGCAGAGAATGGAGGGCCATGGTCATTGTGCCAGAAGGGAAAGGAGGGACATGTACAATATGTAAGCAGGGAATGCGGCGATATGGACGTTGTGTAAGCAGAGAATTGGGGGACATGTACATTTTGTCGGCAGGGAAAGGAGGGACATGGACAATGTGTAATCAGAGAATGGACGGACATGGACTGTGTTTACAGAGAATGGAGGGAAGTAGACATTGTGTATTCAGAGAATGGAGGGACATGGTCATTGTGTCAGCAGAGAATGGAGGGACTTGGACAATGTGTAAGCAGAGAATGGAGGGACATGGACATTATGTAAGCCGAGAAAGGGGAACATCGGCAAAGTGTACACAGAGAATGGTGGGAAAAGGACATTCTGTAATCAGTGAATGGGGGGACATGGACTTGTGTAGGCTGAGAATGGCGGGACATTGACAATGTGTACACAGTGAAAGGAGAGACATAGACTTTGTGTAAGCAGAGAATGAGGGGAAATGGACAATGTGTACACAGAGAATGGAGAAACAAGGGCATTCTTTAATCAGAGTTTGGGTTGACATGGACATTGAGCAAGCAGACAATGGAGGGACAAGGACAATATGTGAGCCGAAAATGGAGGGACATGGACAATGTGTAAGCAGAGATTTTAGGGACATGGACAATGTGTACACAGAGAATGGAGGTTCATGGACATTATGTAATCAGACAATGTTGTGCATGGACATTGTGTAAGCAGAGAATGGGGGGACATGGACATTGGGTAAGCAGAGAATGGAGGGACATGGACAATGTGTGAGCGGAAAATGGAGGGGCATGGACATTGTGTAAGCAGAGATTGTAGGGACATGGACAATGTGTACACTGAGAATGGAGGTACATGGACATTGTGTAATCAGAGAATGGGGGGACATGGACTTTGTGTAAGCAGAGAATGGAGGGCCATGGTCATTGTGCCAGAAGGGAAAGGAGGGACATGTACAATATGTAAGCAGGGAATGCGGCGATATGGACGTTGTGTAAGCAGAGAATTGGGGGACATGTACATTTTGTCGGCAGGGAAAGGAGGGACATGGACAATGTGTAATCACAGAATGGGGGGACATAGACATGGTGCAGGCAATGAATGGAGGGACATGGACATTGTGTCTTCAGAGAATGGAGGGACTTGGACAATGTGTAAGCAGAGAATGGACGGACATGGACAGTGTTTACAGAGAATGGAGGGAAATGGACATTGTGTATTCAGAGAATGGAGGGACATGGTCATTGTGCCAGAAGGGAATGCAGGGACATGTACAATGTGTAAGCAGAGAATGGGGCGATATGGACGTTGTGTAAGCTGAGAATTGGGGGACACGTACACAGCTTACGCTGAGAATTGCGGTTCATGGACATTCTGTAACCAGAGAATGGGGCAACATGAACATTGTTTTGTCAGAGGACAGCGGGACATAGACTGTGTGTCAGCTGAGAATGGAGGGACATGGACATTGTTTAAGCAGAGAATGGAGGGACATGGAAAATGTGTAAGCTGTGAATGGGGGGAAATGGACATTGTGTAAGCAGAGATTGTAGGGACATGGACAATGTGTATCTTGAGAATGGAGGTACATGGACATTGTGTAATCAGAGAATGGGGGGACCTAGACATTGTGCAGGCAGAGAATGGAGGGACATGGACAATGTGTAAGCTGAGAATGGTAGGATATGGATAATGAGTAAGCAGAGAATTGAGTGAAATGGACATAGTGTCGGCAGAGAATGGGGGGCATGGACATTGTGTAAGCAGAGAATGGAGGGCCATGGTCATTGTGCCAGAAGGGCATGGAGGGACATTTACAATATGTAAGCAGAGAATGCGACGATATGGACGTTGTGTAAGCAGAGAATAGGGGGACATGTACATTTTGTCGGCAGGGAAAGGAGGGACATGGACAGTGTGTAATCTGAGAATGGACTGACATGGACTGTGTTTACAGAGAATGGCGGGAAATAGACATTGTCTATTCAGAAAATGGAGGGACATGGTCATTGTGTCAGCAGAGAATGGAGGGACATGGAAAATGTGTAAGCTGTGAATGGGGGGAAATGGACATTGTGTAAGCAGAGATTGTAGGGACATGGAGAATGTGTACCTTGAGAATGGAGGTACATGGACATTGTGTAATCAGAGAATGGGGGGACCTAGACATTGTGCAGGCAGAGAATGGAGGGACATGGACAATGTGTAAGCTGAGAATGGTAGGATATGGATAATGAGTAAGCAGTGAATTGAGTGAAATGGACATAGTGTCGGCAGAGAATGGGGGGCATGGACATTGTGTAAGCAGAGAATGGAGGGACATGGACATTATGTAAGCCGAGAAAGGGGGACATCGGCAAAGTGTACACAGAGAATGGTGGGAAAAGGACATTCTGTAATCAGTGAATGGGGGGACATGGACTTGTGTAGGCTTAGAATGGCGGGACATTGACAATGTGTACACAGTGAAAGGAGAGACATAGACTTTGTGTAAGCAGAGAATTAGGGGAAATGGACAATGTGTACCAAGAGAATGGAGGTACATGGACATTGTGTAATCAGAGAATGGGGGACATGGACATTGTTTAAGCAGAGAATGGGGGGACATGGACTTTGTGTAAGCAGAGAATGGAGGGACAAGGACAATATGTGAGCCGAAAATGGAGGGACATGGACATTGTGTACACAGAGAATGGAGGTTCATGGACAGTATGTAATCAGACAATGTTGTGCATGGACATTGTGTAAGCAGAGAATGGGGGGACATGGACATTGGGTAAGCAGAGAATGGAGGGACATGGACAATGTGTGAGCCGAAAATGGAGGGACATGGACATTGTGTAAGCAGAGATTGTAGGGACATGGACAATGTGTACACTGAGAATGGAGGTACATGGACATTGTGTAATCAGAGAATGGGGGGCATGGACATTGTTAATGCAGAGAACGGGGGGACATGGACTTTGTGTAAGCAGAGAATGGAGGGCCATGGTCATTGTGCCAGAAGGGA
The DNA here is from genome assembly GCF_030144855.1 of Hypanus sabinus. Lineage (NCBI taxonomy): Eukaryota > Metazoa > Chordata > Chondrichthyes > Myliobatiformes > Dasyatidae > Hypanus > Hypanus sabinus. The sequence continues at coordinate 156,975,905 of NC_082710.1, forward strand.
AAGGAGGGACATGTACAATATGTAAGCAGGGAATGCGGCGATATGGACGTTGTGTAAGCTGAGAATTGGGGGACACGTACATTTTGTCGGCAGGGAAAGGAGGGACATGGACAATGTGTAATCAGAGAATGGGGGGACATAGACATGGTGCAGGCAATGAATGGAGGGACATGGACATTGTGTCTTCAGAGAATGGAGGGACTTGGACAATGTGTAAGCAGAGAATGGACGGACATGGACTGTGTTTACAGAGAATGGAGGGAAATGGACATTGTGTATTCAGAGAATGGAGGGACATGGTCATTGTGCCAGAAGGGAATGCAGGGACATGTACAATGTGTAAGCAGAGAATGGGGCGATATGGACGTTGTGTAAGCTGAGAATTGGGGGACACGTACACAGCTTACGCTGAGAATTGCGGTTCATGGACATTATGTAACCAGAGAATGGGGCAACATGAACATTGTTTTGTCAGAGGACAGCGGGACATAGACTGTGTGTCAGCTGAGAATGGAGGGACATGGACATTGTTTAAGCAGAGAATGGAGGGACATGGACATTGTGTAAGCAGAGATTGTAGGGACATGGAGAATGTGTACCTTGAGAATGGAGGTACATGGACATTGTGTAATCAGAGAATGGGGGGACCTAGACATTGTGCAGGCAGAGAATGGAGGGACATGGACAATGTGTAAGCTGAGAATGGTAGGATATGGATAATGAGTAAGCAGTGAATTGAGTGAAATGGACATAGTGTCGGCAGAGAATGGGGGGCATGGACATTGTGTAAGCAGAGAATGGAGGGACATGGACATTATGTAAGCCGAGAAAGGGGGACATCGGCAAAGTGTACACAGAGAATGGTGGGAAAAGGACATTCTGTAATCAGTGAATGGGGGGACATGGACTTGTGTAGGCTTAGAATGGCGGGACATTGACAATGTGTACACAGTGAAAGGAGAGACATAGACTTTGTGTAAGCAGAGAATTAGGGGAAATGGACAATGTGTACCAAGAGAATGGAGGTACATGGACATTGTGTAATCAGAGAATGGGGGACATGGACATTGTTTAAGCAGAGAATGGGGGGACATGGACTTTGTGTAAGCAGAGAATGGAGGGACAAGGACAATATGTGAGCCGAAAATGGAGGGACATGGACATTGTGTACACAGAGAATGGAGGTTCATGGACAGTATGTAATCAGACAATGTTGTGCATGGACATTGTGTAAGCAGAGAATGGGGGGACATGGACATTGGGTAAGCAGAGAATGGAGGGACATGGACAATGTGTGAGCCGAAAATGGAGGGACATGGACATTGTGTAAGCAGAGATTGTAGGGACATGGACAATGTGTACACTGAGAATGGAGGTACATGGACATTGTGTAATCAGAGAATGGGGGGCATGGACATTGTTAATGCAGAGAACGGGGGGACATGGACTTTGTGTAAGCAGAGAATGGAGGGCCATGGTCATTGTGCCAGAAGGGAAAGGAGGGACATGTACAATATGTAAGCAGGGAATGCGGCGATATGGACGTTGTGTAAGCTGAGAATTGGGGGACACGTACATTTTGTCGGCAGGGAAAGGAGGGACATGGACAATGTGTAATCAGAGAATGGGGGGACATAGACATGGTGCAGGCAATGAATGGAGGGACATGGACATTGTGTCTTCAGAGAATGGAGGGACTTGGACAATGTGTAAGCAGAGAATGGACGGACATGGACTGTGTTTACAGAGAATGGAGGGAAATGGACATTGTGTATTCAGAGAATGGAGGGACATGGTCATTGTGCCAGAAGGGAATGCAGGGACATGTACAATGTGTAAGCAGAGAATGTGGCGATATGGACGTTGTGTAAGCTGAGAATTGGGGGACACGTACACAGCTTACGCTGAGAATTGCGGTTCATGGACATTATGTAACCAGAGAATGGGGCAACATGAACATTGTTTTGTCAGAGGACAGCGGGACATAGACTGTGTGTCAGCTGAGAATGGAGGGACATGGACATTGTTTAAGCAGAGAATGGAGGGACATGGAAAATGTGTAAGGTGTGAATGGGGGGAAATGGACATTGTGTAAGCAGAGATTGTAGGGACATGGAGAATGTGTACCTTGAGAATGGAGGTACATGGACATTGTGTAATCAGAGAATGGGGGGACCTAGACATTGTGCAGGCAGAGAATGGAGGGACATGGACAATGTGTAAGCTGAGAATGGTAGGATATGGATAATGAGTAAGCAGTGAATTGAGTGAAATGGACATAGTGTCGGCAGAGAATGGGGGGCATGGACATTGTGTAAGCAGAGAATGGAGGGACATGGACATTATGTAAGCCGAGAAAGGGGGACATCGGCAAAGTGTACACAGAGAATGGTGGGAAAAGGACATTCTGTAATCAGTGAATGGGGGGACATGGACTTGTGTAGGCTTAGAATGGCGGGACATTGACAATGTGTACACAGTGAAAGGAGAGACATAGACTTTGTGTAAGCAGAGAATTAGGGGAAATGGACAATGTGTACCAAGAGAATGGAGGTACATGGACATTGTGTAATCAGAGAATGGGGGGACATGGACTTTGTGTAAGCAGAGAATGGAGGGCCATGGTCATTGTGCCAGAAGGGAAAGGTGGGACATGTACAATATTTAAGCAGAGAATGCAGCGATATGGACGTTGTGTACGCAGAGAATTGGGGTCATGTACATTTTGTCGGCAGGGAAAGGAGGGACATGGACAATGTGTAATCAGAGAATGGGGGGACATAGTCATGGTGCAGGCAATGAATGGAGGGACATGGACATTGTGTCTTCAGAGAATGGAGGGACTTGGACAATGTGTAAGCAGAGAATGGACGGACATGGACTGTGTTTACAGAGAATGGAGGGAAATGGACATTGTGTATTCAGAGAATGGAGGGACATGGTCATTTTGCCAGAAGGGAATGGGGGGACATGTACAATGTGTAAGCAGAGAATGGGGCGATATGGACGTTGTGTAAGCAGAGAATTTGGGGACATGTACACAGCGTACGCTGAGAATTGCGGTTCATGGACATTCTGTAACCAGAGAATGGGGCAACATGAACATTGTTTTTTCAGAGGACAGCGGGACATAGACTGTGTGTCAGCTGAGAATGGAGGGACATGGACATTGTTTAAGCAGAGAATGGAGGGACATGGAAAATGTGTAAGCTGTGAATCGGGGAAATGGACATTGTGTAAGCAGAGATTGTAGGGACATGGACAATGTGTACCTTGAGAATGGAGGTACATGGACATTGTGTAATCAGAGAATGGGGGGACCTAGACATTGTGCAGGCAGAGAATGGAGGGACATGGACAATGTGTAAGCTGAGAATGGTAGGATATGGATAATGAGTAAGCAGAGAATTGAGTGAAATGGACATAGTGTCGGCAGAGAATGGGGGGCATGGACATTGTATAAGCAGAGAATGGGGGGACTTGGACTTTGTGTAAGCAGAGAATGGAGGGCCATGGTCATTGTGCCAGAAGGGAAAGGAGGGACATGTACAATATGTAAGCAGGGAATGCGGCGATATGGACGTTGTGTAAGCAGAGAATTGGGGGACATGTACATTTTGTCGGCAGGGAAAGGAGGGACATGGACAATGTGTAATCAGAGAATGGACGGACATGGACTGTGTTTACAGAGAATGGAGGGAAGTAGACATTGTGTATTCAGAGAATGGAGGGACATGGTCATTGTGTCAGCAGAGAATGGAGGGACTTGGACAATGTGTAAGCAGAGAATGGAGGGACATGGACATTATGTAAGCCGAGAAAGGGGAACATCGGCAAAGTGTACACAGAGAATGGTGGGAAAAGGACATTCTGTAATCAGTGAATGGGGGGACATGGACTTGTGTAGGCTGAGAATGGCGGGACATTGACAATGTGTACACAGTGAAAGGAGAGACATAGACTTTGTGTAAGCAGAGAATGAGGGGAAATGGACAATGTGTACACAGAGAATGGAGAAACAAGGGCATTCTTTAATCAGAGTTTGGGTTGACATGGACATTGAGCAAGCAGACAATGGAGGGACAAGGACAATATGTGAGCCGAAAATGGAGGGACATGGACAATGTGTAAGCAGAGATTTTAGGGACATGGACAATGTGTACACAGAGAATGGAGGTTCATGGACATTATGTAATCAGACAATGTTGTGCATGGACATTGTGTAAGCAGAGAATGGGGGGACATGGACATTGGGTAAGCAGAGAATGGAGGGACATGGACAATGTGTGAGCGGAAAATGGAGGGGCATGGACATTGTGTAAGCAGAGATTGTAGGGACATGGACAATGTGTACACTGAGAATGGAGGTACATGGACATTGTGTAATCAGAGAATGGGGGGACATGGACTTTGTGTAAGCAGAGAATGGAGGGCCATGGTCATTGTGCCAGAAGGGAAAGGAGGGACATGTACAATATGTAAGCAGGGAATGCGGCGATATGGACGTTGTGTAAGCAGAGAATTGGGGGACATGTACATTTTGTCGGCAGGGAAAGGAGGGACATGGACAATGTGTAATCACAGAATGGGGGGACATAGACATGGTGCAGGCAATGAATGGAGGGACATGGACATTGTGTCTTCAGAGAATGGAGGGACTTGGACAATGTGTAAGCAGAGAATGGACGGACATGGACAGTGTTTACAGAGAATGGAGGGAAATGGACATTGTGTATTCAGAGAATGGAGGGACATGGTCATTGTGCCAGAAGGGAATGCAGGGACATGTACAATGTGTAAGCAGAGAATGGGGCGATATGGACGTTGTGTAAGCTGAGAATTGGGGGACACGTACACAGCTTACGCTGAGAATTGCGGTTCATGGACATTCTGTAACCAGAGAATGGGGCAACATGAACATTGTTTTGTCAGAGGACAGCGGGACATAGACTGTGTGTCAGCTGAGAATGGAGGGACATGGACATTGTTTAAGCAGAGAATGGAGGGACATGGAAAATGTGTAAGCTGTGAATGGGGGGAAATGGACATTGTGTAAGCAGAGATTGTAGGGACATGGACAATGTGTACCTTGAGAATGGAGGTACATGGACATTGTGTAATCAGAGAATGGGGGGACCTAGACATTGTGCAGGTAGAGAATGGAGGGACATGGACAATGTGTAAGCTGAGAATGGTAGGATATGGATAATGAGTAAGCAGAGAATTGAGTGAAATGGACATAGTGTCGGCAGAGAATGGGGGGCATGGACATTGTGTAAGCAGAGAATGGAGGGCCATGGTCATTGTGCCAGAAGGGCATGGAGGGACATTTACAATATGTAAGCAGAGAATGCGACGATATGGACGTTGTGTAAGCAGAGAATAGGGGGACATGTACATTTTGTCGGCAGGGAAAGGAGGGACATGGACAGTGTGTAATCTGAGAATGGACTGACATGGACTGTGTTTACAGAGAATGGCGGGAAATAGACATTGTGTATTCAGAAAATGGAGGGACATGGTCATTGTGTCAGCAGAGAATGGAGGGACATGGATATTATGTAAGCCGAGAAAGGGGAACATCGGCAAAGTGTACACAGAGAATGGTGGGAAAAGGACATTCTGTAATCAGTGAATGGGGGGACATGGACTTGTGTAGGCTGAGAATGGCGGGACATTGACAATGTGTACACAGTGAAAGGAGAGACATAGACTTTGTGTAAGCAGAGAATGAGGGGAAATGGACAATGTGTAAGCTGAGAATGGTAGGATATGGATAATGAGTAAGCAGTGAATTGAGTGAAATGGACATAGTGTCGGCAGAGAATGGGTGGCATGGACATTGTGTAAGCAGAGAATGGGGGGACATGGACATTGGGTAAGCAGAGAATGGAGGGACATGGACAATGTGTGAGCCGAAAATGGAGGGACATGGACATTGTGTAAGCAGAGATTGTAGGGACATGGAGAATGTGTACCTTGAGAATGGAGGTACATGGACATTGTGTAATCAGAGAATGGGGGGACCTAGACATTGTGCAGGCAGAGAATGGAGGGACATGGACAATGTGTAAGCTGAGAATGGTAGGATATGGATAATGAGTAAGCAGTGAATTGAGTGAAATGGACATAGTGTCGGCAGAGAATGGGTGGCATGGACATTGTGTAAGCAGAGAATGGAGGGACATGGACATTATGTAAGCCGAGAAAGGGGGACATCGGCAAAGTGTACACAGAGAATGGTGGGAAAAGGACATTCTGTAATCAGTGAATGGGGGGACATGGACTTGTGTAGGCTTAGAATGGCGGGACATTGACAATGTGTACACAGTGAAAGGAGAGACATAGACTTTGTGTAAGCAGAGAATTAGGGGAAATGGACAATGTGTACCAAGAGAATGGAGGTACATGGACATTGTGTAATCAGAGAATGGGGGACATGGACATTGTTTAAGCAGAGAATGGGGGGACATGGACTTTGTGTAAGCAGAGAATGGAGGGACAAGGACAATATGTGAGCCGAAAATGGAGGGACATGGACATTGTGTACACAGAGAATGGAGGTTCATGGACAGTATGTAATCAGACAATGTTGTGCATGGACATTGTGTAAGCAGAGAATGGGGGGACATGGACATTGGGTAAGCAGAGAATGGAGGGACATGGACAATGTGTGAGCCGAAAATGGAGGGAAAGGACATTGTGTAAGCAGAGATTGTAGGGACATGGACAATGTGTACACTGAGAATGGAGGTACATGGACATTGTGTAATCAGAGAATGGGGGGCATGGACATTGTTAATGCAGAGAACGGGGGGACATGGACTTTGTGTAAGCAGAGAATGGAGGGCCATGGTCATTGTGCCAGAAGGGAAAGGAGGGACATGTACAATATGTAAGCAGGGAATGCGGCGATATGGACGTTGTGTAAGCTGAGAATTGGGGGACACGTACATTTTGTCGGCAGGGAAAGGAGGGACATGGACAATGTGTAATCAGAGAATGGGGGGACATAGACATGGTGCAGGCAATGAATGGAGGGACATGGACATTGTGTCTTCAGAGAATGGAGGGACTTGGACAATGTGTAAGCAGAGAATGGACGGACATGGACTGTGTTTACAGAGAATGGAGGGAAATGGACATTGTGTATTCAGAGAATGGAGGGACATGGTCATTGTGCCAGAAGGGAATGCAGGGACATGTACAATGTGTAAGCAGAGAATGGGGCGATATGGACGTTGTGTAAGCTGAGAATTGGGGGACACGTACACAGCTTACGCTGAGAATTGCGGTTCATGGACATTATGTAACCAGAGAATGGGGCAACATGAACATTGTTTTGTCAGAGGACAGCGGGACATAGACTGTGTGTCAGCTGAGAATGGAGGGACATGGACATTGTTTAAGCAGAGAATGGAGGGACATGGAAAATGTGTAAGGTGTGAATGGGGGGAAATGGACATTGTGTAAGCAGAGATTGTAGGGACATGGAGAATGTGTACCTTGAGAATGGAGGTACATGGACATTGTGTAATCAGAGAATGGGGGGACCTAGACATTGTGCAGGCAGAGAATGGAGGGACATGGACAATGTGTAAGCTGAGAATGGTAGGATATGGATAATGAGTAAGCAGTGAATTGAGTGAAATGGACATAGTGTCGGCAGAGAATGGGGGGCATGGACATTGTGTAAGCAGAGAATGGAGGGACATGGACATTATGTAAGCCGAGAAAGGGGGACATCGGCAAAGTGTACACAGAGAATGGTGGGAAAAGGACATTCTGTAATCAGTGAATGGGGGGACATGGACTTGTGTAGGCTTAGAATGGCGGGACATTGACAATGTGTACACAGTGAAAGGAGAGACATAGACTTTGTGTAAGCAGAGAATTAGGGGAAATGGACAATGTGTACCAAGAGAATGGAGGTACATGGACATTGTGTAATCAGAGAATGGGGGACATGGACATTGTTTAAGCAGAGAATGGGGGGACATGGACTTTGTGTAAGCAGAGAATGGAGGGACAAGGACAATATGTGAGCCGAAAATGGAGGGACATGGACATTGTGTACACAGAGAATGGAGGTTCATGGACAGTATGTAATCAGACAATGTTGTGCATGGACATTGTGTAAGCAGAGAATGGGGGGACATGGACATTGGGTAAGCAGAGAATGGAGGGACATGGACAATGTGTGAGCCGAAAATGGAGGGACATGGACATTGTGTAAGCAGAGATTGTAGGGACATGGACAATGTGTACACTGAGAATGGAGGTACATGGACATTGTGTAATCAGAGAATGGGGGGCATGGACATTGTTAATGCAGAGAACGGGGGGACATGGACTTTGTGTAAGCAGAGAATGGAGGGCCATGGTCATTGTGCCAGAAGGGAAAGGAGGGACATGTACAATATGTAAGCAGGGAATGCGGCGATATGGACGTTGTGTAAGCTGAGAATTGGGGGACACGTACATTTTGTCGGCAGGGAAAGGAGGGACATGGACAATGTGTAATCAGAGAATGGGGGGACATAGACATGGTGCAGGCAATGAATGGAGGGACATGGACATTGTGTCTTCAGAGAATGGAGGGACTTGGACAATGTGTAAGCAGAGAATGGACGGACATGGACTGTGTTTACAGAGAATGGAGGGAAATGGACATTGTGTATTCAGAGAATGGAGGGACATGGTCATTGTGCCAGAAGGGAATGCAGGGACATGTACAATGTGTAAGCAGAGAATGGGGCGATATGGACGTTGTGTAAGCTGAGAATTGGGGGACACGTACACAGCTTACGCTGAGAATTGCGGTTCATGGACATTATGTAACCAGAGAATGGGGCAACATGAACATTGTTTTGTCAGAGAACAGCGGGACATAGACTGTGTGTCAGCTGAGAATGGAGGGACATGGACATTGTTTAAGCAGAGAATGGAGGGACATGGAAAATGTGTAAGGTGTGAATGGGGGGAAATGGACATTGTGTAAGCAGAGATTGTAGGGACATGGAGAATGTGTACCTTGAGAATGGAGGTACATGGACATTGTGTAATCAGAGAATGGGGGGACCTAGACATTGTGCAGGCAGAGAATGGAGGGACATGGACAATGTGTAAGCTGAGAATGGTAGGATATGGATAATGAGTAAGCAGTGAATTGAGTGAAATGGACATAGTGTCGGCAGAGAATGGGGGGCATGGACATTGTGTAAGCAGAGAATGGAGGGACATGGACATTATGTAAGCCGAGAAAGGGGGACATCGGCAAAGTGTACACAGAGAATGGTGGGAAAAGGACATTCTGTAATCAGTGAATGGGGGGACATGGACTTGTGTAGGCTTAGAATGGCGGGACATTGACAATGTGTACACAGTGAAAGGAGAGACATAGACTTTGTTTAAGCAGAGAATTAGGGGAAATGGACAATGTGTACCAAGAGAATGGAGGTACATGGACATTGTGTAATCAGAGAATGGGGGGACATGGACTTTGTGTAAGCAGAGAATGGAGGGCCATGGTCATTGTGCCAGAAGGGAAAGGTGGGACATGTACAATATTTAAGCAGAGAATGCAGCGATATGGACGTTGTGTACGCAGAGAATTGGGGTCATGTACATTTTGTCGGCAGGGAAAGGAGGGACATGGACAATGTGTAATCAGAGAATGGGGGGACATAGTCATGGTGCAGGCAATGAATGGAGGGACATGGACATTGTGTCTTCAGAGAATGGAGGGACTTGGACAATGTGTAAGCAGAGAATGGACGGACATGGACTGTGTTTACAGAGAATGGAGGGAAATGGACATTGTGTATTCAGAGAATGGAGGGACATGGTCATTTTGCCAGAAGGGAATGGGGGGACATGTACAATGTGTAAGCAGAGAATGGGGCGATATGGACGTTGTGTAAGCAGAGAATTTGGGGACATGTACACAGCGTACGCTGAGAATTGCGGTTCATGGACATTCTGTAACCAGAGAATGGGGCAACATGAACATTGTTTTGTCAGAGGACAGCGGGACATAGACTGTGTGTCAGCTGAGAATGGAGGGACATGGACATTGTTTAAGCAGAGAATGGAGGGACATGGAAAATGTGTAAGCTGTGAATCGGGGAAATGGACATTGTGTAAGCAGAGATTGTAGGGACATGGACAATGTGTACCTTGAGAATGGAGGTACATGGACATTGTGTAATCAGAGAATGGGGGGACCTAGACATTGTGCAGGCAGAGAATGGAGGGACATGGACAATGTGTAAGCTGAGAATGGTAGGATATGGATAATGAGTAAGCAGAGAATTGAGTGAAATGGACATAGTGTCGGCAGAGAATGGGGGGCATGGACATTGTATAAGCAGAGAATGGGGGGACTTGGACTTTGTGTAAGCAGAGAATGGAGGGCCATGGTCATTGTGCCAGAAGGGAAAGGTGGGACATGTACAATATTTAAGCAGAGAATGCAGCGATATGGACGTTGTGTAAGCAGAGAATTGGGGTCATGTACATTTTGTCGGCAGGGAAAGGAGGGACATGGACAATGTGTGAGCATAAAATGGAGGGACATGGACAGTGTGTAAGCAGAGATTGTAGGGACATGGACAATGTGTACACAGAGAATGGAGGTTCATGGACATTATGTAATCAGACAATGTTGTGCATGGACATTGTGTAAGCAGAGAATGGGGGGACATGGATATTGGGTAAGCAGAGAATGGAGGGACATGGACATTATGTAAGCCGTGAAAGGGGAACATCGGCAAAGTGTACACAGAGAATGGTGGGAAAAGGACATTCTGTAATCAGTGAATGGGGGGACATGGACTTGTGTAGGCTGAGAATGGCGGGACATTGACAATGTGTACACAGTGAAAGGAGAGACATAGACTTTGTGTAAGCAGAGAATGAGGGGAAATGGACAATGTGTACACAGAGAATGGAGAAACAAGGGCATTCTTTAATCAGAGTTTGGGTTGACATGGACATTGAGCAAGCAGACAATGGAGGGACAAGGACAATATGTGAGCCGAAAATGGAGGGACATGGACAATGTGTAAGCAGAGATTTTAGGGACATGGACAATGTGTACACAGAGAATGGAGGTTCATGGACATTATGTAATCAGACAATGTTGTGCATGGACATTGTGTAAGCAGAGAATGGGGGGACATGGACATTGGGTAAGCAGAGAATGGAGGGACATGGACAATGTGTGAGCCGAAAATGGAGGGGCACGGACATTGTGTAAGCAGAGATTGTAGGGACATGGACAATGTGTACACTGAGAATGGAGGTACATGGACATTGTGTAATCAGAGAATGGGGGGACATGGACTTTGTGTAAGCAGAGAATGGAGGGCCATGGTCATTGTGCCAGAAGGGAAAGGAGGGACATGTACAATATGTAAGCAGGGAATGCGGCGATATGGACGTTGTGTAAGCAGAGAATTGGGGGACATGTACATTTTGTCGGCAGGGAAAGGAGGGACATGGACAATGTGTAATCAGAGAATGGGGGGACATAGACATGGTGCAGGCAATGAATGGAGGGACATGGACATTGTGTCTTCAGAGAATGGAGGGACGTGGACAATGTGTAAGCAGAGAATGGACGGACATGGACTGTGTTTACAGAGAATGGAGGGAAATGGACATTGTGTATTCAGAGAATGGAGGGACATGGTCATTGTGCCAGAAGGGAATGCAGGGACATGTACAATGTGTAAGCAGAGAATGGGGCGATATGGACGTTGTGTAAGCTGAGAATTGGGGGACACGTACACAGCTTACGCTGAGAATTGCGGTTCATGGACATTCTGTAACCAGAGAATGGGGCAACATGAACATTGTTTTGTCAGAGGACAGCGGGACATAGACTGTGTGTCAGCTGAGAACGGAGGGACATGGACATTGTTTAAGCAGAGAATGGAGGGACATGGAAAATGTGTAAGCTGTGAATGGGGGGAAATGGACATTGTGTAAGCAGAGATTGTAGGGACATGGACAATGTGTACCTTGAGAATGGAGGTACATGGACATTGTGTAATCAGAGAATGGGGGTCCTAGACATTGTGCAGGCAGAGAATGGAGGGACATGGACAATGTGTAAGCTGAGAATGGTAGGATATGGATAATGAGTAAGCAGAGAATTGAGTGAAATGGACATAGTGTCGGCAGAGAATGGGGGGCATGGACATTGTGTAAGCAGAGAATGGAGGGCCATGGTCATTGTGCCAGAAGGGCATGGAGGGACATTTACAATATGTAAGCAGAGAATGCGACGATATGGACGTTGTGTAAGCAGAGAATAGGGGGACATGTACATTTTGTCGGCAGGGAAAGGAGGGACATGGACAGTGTGTAATCTGAGAATGGACTGACATGGACTGTGTTTACAGAGAATGGCGGGAAATAGACATTGTCTATTCAGAAAATGGAGGGACATGGTCATTGTGTCAGCAGAGAATGGAGGGACATGGACATTATGTAAGCCGAGAAAGGGGGACATCGGCAAAGTGTACACAGAGAATGGTGGGAAAAGGACATTCTGTAATCAGTGAATGGGGGGACATGGACTTGTGTAGGCTGAGAATGGCGGGACATTGACAATGTGTACACAGTGAAAGGAGAGACATAGACTTTGTGTAAGCAGAGAATGAGGGGAAATGGACAATGTGTACCAAGAGAATGGAGGTACATGGACATTGTGTAATCAGCGAATGGGGGACATGGACATGGTGCAGGCAATGAATGGAGGGATTTGGACATTGTGTCTTCAGAGAATGGAGGGACTTGGACAATGTGTAAGCAGAGAATGGACGGACATGGACTGTGTTTACAGAGAATGGAGGGAAATGGACATTGTGTATTGAGAGAATGGAGGGACATGGTCATGGTGCCAGAAGGGAATGGAGGGACATGTACAATGTGTAAGCAGAGAATGGGGCGATATGGACGTTGTGTAAGCAGAGAATTGTGGGACATGTACACAGCGTAAGCTGAGAATTGCGGTTCATGGACATTCTGTAACCAGAGAATGGGGCAACATGAACATTGTTTTGTCAGAGGTCAGCGGGACGTAGACTGTGTGTCAGCTGAGAATGGAGGGACATGGACATTGTTTAAGCAGAGAATGGAGGGACATGGAAAATGTGTAAGCTGTGAATGGGGGGAAATGGACATTGTGTAAGCAGAGATTGTAGGGACATGGACAATGTGTACACAGAGAATGGAGGTACATGGACATTGTGTAAGCTGAGAATGGTAGGATATGGATAATGAGTAAGCAGAGAATTGAGTGAAATGGACATAGTGTCGGCAGAGAATGTGGGGCATGGACATTGTGTAAGCAGAGAATGGAGGGACAAGCACAATATGTGAGCCGAAAATGGAGGGACATGGACATTGTGTACACAGAGAATGGAGGTTCATGGACAGTATGTAATCAGACAATGTTGTGCATGGACATTGTGTAAGCAGAGAATGGGGGGACATGGACATTGGGTAAGCAGAGAATGGAGGGACATGGACAATGTGTGAGCCGAAAATGGAGGGACATGGACATTGTGTAAGCAGAGATTGTAGGGACATGGACAATGTGTACACTGAGAATGGAGGTACATGGACATTGTGTAATCAGAGAATGGGGGGCATGGACGTTGTTAAAGCAGAGAACGGGGGGACATGGACTTTGTGTAAGCAGAGAATGGAGGGCCATGGTCATTGTGCCAGAAGGGAAAGGAGGGACATGTACAATATGTAAGCAGGGAATGCGGCGATATGGACGTTGTGTAAGCTGAGAATTGGGGGACACGTACATTTTGTCGGCAGGGAAAGGAGGGACATGGACAATGTGTAATCAGAGAATGGGGGGACATAGACATGGTGCAGGCAATGAATGGAGGGACATGGACATTGTGTCTTCAGAGAATGGAGGGACTTGGACTGTGTTTACAGAGAATGGAGGGAAATGGACATTGTGTATTCAGAGAATGGAGGGACATGGTCATTGTGCCAGAAGGGAATGCAGGGACATGTACAATGTGTAAGCAGAGAATGGGGCGATATGGACGTTGTGTAAGCTGAGAATTGGGGGACACATACACAGCTTACGCTGAGAATTGCGGTTCATGGACATTATGTAACCAGAGAATGGGGCAACATGAACATTGTTTTGTCAGAGGACAGCGGGACATAGACTGTGTGTCAGCTGAGAATGGAGGGACATGGACATTGTTTAAGCAGAGAATGGAGGGACATGGAAAATGTGTAAGCTGTGAATGGGGGGAAATGGACATTGTGTAAGCAGAGATTGTAGGGACATGGAGAATGTGTACCTTGAGAATGGAGGTACATGGACATTGTGTAATCAGAGAATGGGGGGACCTAGACATTGTGCAGGCAGAGAATGGAGGGACATGGACAATGTGTAAGCTGAGAATGGTAGGATATGGATAATGAGTAAGCAGTGAATTGAGTGAAATGGACATAGTGTCGGCAGAGAATGGGGGGCATGGACATTGTGTAAGCAGAGAATGAAGGGACATGGACATTATGTAAGCCGAGAAAGGGGGACATCGGCAAAGTGTACACAGAGAATGGTGGGAAAAGGACATTCTGTAATCAGTGAATGGGGGGACATGGACTTGTGTAGGCTGAGAATGGCGGGACATTGACAATGTGTACACAGTGAAAGGAGAGACATAGACTTTGTGTAAGCAGAGAATGAGGGGAAATGGACAATGTGTACCAAGAGAATGGAGGTACATGGACATTGTGTAATCAGCGAATGGGGGACATGGACATTGTTTAAGCAGAGAATGGGGGGACATGGACTTTGTGTAAGCAGAGAATGGAGGGCCATGGTCATTGTGCCAGAAGGGAAAGGTGGGACATGTACAATATTTAAGCAGAGAATGCAGCGATATGGACGTTGTGTAAGCAGAGAATTGGGGTCATGTACATTTTGTCGGCAGGGAAAGGAGGGACATGGACAATGTGTAATCAGAGAATGGGGGGATATAGACATGGTGCAGGCAATGAATGGAGGGACATGGGCATTGTGTCTTCAGAGAATGGAGGGACTTGGACAATGTGTAAGCAGAGAATGGACGGACATGGACTGTGTTTACAGAGAATGGAGGGAAATGGACATTGTGTATTCAGAGAATGGAGGGACATGGTCATTTTGCCAGAAGGGAATGGGGGGACATGTACAATGTGTAAGCAGAGCATGGGGCGATATGGATGTTGTGTAAGCAGAGAATTTGTGGACATGTACACAGCGTACGCTGAGAATTGCGGTTCATGGACATTCTGTAACCAGAGAATGGGGCAACATGAACATTGTTTTGTCAGAGGACAGCGGGACATAGACTGTGTGTCAGCTGAGAATGGAGGGACATGGACATTGTTTAAGCAGAGAATGGAGGGACATGGACAATGTATACCTTGAGAATGGAGTGACATGGACATTGTGTAATCAGAGAATGTGGGGTCCTAGACATTGTGCAGGCAGAGAATGGAGGGACATGGACAATGTGTAAGCTGAGAATGGTAGGATATGGATAATGAGTAAGCAGAGAATTGAGTGAAATGGACATAGTGTCGGCAGAGAATGGGGGGCATGGACATTGTGTAAGCAGAGAATGGAGGGCCATGGTCATTGTGTCAGAAGGGCATGGAGGGCCATGGTCATTGTGCCAGAAGGGAAAGGTGGGACATGTACAATATTTAAGCAGAGAATGCAGCGATATGGACGTTGTGTAAGCAGAGAATAGGGGGACATGTACATTTTGTCGGCAGGGAAAGGAGGGACATGGACAATGAGTAATCCGAGAATGGACTGACATGGACTGTGTTTACAGAGAATGGAGGGAAATAGACATTGTCTATTCAGAGAATGGAGGGACATGGTCATTGTGTCAGCAGAGAATGGAGGGACTTGGACAATGTGTAAGCAGAGAATAGAGGGACATGGACATTATGTAAGCCGAGAAAGGGGGACATCGGCAAAGTGTACACAGAGAATGGTGGGAAAAGGACATTCTGTAATCAGTGAATGGGGGGACATGGACTTGTGTAGGCTGAGAATGGCGGGACATTGACAATGTGTACACACTGAAAGGAGAGACATAGACTTTGTGTAAGCAGAGAATGAGGGGAAATGGACAATGTGTACACAGAGAATGGAGAAACAAGGACATTCTTTAATCAGAGTTTGGGTTGACATGGACATTGAGCAAGCAGACAATGGAGGGACAAGGACAATATGTGAGCCGAAAGTGGAGGGACATGGACATTGTGTAAGCAGAGATTGTAGGGACATGGACAATGTGTAGACAGAGAATGGAGGTTCATGCACATTATGTAAACAGACAATGGGGTGCATGGATATTGTGTAAGCAGAGAATGGGGGGACATGGACATTGGGTAAGCAGAGAATGGAGGGACATGGACATTGTGTAAGCAGAGAATGAGGAGACATGGAAAATGTGTAAGCTGTGAATGTGGGGATATGGACATTGTGTAATCAGAGATTGTAGGGACATGGACATGTGTACTCAGAGAATGGAGGTACATGGTTATTGTGTAAACAGAGCATTTGTGGACATGGATATTGTGTAGGCAGAGAATGGTGGGGCATGGTCATTGTGCCAGAACTGAATGGAGGGACATGTACAATGTGTAAGCAGAGAATGGGGCGATATGGACGTTGTGTAAGCAAAGAATTGGAGGACATGGACTTGTGTAGGCAGAGAATGGCGGGACATTGACAATGTGTACACAGAGAAAGGTGGGACATAGACATTGTGTAAGCAGAGAATGAGGGGAAATGGACAATGTGTACACTGGGAATGGAGAAACAAGGACATTCTTTAATCAGAGTTTGTGTTGACATGGACATTGAGCAAGCAGACAATGGAGGGACAAGGACAATATGTGAGCCGAAAATGGAGGGACATAGACATTGTGTAAGCAGAGAATGAGAGGAAATGGACAATGTGTACATAGAGAATGGAGGAACAAGGACATTCTGTAATCAGAGTTTGGGTTGACATGGACATTGTGCAAGCAGACAATGGAGGGACATGGACAATGTGTGAGCCGAAAATGGAGGGACATGGACATTGTGTAAGCAGAGATTGTAGGGACATGGACAATGTGTACACAGAGAATGGAGGTACATGGACATTGTGTAATCAGAGAATGGGGAGGACATAGACATGGTGCAGGCAGAGAATGGAGGGACATGGACATTGTGTAAGCAGAGAATGGAAGGATATGGACAATGTGCAAGTAGAAAATGGATGGACATGGAATGTGTAGGCAGAGAATGGAGGGACATGGTCATTGTATAGGCAGGGAATGGGGGGATATGGACATTGTGTAAGCAGAGAATGGTGTATATGGAAATTGTCGAAGCAGAGAATTGGGGGACATGTACATTTTGTCGGCAGGGAAAGGAGGGACATGGACAATGTGTAATCAGAGAATGGGGGGACATAGACATGGTGCAGGCAATGAATGGAGGGACATGGACATTGTGTCTTCAGAGAATGGAGGGACTTGGACAATGTGTAAGCAGAGAATGGACGGACATGGACAGTGTTTACAGAGAATGGAGGGAAAAGGACATTGTGTATTCAGAGAATGGAGGGACATGGTCATTGTGCCAGAAGGGAATGCAGGGACATGTACAATGTGTAAGCAGAGAATGGGGCGATATGGACGTTGTGTAAGCTGAGAATTGGGGGACACGTACACAGCTTACGCTGAGAATTGCGGTTCATGGACATTCTGTAACCAGAGAATGGGGCAACATGAACATTGTTTTGTCAGAGGACAGCGGGACATAGACTGTGTGTCAGCTGAGAATGGAGGGACATGGATATTGTTTAAGCAGAGAATGGAGGGACATGGAAAATGTGTAAGCTGTGAATGGGGGGAAATGGACATTGTGTAAGCAGAGATTGTAGGGACATGGACAATGCGTACCTTGAGAATGGATGTACATGGACATTGTGTAATCTGAGAATGGGGGGGGGGACCTAGACATTGTGCAGGCAGAGAATGGAGGGACATGGACAATGTGTAAGCTGAGAATGGTAGGATATGGATAATGAGTAAGCAGAGAATTGAGTGAAATGGACATAGTGTCGGCAGAGAATGGGGGGCATGGACATTGTGTAAGCAGAGAATGGAGGGCCATGGTCATTGTGCCAGAAGGGCATGGTGGGACATTTACAATATGTAAGCAGAGAATGCGACGATATGGACGTTGTGTAAGCAGAGAATAGGGGGACATGTACATTTTGTCGGCAGGGAAAGGAGGGACATGGACAGTGTGTAATCAGAGAATGGACTGACATGGACTGTGTTTACAGAGAATGGCGGGAAATAGACATTGTCTATTCCGAGAATGGAGGGACATGGTCATTGTGTCAGCAGAGAATGGAGGGACTTGGACAATGTGTAAGCAGAGAATGGAGGGACTTGGTCATTATGTAAGCCGAGAAAGGGGGACATCGGCAAAGTGTACACAGAGAATGCTGGGAAAAGGACATTCTGTAATCAGTGAATGGGGGGACATGGACTTGTGTAGGCTGAGAATGGCGGGACATTGACAATGTGTACACAGTGAAAGGAGAGACATAGACTTTGTGTAAGCAGAGAATGAGGGGAAATGGACATTGTGTACCAAGAGAATGGAGGTACATGGACATTGTGTAATCAAAGAATGGGGGGCATGGACATTGTTTAAGCAGAGAATGGGGGGACATGGACTTTGTGTAAGCAGAGAATGGAGGGCCATGGTCATTGTGCCAGAAGGGAAAGGTGGGACATGTACAATATTTAAGCAGAGAATGCAGCGATATGGACGTTGTGTAAGCAGAGAATTGGGGTCATGTACATTTTGTCGGCAGGGAAAGGAGGGACATGGACAATGTGTAATCAGAGAATGGGGGGACATAGACATGGTGCAGGCAATGAATGGAGGGACATGGACATTGTGTCTTCAGAGAATGGAGGGACTTGGACAATGTGTAAGTAGAGAATGGACGCTCATGGACTGTGTTTACAGAGAATGGAGGGAAATGGACATTGTGTATTCAGAGAATGGAGGGACATGGTCATTTTGCCAGAAGGGAATGGGGGGACATGTACAATGTGTAAGCAGAGAATGGGGCGATATGGATGTTGTGTAAGCAGAGAATTTGTGGACATGTACACAGCGTACGCTGAGAATTGCGGTTCATGGACATTCTGTAACCAGAGAATGGGGCAACATGAACATTGTTTTGTCAGAGGACAGCGGGACCTAGACTGTGTGTCAGCTGAGAATGGAGGGACATGGACATTGTTTAAGCAGAGAATGGAGGGACATGGACAATGTATACCTTGAGAATGGAGGTACATGGACATTGTGTAATCAGAGAATGTGGGGACCTAGACATTGTGCAGGCAGAGAATGGAGGGACATGGACAATGTGTAAGCTGAGAATGGTAGGATATGGATAATGAGTAAGCAGAGAATTGAGTGAAATGGACATAGTGTCGGCAGAGAATGGGGGGAATGGACATTGTGTAAGCAGAGAATGGAGGGCCATGGTCATTGTGTCAGAAGGGCATGGAGGGCCATGGTCATTGTGCCAGAAGGGAAAGGTGGGACATGTACAATATTTAAGCAGAGAATGCAGCGATATGGACGTTGTGTAAGCAGAGAATTGGGTTCATGTACATTTTGTCGGCAGGGAAAGGAGGGACATGGACAATGTGTAATCAGAGAATGGGGGGACATAGACATGGTGCAGGCAATGAATGGAGGGACATGGACATTGTGTCTTCAGAGAATGGAGGGACTTGGACAATGTGTAAGCAGAGAATGGACGGACATGGACTGTGTTCACAGAGAATGGTGGGAAATGGACATTGTGTATTCAGAGAATGGAGGGACATGGTCATTTTGCCAGAAGGGAATGGGGGGACATGTACAATGTGTAAGCATAGAATGGGGCGATATGGACGTTGTGTAAGCAGAGAATTTGCGGACATGTACACAGCGTACGCTGAGAATTGCGGTTGATGGACATTTTGTAACCAGAGAATGGGGCAACATGAACATTGTTTTGTCAGAGGACAGCGGGACATAGACTGTCGGTCAGCTGAGAATGGAGGGACATGGACATTGTTTAAGCAGAGAATGGAGGGACATGGAAAATGGTTAAGCTGTGAATGGGGGGAAATGGACATTGTGTAAGCAGAGATTGTAGGGACATGGACAATGTGTACCTTGAGAATGGAGGTACATGGACATTGTGTAATCAGAGAATGGGGGGACCTAGACATTGTGCAGGCAGAGAATGGAGGGACATGGACAATGTGTAAGCTGAGAATGGTAGGATATGGATAATGAGTAAGCAGAGAATTGAGTGAAATGGACATAGTGTCGGCAGAGAATGGGGGGCATGGACATTGTGTAAGCAGAGAATGGAGGGCCATGGTCATTGTGCCAGAAGGGCATGGAGGGACATTTACAATATGTAAGCAGAGAATGCGACGATATGGACGTTGTGTAAGCAGAGAATAGGGGGACATGTACATTTTGTCGGCAGGGAAAGGAGGGACATGGACAATGTGTAATCCGAGAATGGACTGACATGGACTGTGTTTACAGAGAATGGAGGGAAATAGACATTGTCTATTCAGAGAATGGAGGGACATGGTCATTGTGTCAGCAGAGAATGGAGGGACTTGGACAATGTGTAAGCAGAGAATAGAGGGACATGGACATTATGTAAGCCGAGAAAGGGGGACATCGGCAAAGTGTACACAGAGAATGGTGGGAAAAGGACATTCTGTAATCAGTGAATGGGGGGACATGGACTTGTGTAGGCTGAGAATGGCGGGACATTGACAATGTGTACACAGTGAAAGGAGAGACATAGACTTTGTGTAAGCAGAGAATGAGGGGAAATGGACAATGTGTACCAAGAGAATGGATGTACATGGACATTGTGTAATCAGTGAATGGGGGGCATGGACATTGTGTAAACAGAGAATGGGGGGACATGGACATTGTGTAGGCAGAGAATGGTGGGGCATGGTCATTGTGCCAGAACTGAATGGAGGGACATGTATACTGTGTAAGCAGAGAATGGGGCCATATGGACGTTGTGTAAGCAAAGAATTGGAGGACATGTGCGCAGTGTACGCTGAGAATTGCGGTACATGGGCATTCTGTAACCAGAGAATGGGGCAACAGGAACATTGTTTTGTTAGAGGACAGCGGGACATAGACTGTGTGTCAGCTGAGAATAGAGGGACATGGACATTGTGTAAGCAGAGAATTGAGGGACATGGACTTGTGTAGGCAGAGAATGGCGGGACATTGACAATGTGTACACAGAGAAAGGTGGGACATAGACATTGTGTAAGCAGAGAATGAGGGGAAATGGACAATGTGTACACAGAGAATGGAGAAACAAGGACATTCTTTAATCAGAGTTTGGGTTGACATGGACATTGAGCAAGCAGACAATGGAGGGACAAGGACAATATGTGAGCCGAAAGTGGAGGGACATGGACATTGTGTAAGCAGAGATTGTAGGGACATGGACAATGTGTAGACAGAGAATGGAGGTTCATGGACATTATGTAAACAGACAATGGGGTGCATGGATATTGTCTAAGCAGAGAATGGGGGGACATGGACATTGGGTAAGCAGAGAATGGAGGGACATGGACATTGTGTAAGCAGAGAATGAGGAGACATAGAAAATGTGTAAGCTGTGAATGTGGGGATATGGACATTGTGTAATCAGAGATTGTAGGGACATGGACATGTGTACTCAGAGAATGGAGGTACATGGTTATTGTGTAAACAGAGCATTTGTGGACATGGATATTGTGTAGGCAGAGAATGGTGGGGCATGGTCATTGTGCCAGAACTGAATGGAGGGACATGTACAATGTGTAAGCAGAGAATGGGGCGATATGGACGTTGTGTAAGCAAAGAATTGGAGGACATGGACTTGTGTAGGCAGAGAATGGCGGGACATTGACAATGTGTACACAGAGAAAGGTGGGACATAGACATTGTGTAAGCAGAGAATGAGGGGAAATGGACAATGTGTACACTGGGAATGGAGAAACAAGGACATTCTTTAATCAGAGTTTGTGTTGACATGGACATTGAGCAAGCAGACAATGGAGGGACAAGGACAATATGTGAGCCGAAAATGGAGGGACATAGACATTGTGTAAGCAGAGAATGAGAGGAAATGGACAATGTGTACATAGAGAATGGAGGAACAAGGACATTCTGTAATCAGAGTTTGGGTTGACATGGACATTGTGCAAGCAGACAATGGAGGGACATGGACAATGTGTGAGCCGAAAATGGAGGGACATGGACATTGTGTAAGCAGAGATTGTAGGGACATGGACAATGTGTACACAGAGAATGGAGGTACATGGACATTGTGTAATCAGAGAATGGGGAGGACATAGACATGGTGCAGGCAGAGAATGGAGGGACATGGACATTGTGTAAGCAGAGAATGGTAGGATATGGACAATGTGCAAGTAGAAAATGGATGGACATGGAATGTGTAGGCAGAGAATGGAGGGACATGGTCATTGTATAGGCAGGGAATGGGGGGATATGGACATTGTGTAAGCAGAGAATGGTGTATATGGAAATTGTCGAAGCGGAGAATGGAGGGACATGGTCAATTGTGTAAGCAGAGTATGGAGGAACATTTAAAATGCGTACACAGAGAATGGAGGGACATAGAAATTGTGTAATCAGATAATGGGGGGACATGTACATTTTGTCGGCAGAGAATGGAGGGACTTGGAAAATGTGTACGCAGAGAATGGACGGACATGGACTGTGTTTACAGAGAATGGAGGGAATTGGACATTGTGTATTCAGAGAATGGAGGGACATGGTCATTGTGCCTGAAGGGAATGGAGGGACATGTACAATGTGTAAGCAGAGAATGGGGAGATATGGACGTTGTGTAAGCAGAGAATTGGAGGACATGTACACAGCGTACGCTGAGAATTGCGTTTCATGGGCATTCTGTAACCAGAGAATGGGGAAACATGAACATTGTTTTGTCAGAGGACAGCGGGACATAGACTGTGTGTCAGCTGAGAATGGAGGGACATGGACTTGTGTAGGCAGAGAATGGCGGGACGTTGACAATGTGTACACAGTGAAAGGAGGGACATAGACATTGTGTAAGCAGAGAATGAGAGGAAATGGACAATGTGTACATAGAGAATGGAGGAACAAGGACATTCTGTAATCAGAGTTTGGGTTGACATGGACATTGTGCAAGCAGCAATGGAAGGACATGGACAATGTGTGAGCCGAAAATGGAGGGACATGGACATTGTGTAAGCAGAGATTGTAGGGACATGGACAATGTGTACACAGAGAATGGAGGTACATGGACATTGTGTAATTAGAGAATGGGGGGGACATAGACATGATGCAGGCAGAGAATGGAGGGACATGGACATTGTGTAAGTAGAGAATGGTAGGATATGGACAATGTGCAAGTAGAGAATGGATGGACATGGAATGTGTAGTCAGAGAATGGAGGGACATGGTCATTGTATAGGCAGGGAATGGGGTGACATGGGCATTGTGTAAGCAGAGAATGGTGTATATGGAAATTGTCGAAGCAGAGAATGGAGGGACATGGTCAATGTGTAAGCAGAGTATGGAGGAACATTTAAAATGCGTACACTGAGAATGGAGGGACATAGAAATTGTGTAATCAGATAATGGGGGGACATGTACATTTTGTCGGCAGGGAAAGAAGGGATATGGACAATGTGTAACCAGAGAATGGGGGGACATAGACATGGTGCAGGCAGAGAATGGAGGGACATGGACATTGTGTCAGCAGAGAATGGAGGGACTTGGACAATGTGTAAGCAGAGAATGGACGGACATGGACTGTGTTGGCAGAGAACTGAGGGAAATGGACATTGTGTATTCAGAGAATGGGGGATATGGACATTGAGTAAGCAGAGAGACAAGTGACATGGACATTACGTAAGAAGAGAATGCAGGGACATGGACTTTCTGTAAGCAGAGAAACGGGCGCATGGACGATGTGTAAACAGAGAATGGAGTTACATGGACATTCTGTAATCAGAGAATGGGGGGCATGGACATTGTGTAAGCAGAGAATGGGGGTACATGGACATTGTGTAAGCAGAGATTGTAGGGACATGGGCAATGTGTTCCCAGAGAATGGAGGTACATGGATTGTGTAAGCAGAGAATGGGTGGACATGGACATTGTATAGGCAGAGAATGGAGTTACATCGACATTCTGAAATCAGAGAATGGGGGTATGGACATTGTGTAAGCAGGGAATGGAGGGACATGGCAATGTGTACACAGAGAATGGAGGAACATGGATAATGTGTAAGCAGAGAATGGGGGGTCATGGACATTGTGTTAGCAGAGAATGGATGGACATGGACATTCTGTAAGGAGAGAAAGGTGGACATGGAGAATATGTACTCAGAGAATTGAGGTGCATGGACATTCTGTAACCAAAGAATGGGGCCACATGCACGTTGTTTAGACAGTGAATGGCAGGACATGGACTGTGTGTCAGCTGAGAGTGGAGTGACATGGACATAATGTATGCAGAGAATGGAGATACATGGATATTCCCTAAGCAGAGAAAGGGGGACATGGATAATGTGTACACAGAGAATAGAGTTGCATGGACATTCTGTAATCAGAGAATGGGGGTACATGGATACTGTGTAGGCCGAGAATGGCGGGACATTGACAATGTGTACATAGAGAATGGAGGGACACAGACATAGTGTAAGAAGTGAATGAGGGGACATGGACAATGTATTAAAAGAGAATGGAGGTACAAAGACATTCTGTAATGGGGGACATGGACATTGTGTAGTCCGGGAACGGAGGGACATGGACAATGTGTATATATGGAATGGATCGTCATGGACATTGTGTAAGCTGTGTTTGGGGGGACATGGACATTGTGTAGGCAGAGAATGGGGGAACATGGACATTGTGTATGCAGAGAATGGGTGGACATGAACATTGTGTAGGCAGAGAATGGAGGGTCATGGGCAACGTGTAAGCTGAGAATGTGGGGACATGAACATTGTGTAAGGAGAGAATGGAGGTACATTGACATTGTGTAATCAGAAAATGTGTACAAAGTGAACTGATGGACAAGGACATTGTGTAAGCAGTTTTTGTTGTGACATTGACATTGTGTAAGCAGAGAATGGAGAGCCAAGGACAATGTGTAAGCAGAGAATCGACGGACATGGACTGTGTAGGCAGAGACTGGAGGGACATGGACATTGTGTACGCAGAGTATGGGGGGACGTGGACATTGAGTAGGCAGAGAATGGAGGGAGATTGACAGTGTGTAAGCAGAGAATCAAAGGACATGGACATTGCGAAAGCTGAGCATGGAGGTACATGGACATTGGTTAGGCTGAGAATGGGGTGACATGGACAATGCGTACACAGAGAATGGAGATACATGGACATTCTGTAACCAGAGAATGGGGCCACATGCACATTGTTTAGTCAGAGAATGGCGGGACATGGAGAGATGGTCAGCTGAAAATGGACGGACATGGACTGTGTAGGCAGAGAATGGAGTGACATTGACAGCGTGTAAGCAGAGAATCAATGCACATGGACATTGCGTAAGCAGAGAATTGAGGGACATGGACATTGTGTAAGCAGAGAATGGATGGGCATGGACAATTTGTACACAGAGAATGGAGGTACATGGACTTTCTGTAATACGAGAATGGCGGGACATTGACAACGTGTACAGAGAAAATGGAGGGATATATACATTGTGTAAGCAGAGAATGAGAGGACATGCACAATCTGTACACAAAGAATGGAGGTACAAAGGCATTCTGTAAACAGAGAATGGAGGGACATGGCCTTGTGTAAGCCGCGAATGGAGGGACATTGAGAATGTGTACACAGTGAATGGAGGGACCTAGACATTGTGTAAGCAGAGAATGGGGGGACATGGACATTGTGTAAGCAGAGACTGGAGGGACATGGACATTGTGTAGGCAGATAATGGGGGAACATGGACATTGTGTATGCAGAGAATGGGTGGACATGAACATTGTGTAGGCAGAGAATGGAGGGGCATGGGCAACGTGTAAGCTGAGAATGTGGGGACATGGACATTGTGTAAGGAGAGAATGGAGGTACATTGACATTGTGCAATCAGAAACTGCGGGGACATGGACATTGTGCAGGCAGAGAATTGAGGGACATGGACAATGTGTACAAAGCGAACTGATGGACAAGGACATTGTGTAAGCAGTTTTTGTTGTGACATGGACATTGAGTAAGCAGGGAATAGGGGGACATGGACTTTGGGTAGGCAGTGAATGGATGGTCATGGACAATGTGTAAGCCGAGAATTGAGGGACATGGACAATGTGTACACTGAGAACTTATGTACATGGACATTGTGTTAGCAGTGTTTGGTGTGACATGGACATTGTGTAAGCAGAGAATCGAGGGCCATGGACAATGTGTAAGCAGAGAATCGACGGACATGGACTGTGTAGGCAGAGACTGGAGGGGCATGGACATTGTGTAGGCAGAGTATGTGCGGATATGGACATTGAGTAGGCAGAGAATGGAGGAAGATTGACAGTGTGTAAGCAGAGAATCAAGGGACATGGACATTGCGAAAGCAGAGAATCGAGGTTCAGGGATATTGTTTAAGCTGAGAATGGGGAGACATGGACAATATGTACACAGAGAATGGAGATACAGAGAATGGAGATACATGGACATTCTGTAACCAGAGAATGGGGCCATATGCACATTGTTTAGTCAGAGAATGGCGGGACATGGAGAGTGGGTCAGCTGAAAATGGACGGACGGACTGTGTAGGCAGAGAATGGAGTGACATTGACAGCGTGTAAGCAGAGAATCAAATCACATGGACATTGCGTAAGCAGAGAATTGAGGGACATGGACAATGTGTACAAAGTGAACTGATGGACAAGGACATTGTGTAAGCAGTTTTTGTTGTGACATGGACATTGTGTAAGCAGAGAATAGGGGGACATGGACTTTGGGTAGGCAGTGAATGGATAGTCATGGACAATGCGTAAGCCGAGAATTGAGGGACATGGACAATGTGTACACTGAGAACTTATGTACATGGACATTGTGTTAGCAGTGTTTGGTGTGACATGGACATTGTGTAAGCAGAGAATCGAGGGCCATGGACAATGTGTAAGCAGAGAATCGACGGACATGGACTGTGTAGGCAGAGTATGTGGGGACATTGACATTGAGTAGGCAGAGAATGGAGGGAGATTGACAGTGTGTAAGAAGAGAATCAAGGGACATGGACATTGCGAAAGCAGAAAATGGAGGTACATGGACATTGGTTAAGCTGAGAATGGGGTGACAAGGACAATGCGTACACAAAGAATGAATATACAGAGAATGGAGATACATGGACATTCTGTAACCAGAGAATGGGGCCACATGCACATTGTTTAGTCAGAGAATGGCGGGACATGGAGAGTGGGTCAGCTGAAAATGGACGGACGGACTGTGTAGGCAGAGAATGGAGTGACATTGACAGCGTGTAAGCAGAGAATCAATGCACATGGACATTGCGTAAGCAGAGAATTGAGGGACATGGACATTGTGTAGGCAGAGAATGGATGGGCATGGACAATTTGTACACAGAGAATGGAGGTACATGGACTTTCTGTAATAAGAGAATGGCGGGACATTGACAACGTGTACAGAGAGAATGGAGGGATATAGACATTGTGTAAGCAGAGAATAAAGGGACATGCACAATCTGTACACAAAGAATGGAGGTACAAAGGCATTCTGTAAACAGAGAATTGGGACTTTGTGTAAGCCGCGAATGGAGGGACATTGAGAATGTGTACACAGTGAATGGTGGGACCTGGACATTGTGTAAGCAGAGCAGGGGGGATATGGACATTGTGTAGGCAGACAATGGAGGGACATGTACAATGTGTATGCTGAGAATAGCGGGACATGGACATTGTGTAAGCAGAGAATGGAGGGACATGGACATTGTGTACACAGAGAATGGATGTACATGGATATTGTGCAATCAGAGAAAGGGGGACATGTACATTGTGTTGGCAGTGAATGGAGGGACATGGACCTTGTGTAAGCAGCGAATGGAGGGGCATTGAGAATGAGT
This sequence comes from Hypanus sabinus, assembly GCF_030144855.1. Classification (NCBI taxonomy): domain Eukaryota; kingdom Metazoa; phylum Chordata; class Chondrichthyes; order Myliobatiformes; family Dasyatidae; genus Hypanus; species Hypanus sabinus. The sequence continues at coordinate 157,004,187 of NC_082710.1, forward strand.
TCACAGTGAATGGAGGGACCTAGACATTGTGTAAGCAGAGAATGGGGGGACAGGGACATTGTGTAGGCAGACAATGGAGGGACATGGTCAATGTGTAAGCTGAGAATAGCGGGACATGGACATTGTGTAAGCAGAGAATGGAGGGACATGGACATTGTGTAGGCATTGATTGGAGGGACATTGACAATGTGTACACAGAGAATGGAGATACATGGTCATTCTGTCAACAGAGAATGGGGCCACATGCACGTTGTTTAGACAGTGAATGGCGGGACATGGACTGTGAGTCAGCTGAGAATGGAGGGACATGGACATTCTGTAAGCAGGGAATGGGGGTACATGGACATTGTGTAGGCAGAGAATGGCGGGACATTGACAATGAGTACATAGAGAATGGAGGGACACAGACATTGTGTAAGCATAGAATGAGGGGACATGGACAATGTAGTAAAAGAGAATGGAGGTACAAGGATATTCTGTAATCAGAGTTTCGGGGAACATGGACATTGTGTAGGCAGGGAAATAAGGGACGTGGACAATGTGTACATATGGACCGGATCGACTTGGACATTGTGTAAGCTGTGTTTGGGGGGACATGGACATTGTGTAAGCAGAGAATGGAGAGACATTGACAATATGGATGCAGAGAATGGAGGGACATGGACTGTGCAGGCAGCGAATGGAGGGACATGACATTGTGTAGGCACAGAATTGAGGGGCATGGACAATGTGTACGCAGAGAATGGAGGGACCTAGATATTTTGCAAGCAGAAAATGGGGGGATATGGACATAGTGTAATCAGAGACTGGAGGGTCATGGACAACGTGTAAGCTGAGAATGTGGGAACATGGACATTGAGTAAGGAGAGAATGGAGGTACATGGACATTTTATAATCAGAAAATGCGGGGACATGGAATTGTGTAGGCAGAGAATTGAGCGACATGGACAATGCGTACACAGAGGGCTGATGGATATGGGCATTGTGTAAGCAGTTTTTGTTGTGACATGGACATTGTGTAAGCAGAGAATAGGGGGACATGGACATTGGGTAGGCAGAGAATGGATGGTCATTGACAATGCGTAAGCTGAGAATCGACGGACATGTACTGTGTAGGCAGAGACTGGAGGGACATGGACATTGTTTAGTCAGAGAATGGAGGGCCATGGACAATGTGTAAGCAGAGAATCGATCGACAGGGACTGTGTAAGCAGACAATGGAGGGACATGGACACTGTGTAGACAGAGTATGGGGGGACATGGACATTGAGTAGGCAGAGAATGGAGTGAGATTGACAGGGTGTAGGCATTGAATGGAGGTACATGGACATTGTGCAATCAGAGAAATGGGGACATGGACATTGTGTTGGCAGTGAGTGGAAGGACGTGGACAATGTGTACACAGAGAAAGGATGGACATGGACATTCTGTAAGTAGAGAAAGGGGGACATGGACAATATGTACACAGAGAATGGAGGTACATGGACATTCCTTAACCAGACAATGGGGCCACAGGCACGTTATTTCGTCAGCGAATGGCGGGACATGGACTGTGCGTCAGCTGAGAATGGAGGGACATGGACATAGCGTAAGCAGGGTATGGAGGGACATGGAAATTCTGTAAGCAGAGAAATGGGGACATGGACAATGTGCAAGCAGAGAATGGATGGACATGGACAATGTGGAAGCAGAGAATGGAGGGGCATGGACATTGTGTAGGCAGGGAACGGAGGGACATGGACAATGTGTACACATGGAATTGATGGACATGGACTTTGTGTAAGCAGTGTTTGGGGGGACGTGGACGTTGTGTAAGAAGAGAATGGAGGTAGATGGACATTGTGTAACTAGAGAATGGGGCCACATGCACATTGTTCTGTCCCAGAAAGGCGGGACATGGAGAGTGGGTCTGCTGAGAATGTACGGACATGGACTGTGTAGGCAGAGAATGGAGGGACATTGACAGCGTGTTAGCAGAGAATCAAAGGACATGGACATTGGGAAAGCAGAAAATCGAGGTACAGGGGCATTGTTTAAGCTGAGAATGGGGAGACATGGACAATGTGTACACAGAGAATGGAGATACATGGACATTCTGTAACCAGAGAATGGGGCCACATGCACATTGTTCAGACAGAGAATGGCGGGACATGGAGAGTGGGTCAGTTGAAAAATAACGGACATGGACTGTGTAGGCAGAGAATGGTGTGACATTGACAGCGTGTAAGCAGAGAATCAATGCACATGGACATTGCGTAAGCAGAGAATTGAGGGACATGGACATTGTGTAGGCAGACAATGGAGGGACATGGACAATGTATAAGCTGGGAATAGCGGGACAATAACATTGTGCAAGCAGTTTTTGTCGTGACATGGACAATGTGTAAGCAGAGAATGGAGGGACATGGACAATGTGTAAGCAAAGAATCAACGGACATGGACATTCTGTAATCAGGGAAAGGGTGATACGGATAATGCGTATGCGGAGAATGGAGGTACATGGACATTCTGGTAAGCAGAGAATGGCGGGCATGGACAATGTGTACACAGAGAATGGAGGTACAAGGACATTCTGTAATCAGAGTTTGGGGAGACATGGACAATGTGTAAGCAGAGAATGGAAGGACATAGGCGTTATGTAAACAGAGAATGGAGGGACATGGAGAGTGGGTCAGCTGAAAATGGACGGACATGGACTGTGTAGGCAGAGAATGGAGTGACATTGACAGCGTGTAAGCAGAGAATCAATGCACATGGACATTGTGTAGGCAGACAATGGAGGGGCATGGACATTGTGTACACAGAGAATGGATGTACATTGTGCAATCAGAGAAAGGGGGACATGTACATTGTGTTGGCAGTGAATGGAGGGACATGGACCTTGTGTAAGCAGCGAATGGAGGGGCATTGAGAATGAGTTCACAGTGAATGGAGGGACCTAGACATTGTGTAAGCAGAGAATGGGGGGACAGGGACATTGTGTAGGCAGACAATGGAGGGACATGGTCAATGTGTAAGCTGAGAATAGCGGGACATGGATAATGTGTAAGCAGAGAATGGAGGGACATGGACATTGTGTAGGCATTGATTGGAGGGACATGGACATTGTGTAGGCATTGATTGGAGGGACATGGTCAATGTGTAAGCTGAGAATAGCGGGACATGGATATTGTGTAAGCAGAGAATGGAGGGACATGGACATTGTGTAGGCATTGACTGGAGGGACATGGACAATGTGTACACAGAGAATGGAGATACATGGTCATTCTGTCAACAGAGAATGGGGCCACATGCACGTTGTTTAGTCAGTGAATGGCGGGACATGGACTGTGAGACAGCTGAGAATAGAGGGACATGGACATTCTGTAAGCAGGGAATGGGGGTACATAGACATTGTGTAGACAGAGAATGGCGGGACATTGACAATGAGTACATAGTGAATGGAGGGACACAGACATTGTGTAAGCAGAGAATGAGGGGACATGGACAACGTAGTAAAAGAGAATGGAGGTACAAGGGCATTCTGTAATCAGAGTTTCGGGGAACATGGACATTGTGTAGGCAGGGAACGGAGGGACATGGAAAATGTGTACATATGGAACGGATCGACTTGGACATTGTGTAAGCTGTGTTTGGGGGGACATGGACATGGTGTAAGCAGAGAATGGAGAGACATTGACAATATGGATGCAGAGAATGGAGGGACATGGACTGTGCAGGCAGAGAATGGAGGGACATGACATTGTGTAGGCACAGAATGGAGGGGCATGGACAATGTGTACGCAGAGAATGGAGGGACCTAGATATTTTGCAAGCAGTGAATGGGAGGATATGGACATAGTGTACTCAGAGACTGGAGGGTCATGGACAACGTGTAAGCTGAGAATGTGGGGACATGACATTGTGTAAGGAGAGAATGGAGGTACATGGACATTTTATAATCAGAAAATGCGGGGACATGGAATTGTGTAGGCAGAGAATTGAGCGACAAGGACAATGTGTACACAGAGGGCTGATGGATATGGGCATTGTGTAAGCAGTTTTTGTTGTGACATGGACATTGTGTAAGCAGAGAATAGGGGGACATGGACTTTGGGTAGGCAGAGAATGGATGGTCATGGAGAATGCGTAAGCTGAGAATCGAAGGACATGGACTGTGTAGGCAGAGACTGGAGGGACATGGACATTGTGTAGGCAGAGAATGGAGGGCCATGGACAATGTGTAGACAGAGTATGGGGGGACATGGACATTGAGTAGGCAGAGAATGGAGGGACATGACATTGTGTAGGCACAGAATGGAGGGGCATGGACAATGTGTACGCAGAGAATGGAGAGACCTAGATATTTTGCAAGCAGAGAATGGGGGGATATGGACATAGTGTAATCAGAGACTGGAGGGTCATGGACAACGAGTAAGCTGAGAATGTGGGGACATGGACATTGAGTAAGGAGAGAATGGAGGTACATGGACATTTTATAATCAGAAAATGCGAGGACATGGAATTGTGTAGGCAGAGAATTGAGCGACATGGACAATGTGTACACAGAGGGCTGATGGATATGGGCATTGTGTAAGCAGTTTTTGTTGTGACATGGACATTGTGTAAGGAGAGAATAGGGGGACATGGACATTGTGTAGGCAGACAATGGAGGGACATGGACAATGTATAAGCTGGGAATAGCGGGACAATAACACTGTGCAAGCAGTTTTTGTCGTGACATGGACATTGTGTAAGCAGAGAATGGCGGGCATGGACAATGTGTACACAGAGAATGGAGGTACAAGGACATTCTGTAATCAGAGTTTGGGGAGACATGGACAATGTGTAAGCAGAGAATGGATGGACATGGACAATGTGTAAGCAGAGAATGGAAGGACATAGGGGTTATGTAAACAGAGAATGGAGGGACATGGAGAGTGGGTCAGCTGAAAATGGACGGACATGGACTGTGTAGCCAGAGAATGGAGTGACATTGACAGCGTGTAAGCAGAGAATCAATGCACATGGACATTGCGTAAGCAGAGAATTGAGGGACATGGACATTGTGTAGGCAGAGAATGGATGGGCATGGACAATTTGTACACAGAGAATGGAGGTACATGGACTTTCTGTAATAAGAGAATGGCGGGACATTGACAACGTGTACAGAGAGAATGGAGGGATATAGACATTGTGTAAGCAGAGAATGAGGGGACATGCACAATCTGTACACAAAGAATGGAGGTACAACGGCATTCTGTAAACAGAGAAAGGAGGGACATGGACCTTGTGTAAGCCGCGAATGGAGGGACATTGAGAATGTGTACACAGTGAAAGGAGGGACCTAGACATTGTGTAAGCAGAGAAGGGGGTATATGGACATTGTGTAGGCAGACAATGGAGGGACATGGACAATGTGTATGCTGCGAATAGCGGGACATGGACATTGTGTAAGCAGGGAATGGACGGACATGGACATTGTGTACACAGAGAATGGATGTACATGGACATTGTGCAATCAGAGAAAGGGGGACGTGTACATTGTGTTGGCAGTGAATGGAGGGACATGGACCTTGTGCAAGCAGCGAATGGAGGGACATTGAGAATGAGTTCACAGTGAATGGAGGGACCTAGACATTGTGTAAGCAGAGAAAGGGGGGACAGGGACATTGTGTAGGCAGACAATGGAGGGACATGGTCAATGTGTAAGCTGAGAATAGCGGGACATGGACATTGTGTTAGCAGAGAATGGAGGGACATGGACATTGTGTAGGCATTGATTGGAGGGACATGGACAATGTGTACACAGAAAATGGAGATACATGGTCATTCTGTCAACAGAGAATGGGGCCACATGCACGTTGTTTAGTCAGTGAATGGCGGGACATGGACTGTGAGTCAGCTGAGAATAGAGGGACATGGACATTCTGTAAGCAGGGAATGGGGGTACATGGACATTGTGTAGGCAGAGAATGGCGGGACATTGACAATGAGTACATAGAGAATGGAGGGACACAGACATTGTGTAAGCAGAGAATGAGGGGAGATGGACAATGTAGTAAAAGAGAATGGAGGTACAAGGGCATTCTGTAATCCGAGTTTCGGGGAACATGGATATTGTGTAGGCGGGAACGGAGGGACATGGACAATGTGTACATATGGAACGGATCGACTTGGACATTGTGTAAGCTGTGTTTGGGGGACATGGACATTGTGTAAGCAGAGAATGGAGAGACATTGACAATATGGATGCAGAGAATGGAGGGACATGGACTGTGCAGGCAGAGAATGGAGGGACATGACATTGTGTAGGCACAGAATGGAGGGGCATGGACAATGTGTACGCAGAGAATGGAGGGACCTAGATATTTTGCAAGCAGAGAATGGGGGGATATGGACATAGTGTAATCAGAGACTGGAGGGTCATGGACAACGTGTAAGCTGAGAATGTGGGGACATGGACATTGAGTAAGGAGAGAATGGAGGTACATGGACATTTTATAATCAGAAAATGCGGGGACATGGAATTGTGTAGGCAGAGAATTGAGCGACATGGACAATGTGTACACAGAGGGCTGATGGATATGGGCATTGTGTAAGCAGTTTTTGTTGTGACATGGACATTGTGTAAGGAGAGAATAGGGGGACATGGACATTGTGTAGGCAGACAATGGAGGGACATGGACAATGTATAAGCTGGGAATAGCGGGACAATAACATTGTGCAAGCAGTTTTTGTCTTGACATGGACATAGTGTAAGCAGAGAATGGCGGGCATGGACAATGTGTACACAGACAATGGAGGTACAAGGACATTCTGTAATCAGAGTTTGGGGAGACATGGACAATGTGTAAGCAGAGAATGGATGGACATGGACAATGTGTAAGCAGAGAATGGAAGGACATAGGGGTTATGTAAACAGAGAATGGAGGGACATGGAGAGTGGGTCAGCTGAAAATGGACGGACATGGACTGTGTAGCCAGAGAATGGAGTGACATTGACAGCGTGTAAGCAGAGAATCAATGCACATGGACATTGCGTAAGCAGAGAATTGAGGGACATGGACATTGTGTAGGCAGAGAATGGATGGGCATGGACAATTTGTACACAGAGAATGGAGGTACATGGACTTTCTGTAATAAGAGAATGGCGGGACATTGACAACGTGTACAGAGAGAATGGAGGGATATAGACATTGTGTAAGCAGAGAATGAGGGGACATGCACAATCTGTACACAAAGAATGGAGGTACAACGGCATTCTGTAAACAGAGAAAGGAGGGACATGGACCTTGTGTAAGCCGCGAATGGAGGGACATTGAGAATGTGTACACAGTGAAAGGAGGGACCTAGACATTGTGTAAGCAGAGAAGGGGGTATATGGACATTGTGTAGGCAGACAATGGAGGGACATGGACAATGTGTATGCTGCGAATAGCGGGACATGGACATTGTGTAAGCAGGGAATGGACGGACATGGACATTGTGTACACAGAGAATGGATGTACATGGACATTGTGCAATCAGAGAAAGGGGGACGTGTACATTGTGTTGGCAGTGAATGGAGGGACATGGACCTTGTGCAAGCAGCGAATGGAGGGACATTGAGAATGAGTTCACAGTGAATGGAGGGACCTAGACATTGTGTAAGCAGAGAAAGGGGGGACAGGGACATTGTGTAGGCAGACAATGGAGGGACATGGTCAATGTGTAAGCTGAGAATAGCGGGACATGGACATTGTGTTAGCAGAGAATGGAGGGACATGGACATTGTGTAGGCATTGATTGGAGGGACATGGACAATGTGTACACAGAAAATGGAGATACATGGTCATTCTGTCAACAGAGAATGGGGCCACATGCACGTTGTTTAGTCAGTGAATGGCGGGACATGGACTGTGAGTCAGCTGAGAATAGAGGGACATGGACATTCTGTAAGCAGGGAATGGGGGTACATGGACATTGTGTAGGCAGAGAATGGCGGGACATTGACAATGAGTACATAGAGAATGGAGGGACACAGACATTGTGTAAGCAGAGAATGAGGGGAGATGGACAATGTAGTAAAAGAGAATGGAGGTACAAGGGCATTCTGTAATCCGAGTTTCGGGGAACATGGATATTGTGTAGGCGGGAACGGAGGGACATGGACAATGTGTACATATGGAACGGATCGACTTGGACATTGTGTAAGCTGTGTTTGGGGGACATGGACATTGTGCAAGCAGAGAATGGAGAGACATTGACAATATGGATGCAGAGAATGGAGGGACATGGACTGTGCAGGCAGAGAATGGAGGGACATGACATTGTGTAGGCACAGAATGGAGTGGCATGGACAATGAGTACGCAGAGAATGGAGGGACCTAGATATTTTGCAAGCAGAGAATGGGGGGATATGGACATAGTGTAATCAGAGACTGGAGGGTCATGGACAACGTGTAAGCTGAGAATGTGGGTACATGGACATTGAGTAAGGAGAGAATGGAGGTACATGGACATTTTATAATCAGAAAATGCGGGGACATGGAATTGTGTAGGCAGAGAATTGAGCGACATGGACAATGTGTACACAGAGGGCTGATGGATATGGGCATTGTGTAAGCAGTTTTTGTTGTGACATGGACATTGTGTAAGGAGAGAATAGGGGGACATGGACATTGTGTAGGCAGACAATGGAGGGACATGGACAATGTATAAGCTGGGAATAGCGGGACAATAACATTGTGCAAGCAGTTTTTGTCTTGACATGGACATAGTGTAAGCAGAGAATGGCGGGCATGGACAATGTGTACACAGACAATGGAGGTACAAGGACATTCTGTAATCAGAGTTTGGGGAGACATGGACAATGTGTAAGCAGAGAATGGATGGACATGGACAATGTGTAAGCAGAGAATGGAAGGACATAGGGGTTATGTAAACAGAGAATGGAGGGACATGGAGAGTGGATCAGCTGAAAATGGACGGACATGGACTGTGTAGCCAGAGAATGGAGTGACATTGACAGCGTGTAAGCAGAGAATCAATGCACATGGACATTGCGTAAGCAGAGAATAGAGGGACATGGACATTGTGTAGGCAGAGAATGGATGGGCATGGATAATTTGTACACAGAGAATGGAGGTACATGGACTTTCTGTAATAAGAGAATGGCGGGACATTGACAACGTGTACAGAGAGAATGGAGGGATATAGACATTGTGTAAGCAGAGAATGAGGGGACATGCACAATCTGTACACAAAGAATGGAGGTACAACGGCATTCTGTAAACAGAGAAAGGAGGGACATGGACCTTGTGTAAGCCGCGAATGGAGGGACATTGAGAATGTGTACACAGTGAAAGGAGGGACCTAGACATTGTGTAAGCAGAGAAGGGGGTATATGGACATTGTGTAGGCAGACAATGGAGGGACATGGACAATGTGTACGCTGCGAATAGCGGGACATGGACATTGTGTAAGCAGAGAATGGAGGGACATGGACATTGTGTAGGCATTGATTGGAGGGACATGGACAATGTGTACACAGAGAATGGAGATACATGGTCATTCTGTCAACAGAGAATGGGGCCACATGCACGTTGTTTAGTCAGTGAATGGCGGGACATGGACTGTGAGTCAGCTGAGAATAGAGGGACATGGACATTCTGTAAGCAGGGAATGGGGGTACATGGACATTGTGTAGGCAGAGAATGGCGGGACATTGACAATGAGTATAGAGAATGGAGGGACACAGACATTGTGTAAGCAGAGAATGAGGGGACATGGATAATGTAGTAAAAGAGAATGGAGGTACAAGGGCATTCTGTAATCAGAGTTTCGGGGAACATGGATATTGGGTAGGCCGGAACGGAGGGTCATGGACAATGTGTACATATGGAACGAATCGACTTGGACATTGTGTAAGCTGTGTTTGGGGGACATAGACATTGTGTAAGCAGAGAATGGAGAGACATTGACAATATGGATGCAGAGAATGGAGGGACATGGACTGTGCAGGCAGAGAATGGAGGGACATGACATTGTGTAGGCACAGAATGGAGGGGCATGGACAATGTGTACGCAGAGAATGGAGGGACCTAGATATTTTGCAAGCAGAGAATGGAGGGATATGGACATAGTGTAATCAGAGACTGGAGGGTCATGGACAACGTGTAAGCTGAGAATGTGGGGACATGGACATTGAGTAAGGAGAGAATGGAGGTACATGGACATTTTATAATCAGAAAATGCGGGGACATGGAATTGTGTAGGCAGAGAATTGAGCGACATGGACAATGTGTACACAGAGGGCTGATGGATATGTGCATTGTGTAAGCAGTTTTTGTTGTGACATGGACATTGGGTAGGCAGAGAATGGATGGTCATGGACAATGCGTAAGGTGAGAATCGACGGACATGGACTGTGTAGGCAGAGACTGGAGGGACATGGACATTGTGTAGGCAGAGAATGGAGGGCCATGGACAATGTGTAAGCAGAGATTCGACCGACATGGACTGTGTAGGCAGGCAATGGAGGGACATGGACACTGTGTAGACAGAGGATGGGGCGACATGGACATTGAGTAGGCAGAGAATGGAGTGTGTAGGCATTGAATCGAGGTACATGGACATAGTGCAATCAGAGAAATGGGGACATGGACATTGTGTTGGCAGTGAGTGGAAGGACGTGGACAATGTGTACACAGAGAAAGGATGGACATGGACATTCTGTAAGTAGAGAAAGGGGGACATGGACAATATGTACACAGAGAATGGAGGTACATGGACATTCCTTAACCAGACAATGGGGCCACAGGCACGTTATTTCGTCAGCGAATGGCGGGACATGGACTGTGCGTCATCTGAGAATGGAGGGACATGGACATAGCGTAAGCAGGGTATGGAGGGACATGGAAATTCTGTAAGCAGAGAAATGGGGACATGGACAATGTGCAAGCAGAGAATGGATGGACAAGGACAATGTGGAAGCAGAGAATGGAGGGGCATGGACATTGTGTAGGCAGGGAACGGAGGGACATGGACAATGTGTTCACATGGAATTGATGGACATGGACTTTGTGTAAGCAGTGTTTGGGGGGACGTGGACGTTGTGTAAGCAGAGACTGGAGGGACATGGACATTGTGTAAGCAGAGAATGGAGGTAGATGGACATTGTGTAACTAGAGAATGGGGCCACATGCACATTGTTCAGTCCCAGAAAGGCGGGACATGGAGAGTGGGTCTGCTGAGAATGTACGGACATGGACTGTGTAGGCAGAGAATGGAGGAACATTGACAGCGTGTTAGCAGAGAATCAAGGGACATGGACATTGGGAAAGCAGAGAATCGAGGTACAGGGACATTGTTTAAGCCGAGAATGGGGAGACATGGACAATGTGTACACAGAGAATGGAGATACATGGACATTCTGTAACCAGAGAATGGGGCCACATGCACATTGTTTAGTCAGAGAATGGCGGGACATGGAGAGTGGGTCAGCTGAAAATGGACGGACGGACTGTGTAGGCAGAGAATGGAGTGACATTGACAGCGTGTAAGCAGAGAATCAATGCACATGGACATTGCGTAAGCAGAGAATTGAGGGACATGGACATTGTGTAGGCAGACAATGGAGGGACATGGACAATGTATAAGCTGGGAATAGCGGGACAATAACATTGTGCAAGCAGTTTTTGTCGTGACATGGACATTGTGTAAGCAGAGAATGGCGGGCATGGACAATGTGTACACAGAGAATGGAGGTACAAGGACATTCTGTAATCAGAGTTTGGGGAGACATGGACAATGTGTAAGCAGAGAATGGATGGACATGGAAAATGTGTAAGCAGAGAATGGAGTGACATTGACAGCGTGTAAGCAGAGAATCAATGCACATGGACATTGCGTAAGCAGAGAATTGAGGGACATGGACATTGTTTAGGCAGAGAATGGATGGGCATGGACAATTTGTACACAGAGAATGGCGGTACATGGACTTTCTGTAATAAGAGAATGGCGGGACATTGACAACGTGTACAGAGAGAATGGAGGGATATAGACATTGTGTAAGCAGAGAATGAGGGGACATGCACAATCTATACACAAAGAATGGAGGTACAACGGCATTCTGTAAACAGAGAAAGGAGGGACATGGACCTTGTGTAAGCCGCGAATGGAGGGACATTGAGAATGTGTACACAGTGAAAGGAGGGACCTAGACATTGTGTAAGCAGAGAAGGGGGTATATGGACATTGTGTAGGCAGACAATGGAGGGACATGGACAATGTGTATGCTGCGAATAGCGGGACATGGACATTGTGTAAGCAGAGAACGGACGGACATGGACATTGTGTACACAGAGAATGGATGTACATGGACATTGTGCAATCAGAGAAAGGGGGACGTGTACATTGTGTTGGCAGTGAATGGAGGGACATGGACCTTGTGCAAGCAGCGAATGGAGGGACATTGAGAATGAGTTCACAGTGAATGGAGGGACCTAGACATTGTGTAAGCAGAGAAAGGGGGGACAGGGACATTGTGTAGGCAGACAATGGAGGGACATGGTCAATGTGTAAGCTGAGAATAGCGGGACATGGACATTGTGTAAGCAGAGAATGGAGGGACATGGACATTGTGTAGGCAGAGAATGCGGGACATTGACTATGAATACATAGAGAATGGAGGGACACAGACATTGTGTAAGCAGAGAATGAGGGGACATGGACAATGTAGTAAAAGAGAATGGAGGTACATGGTCATTCTGTCAACAGAGAATGGGGCCACATGCACGTTGTTTAGTCAGTGAATGGCGGGACACGGACTGTGAGTCAGCTGAGAATAGAGGGACATGGACATTCTGTAAGCAGGGAATGGGGGTACATGGACATTGTGTAGGCAGAGAATGGCGGGACATTGACATTGAATACATAGAGAATGGAGGGACACAGACATTGTGTAAGCAGAGAATGAGGGGACATGGACAATGTAGTAAAAGAGAATGGAGGTACAAGGGCATTCTGTAATCAGAGTTTCGGGGAACATGGATATTGTGTAGGCGGGAACGGACGGACATGGACAATGTGTACATATGGAACGGATCGACTTGGACATTGTGTAAGCTGTGTTTGGGGGACATGGACATTGTGTAAGCAGAGAATGGAGAGACATTGACAATATGGATGCAGAGAATGGAGGGACATGGACTGTGCAGGCAGAGAATGGAGGGACATGACATTGTGTAGGCACAGAATGGAGGGGCATGGACAATGTGTACGCAGAGAATGGAGGGACCTAGATATTTTGCAAGCAGAGAATGGGGGGATATGGACATAGTGTAATCAGAGACTGGAGGGTCATGGACAACGTGTAAGCTGAGAATGTGGGGACATGGACATTGAGTAAGGAGAGAATGGAGGTACATGGACATTTTATAATCAGAAAATGCGGGGACATGGAATTGGGTAGGCAGAGAATTGAGCGACATGGACAATGTGTACACAGAGGGCTGATGGATATGGGCATTGTGTAAGCAGTTTTTGTTGTGACATGGACATTGTGTAAGGAGAGAATAGGGGGACATGGACATTGGGTAGGCAGAGAATGGATGGTCATGGACAATGCGTAAGCTGAGTATCGACGGACATGGACTGTGTAGGCAGAGACTGGAGGGACATGGACATTGTGTAGGCAGAGAATGGAGGGCCATGGACAATGTGTAAGCAGAGAATCGACCGACATGGACTGTGTAGGCAGAGACTGGAGGGACATGGACATTGTTTAGGCAGAGAATGGAGGGCCATGGACAATGTGTAAGCAGAGAATCGACCGACATGGACTGTGTAGGCAGGCAATGGAGGGACATGGACACTGTGTAGACAGAGTATGGGGGACATGGAGATTGAGTAGGCAGAGAATGGAGTGAGATTGACAGTGTGTAGGCATTGAATGGAGGTACATGGACATAGTGCAATCAGAGAAATGGGGACATGGACATTGTGTTGGCAGTGAGTGGAAGGACGTGGACAATGTGTACACAGAGAAAGGATGGACATGGACATTCTGTAAGTAGAGAAAGGGGGACATGGACAATATGTACACAGAGAATGGAGGTACATGGACATTCCTTAACCAGACAATGGGGCCACAGGCACGTTATTTCGTCAGCGAATGGCGGGACATGGACTGTGCGTCAGCTGAGAATGGAGGGACATGGACATAGCGTAAGCAGGGTATGGAGGGACATGGAAATTCTGTAAGCAGAGAAATGGGGACATGGACAATGTGCAAGCAGAGAATGGATGGACATGGACAATGTGGAAGCAGAGAATGGAGGGGCATGGACATTGTGTAGGCAGGGAACGGAGGGACATGGACAATGTGTTCACATGGAATTGATGGACATGGACTTTGTGTAAGCAGTGTTTGGGGGGACGTGGACGTTGTGTAAGCAGAGACTGGAGGGACATGGACATTGTGTAAGCAGAGAATGGAGGTAGATGGACATTGTGTAACTAGAGAATGGGGCCACATGCACATTGTTCAGTCCCAGAAAGGCGGGACATGGAGAGTGGGTCTGCTGAGAATGTACGGACATGGACTGTGTAGGCAGAGAATGGAGGAACATTGACAGCGTGTTAGCAGAGAATCAAGGGACATGGACATTGGGAAAGCAGAGAATCGAGGTACAGGGACATTGTTTAAGCCGAGAATGGGGAGACATGGACAATGTGTACACAGAGAATGGAGATACATGGACATTCTGTAACCAGAGAATGGGGCCACATGCACATTGTTTAGACAGAGAATGGCGGGACATGGAGAGTGGGTCAGCTGAAAATGGACGGACATGGACTGTGTAGGCAGAGAATGGAGTGACATTGACAGCGTGTAAGCAGAGAATCAATGCACATGGACATTGCGTAAGCAGAGAATTGAGGGACATGGACATTGTGTAGGCAGACAATGGAGGGACATGGACAATGTATAAGCTGGGAATAGCGGGACAATAACACTGTGCAAGCAGTTTTTGTCGTGACATGGACATTGTGTAAGCAGAGAATGGCGGGCATGGACAATGTGTACACAGAGAATGGAGGTACAAGGACATTCTGTAATCAGAGTTTGGGGAGACATGGACAATGTGTAAGCAGAGAATGGATGGACATGGACAATGTGTAAGCAGAGAATGGAAGGACATAGGGGTTATGTAAACAGAGAATGGAGGGACATGGAGAGTGGGTCAGCTGAAAATGGACGGACATGGACTGTGTAGCCAGAGAATGGAGTGACATTGACAGCGTGTAAGCAGAGAATCAATGCACATGGACATTGCGTAAGCAGAGAATTGAGGGACATGGACATTGTGTAGGCAGAGAATGGATGGGCATGGACAATTTGTACACAGAGAATGGAGGTACATGGACTTTCTGTAATAAGAGAATGGCGGGACATGGAGAGTGGGTCAGCTGAAAATGGACGGACATGGACTGTGTAGGCAGAGAATGGAGTGACATTGACAGCGTGTAAGCAGAGAATCAATGCACATGGACATTGCGTAAGCAGAGAATTGAGGGACATGGACATTGTGTAGGCAGACAATGGAGGGACATGGACAATGTATAAGCTGGGAATAGCGGGACAATAACACTGTGCAAGCAGTTTTTGTCGTGACATGGACATTGTGTAAGCAGAGAATGGCGGGCATGGACAATGTGTACACAGAGAATGGAGGTACAAGGACATTCTGTAATCAGAGTTTGGGGAGACATGGACAATGTGTAAGCAGAGAATGGATGGACATGGACAATGTGTAAGCAGAGAATGGAAGGACATAGGGGTTATGTAAACAGAGAATGGAGGGACATGGAGAGTGGGTCAGCTGAAAATGGACGGACATGGACTGTGTAGCCAGAGAATGGAGTGACATTGACAGCGTGTAAGCAGAGAATCAATGCACATGGACATTGCGTAAGCAGAGAATTGAGGGACATGGACATTGTGTAGGCAGAGAATGGATGGGCATGGACAATTTGTACACAGAGAATGGAGGTACATGGACTTTCTGTAATAAGATAATGACGGGACATTGACAACGTGTACAGAGAGAATGGAGGGATATAGACATTGTGTAAGCAGAGAATGAGGGGACATGCACAATCTGTACACAAAGAATGGAGGTACAACGGCATTCTGTAAACAGAGAAAGGAGGGACATGGACCTTGTGTAAGCCGCGAATGGAGGGACATTGAGAATGTGTACACAGTGAAAGGAGGGACCTAGACATTGTGTAAGCAGAGAAGGGGGTATATGGACATTGTGTAGGCAGACAATGGAGGGACATGGACAATGTGTATGCTGCGAATAGCGGGACATGGACATTGTGTAAGCAGAGAATGGACGGACATGGACATTGTGTACACAGAGAATGGATGTACATGGACATTGTGCAATCAGAGAAAGGGGGACGTGTACATTGTGTTGGCAGTGAATGGAGGGACATGGACCTTGTGCAAGCAGCGAATGGAGGGACATTGAGAATGAGTTCACAGTGAATGGAGGGACCTAGACATTGTGTAAGCAGAGAAAGGGGGGACAGGGACATTGTGTAGGCAGACAATGGAGGGACATGGTCAACGTGTAAGCTGAGAATGTCGGGACATGGACATTGAGTAAGGAGAGAATGGAGGTACATGGACATTTTATAATCAGAAAATGCAGGGACATGGAATTGTGTAGGCAGAGAATTGAGCGACATGGACAATGTGTACACAGAGGGCTGATGGATATGGGCATTGTGTAAGCAGTTTTTGTTGTGACATGGACATTGTGTAAGGAGAGAATAGGGGGACATGGATATTGGGTAGGCAGAGAATGGATGGTCGTGGACAATGCGTAAGCTGAGAATCGACGGGCATGGTCTGTGTAGGCAGAGAATGGAGGGCCATGGACATTGAGTAGGCAGAGAATGGAGTGAGATTGACAGTGTGTAGGTATTGAATGGAGGTACATGGACATTGTGCAATCAGAGAAATGGTGACATGGACATTGTGTTGGCAGTGAGTGGAAGGACGTGGACAATGTGTACACAGAGAAAGGATGGACATGGACATTATGTAAGTAGAGAAAGGGGGACATGGACAATATGTACACAGAGATTGGAGGTACATGGACATTCCTTAACCAGACAATGGGGCCACAGGCACGTTATTTCGTCAGAGAATGGCGGGACATGGACTGTGCGTCAGCTGAGAATGGAGGGACATGGACATAGCGTAAGCAGGGTATGGAGGGACATGGAAATTCTGTAAGCAGAGAAATGGAGACATGGACAATGTGCAAGCAGAGAATGGATGGACATGGACAATGTGGAAGCAGAGAATGGAGGGGCATGGACATTGTGTAGGCAGGGAACGGAGGGACATGGACAATGTGTACACATGGAATTGATGGACATGGACTTTGTGTAAACAGTGTTTGGGGGGACGTGGACGTTGTGTAAGCAGAGAATGGAGGTAGACGGACATTGTGTAACTAGAGAATGGGGCCACATGCACATTGTTCAGTCCCAGAATGGCGGTACATGTTGAGTGGGTCAGCTGAGAATGGACGTACATGGACTGTGTAGGCAGAGAATGGATTGACATTGACAGCGTGTAAGCAGAGAATCATTGCACATGGACATTGCGTAAGCAGAGAATTGAGGGACATGGACATTGTGTAGGCAGACAATGGAGGGACATGGACAATGTATAAGCTGGGAATAGCGGGACAATAACATTGTGCAAGCAGTTTTTGTCGGGACATGGATATTGTGTAAGGAGAGAATGGAGGGACATGGACAATGTGTAAGCAGAGAATCAACGGACATGGACATTCTGTAATCAGGGAAAGGGTGATATGGATAATGTGTATGCAGAGAATGGAGGTATATGGACATTCTGTAATCAGAGAATGGCGGGCATGGACAATGTGTCCACAGAGAATGGAGGTACAAGGACATTCTGTAATCAGAGTTTGGGGAGACATGGACAATGTGTAAGCAGAGAATGGATGGACATGGACAATGTGTAAGCAGAGAATGGAAGGACATAGGCGTTATGTAAACAGAGAATGGAGGGACATGGAGAGTGGGTCAGCTGAAAATGGACGGACATGGACTGTGTAGGCAGAGAATGGAGTGACATTGACAGCGTGTAAGCAGAGAATCAATGCACATGGACATTGCGTAAGCAGAGAATTGAGGGACATGGACATTGTGTAGGCAGAGAATGGATGGGCATGGACAATTTGTACACAGAGAATGGAGGTACATGGACTTTCTGTAATAAGAGAATGGCGGGACATTGACAACGTGTACAGAGAGAATGGAGGGATATAGACATTGTGTAAGCAGAGAATGAGGGGACATGCACAATCTGTACACAAAGAATGGAGGTACAAAGGCATTCTGTAAACAGAGAATGGAGGGACATGGACCTTGTGTAAGCCGCGAATGGAGGGACATTGAGAATGTGTACACAGTGAATGGAGGGACCTAGACATTGAGTAGCAGAGAAGGTGGGATATGGACATTGTGTAGCCAGACAATGGAGGGACATGGACAATGTGTATGCTGCGAATAGCGGGACATGGACATTGTGTAAGCAAAGTATGGACGGACATGGACAATGTGTACACATGGAATTGATGGACATGGACTTTGTGTAAGCAGTGTTTGGGGGGACGTGGACGTTGTGTAAGCAGACAGTGGAGGTAGATGGACATTGTGTAACTAGTGAATGGGGCCACATGCACATTGTTCAGTCCCAGAATGGCGGTACATGTTGAGTGGGTCAGCTGAGAATGGACGTACATGGACTGTGTAGGCAGAGAATGGAGTGACATTGACAGCGTGTAAGCAGAGAATCAATGCACATGGACATTGCGTAAGCAGAGAATTGAGGGACATGGACATTGAGTAGGCAGACAATGGAGGGACATGGACAATGTATAAGCTGGGAATAGCGGGACAATAACATTGTGCAAGCAGTTTTTGTCGGGACATGGACATTGTGTAAGCAGAGAATGGAGGGACATGGACAATGTGTAAGCAGAGAATCAGCGGACATGGACATTCTGTAATCAGGGAAAGGGTGATATGGATAATGTGTATGCAGAGAATGGAGGAACATGGACATTCAGTAATCAGAGAATGGCGGGCATGGACAATGTGTACACAGAGAATGGAGGTACAAGGACATTCTGTAATCAGAGTTTGGGGAGACATGGACAATGTGTAAGCAGAGAATGGATGGACATGGACAATGTGTAAGCAGAGAATGGAAGGACATAGGCGTTATGTAAACAGAGAATGGAGGGACATGGAGAGTGGGTCAGCTGAAAATGGACGGACATGGACTGTGTAGGCAGAGAATGGAGTGACATTGACAGCGTGTAAGCAGAGAATCAATGCACATGGACATTGCGTAAGCAGAGAATTGAGGGACATGGACATTGTGTAGGCAGAGAATGGATGTACATGGACATTGTGCAATCAGAGAATGGGGGACATGTACATTGTGTTGGCAGTGAATGGAGGGACATGGACCTTGTGTAAGCAGCGAATGGAGGGACATGGACCTTGTGTAAGCAGCGAATGGAGGGACATTGAGAATGAGTTCACAGTGAATGGAGGGACCTAGACATTGTGTAAGCAGAGAATAGGGGGACAGGGACATTGTGTAGGCAGACAGTGGAGGGACATGGTCAATGTGTAAGCTGAGAATAGCGGGACATGGACATTGTGTAAGCAGAGAATGGAGGGACATGGACATTGTGTAGGCATTGATTGGAGGGACATGGACAATGTGTACACAGAGAATGGAGATACATGGTCATTCTGTCAACAGAGAATGGGGCCACATGCACGTTGTTTAGTCAGTGAATGGCGGGACATGGACTGTGAGTCAGCTGAGAATAGAGGGACATGGACATTCTCTAAGCAGGGAATGGGGGTACATGGACATTGTGTAGGCAGAGAATGGCGGGACATTGACAATGAGTACATAGTGAATGGAGGGACACAGACATTGTGTAAGCAGAGAATGAGGGGACATGGACAATGTAGTTAAAGAGAATGGAGGTACAAGGGCATTCTGTAATCAGAGTTTCGGGGAACATGGACATTGTGTAGGCAGGGAACGGAGGGACATGGACAATGTGTACATATGGAACGGATCGACTTGGACATTGTGTAAGCTGTGTTTGGGGGGACATGGACATTGTGTAAGCAGAGAATGGAGAGACATTGACAATATGGATGCAGAGAATGGAGGGACATGGACTGTGCAGGCAGAGAATGGAGGGACATGACATTGTGTAGGCACAGAATGGAGGGGCATGGACAATGTGTACGCAGAGAATGGAGGGACCTAGATATTTTGCAAGCAGAGAATGGGGGGATATGGACATAGTGTAATCAGAGACTGGAGGGTCATGGACAACGTGTAAGTTGAGAATGTGGGGACATGGACATTGTGTAAGGAGAGAATGGAGGTACATGGACATTTTATAATCAGAAAATGCGGGGACATGGAATTGTGTAGGCAGAGAATTGAGCGACATGGACAATGTGTACACAGAGGGCTGATGGATATGGGCATTGTGTAAGCAGTTTTTGTTGTGACATGGACATTGTGTAAGCAGAGAATAGGGGGACATGGACTTTGTGTAGGCAGAGAATGGATGGTCATGGACAATGCGTAAGCTGAGAATTGTGGGACATGGACAATGTGTAAACAGAGAATCGACGGACATGGACTGTGTTGGCAGAGACTGGAGGGTCATGGACAACGTGTATGCTGAGAATGTGGGGACATGGACATTGTGTAAGGAGAGAATGGAGGTACATGGACATTTTATAATCAGAAAATGCGGGGACATGGAATTGTGTAGGCAGAGAATTGAGCGACATGGACAATGTGTACACAGAGGGCTGATGGATATGGGCATTGTGTAAGCAGTTTTTGTTGTGACATGGACATTGTGTAAGCAGAGAATAGGGGGACATGGACATTGGGTAGGCAGTGAATGGATGGTCATGGACAATGCGTAAGCTGAGAATCGACGGACATGGACTGTGTAGGCAGAGACTGGAGGGACATGGACATTGTGTAGGCAGAGAATGGAGGGCCATGGACAATGTGTAAGCAGAGAATCGACCGACATGGACTGTGTAGGCAGACAATGGAGGGACATGGACATTGAGTAGGCAGAGAATGGAGTGAGATTGACAGTGTGTAGGCATTGAATGGAGGTACATGGACATTGTGCAATCAGAGAAATGGGGACATGGACATTGTGTTGGCAGTGAGTGGAAGGACGTGGACAATGTGTACACAGAGAAAGGATGGACATGGACATTATGTAAGTAGAGAAAGGGGGACATGGACAATATGTACACACAGAATGGAGGTACATGGACATTCCTTAACCAGACAATGGGGACACAGGCACGTTATTTCGTCAGCGAATGGCGGGACATGGACTGTGCGTCAGCTGAGAATGGAGGGACATGGACATAGCGTAAGCAGGGTATGGAGGGACATGGAAATTCTGTAAGCAGAGAAATGGGGACATGGACAATGTGCAAGCAGAGAATGGATGGACATGGACAATGTGGAAGCAGAGAATGGAGGGGCATGGACATTGTGTAGGCAGGGAACGGAGGGACATGGACAATGTGTTCACATGGAATTGATGGACATGGACTTTGTGTAAGCAGTGTTTGGGGGTCGTGGACGTTGTGTAAGCAGAGACTGGAGGGACATGGACATTGTGTAAGCAGAGAATGGAGGTAGATGGACATTGTGTAACCAGAGAATGGGGCCACATGCACATTGTTCAGTCCCAGAAAGGCGGGACATGTTGAGTGGGTCAGCTGAGAATGGACGGACATGGACTGTGTAGGCAGAGAATGGAGGGACATTGACAGCATGTTAGCAGAGAAACAAGGGACATGGACATTGCGTAAGCAGAGGATGGAGGGACACGGACATTGTGTATGCAGAGAATGGGTGGACTTGGACAATTTGTACACAGAGAATGGAAGTACATGGACATTGTTTAAGCAGAGAATGGAGTGACATGGACAACGTGTACAGAGAATGGAGTGACATGGACATTCTGTAATCAGAGAAAGGGGGATATTGACAATGTGTAAGCAGCCAATGGAGGGACATTGAGAATGTGTAGACAGTGAATGGAGGGACCTAGACATTGTGTAAGCAGAGAATTTGGGGACATGGACATTGTGTAGGCAGACAATGGAGGGACATGGACAACGTGTAAGCAGAGAATGGAGGGACATGGACATTGTGTAGGTTTTGAATGGAGGGGCAAGGTCAATGTGTACATAGAGAATGGAGGTACATCGGCATTCTGTAATCAGAGAATGGAAGGACATGGACCTTGTGTAAGCAGCGAATGGAGGGACATGGACATTGTGTAGGCATTGAATGGAGGGACATGGACAATGTGTACACAGAGAATGGAGGTACATGGACATTGTGCAATCAGAAAAAGGGGGATATGGACATTGTGTTGGCAGTGAATGGAGGGACATGGACTATGTGTACACAGAGAAAGGATGGACATGGACATGGACATCCTGTAGGTAGAGAAAGGGGTTACATGGACAAGATGTTCACAGAGAATGGAGGTACATGGACATTCTGTAACCAGAGAATGGGGCCACATGCACGTTGTTTAGTCAGTGAATGGCGGGACATGGACTGTGTGTCAGCTGAGAATGGAGGGACATGGACATAGTGTATGCAGAGAATGGAGGGACATGGATATTCTGTAATCAGAGAAAGGGGGACATGGATAATTTATACACAGAGAATGGAGGTGCAAGGACATTCTGTAATCAGAGTTTGGGGAGACATGGAGAATGTGTAAGCAGAGAATAGAGGGACATATGCATTCTGTAATCAGAGAATGGAGGGACATGCCCCTTGTTTTAGCAGCGAATGGAGTGACATTGAGAATGTGTACACAGTGAATGGAGGGAACTAGACATTGTGAATGGAGGGCCATGGACAATGTGTAAGCAGAGAATCGACGGACGTGGACTGTGTAGGCAAAGAATAGAGGGACATGGACCCTGTGTAGGCAGAGTATGGGAGGACATGGACATTGAGTAGGCAGAGAATGGAGGGAGATTGACAGTGTGTAAGCAGAGAATCAAGGGACATGGACTTTGCGTAAGCAGAGAATGGAGGTACATGGACATTGTTTAAGCTGAGAATGGAGTGACATACACAACCTGTACACAGAGAATGGAGGTACAGAGACATTCTGTAGCCAGAGAATGGGGGGACATCGACATTGCGTAGCCAGAGACTGGAGTGACATGTACACTGTGCACACAGAGAATAGAGGCACATGGACATGCTGCAACGATAGAATGGGGAGATATGGACATTGCGTAGGCAGAGAATGGAGGGACATGGACTGTGTATCAGTTGAGAATGGAGGGACATGGACATTGTTTAAGCAGAGAATCGAGGGACATGGACATTTTATAATCAGAGAATGCGGGGACATGGACGTTGTGCAGGCAGAGAATTGAGGGACATGGACAATGTGTACACAGAGAACTGATGGACATGGTCATTGTGTAAGCAGTTTTTGTCGTGACATGGACATTGTGTAAGCAGAGAATGGAGGGACATGGACAATGTGTAAGCAGAGAATCAACGGATATGGACTGTATAGGCGGAGGGATATGGACATTGAGTAGGCAGAGAATGGAGGGAGATTGACAGTGTGTAAGCAGATTATTAAAGGACATGGACATTGTTTAAGCAGAGAATGGGGTGACATGGACAAAGTGTACACAGAAAATCGAGGTACAGAGACATTCTGATACCAGAGTATGGGTGGACATGGACATTGCGTAGCCAGAGAATAGAGTGACATGTACACTGTGCACACAGAGAATGGAGGTACATGGACATGCTGTAACCAGAGAATGGGGCCATATGCACATTGTTTAGTCAGAGAATGTTGGGGCATGGAATGTGTGTAAGTTGAGAATGGAGGGACATGGACATTGTGTAAGCATAGAATCGAGGGACATGGACATTTTGTACGCAGAGAATGGAGGTACATGGACATTCTGCAATCAGTATTTGGGGAGACACGGACTGTGTAGGTAGAGAATGGAGGAACATGGACATTGCGTCGGCAGAGAATGGGGAAACAAAGTCATTCTGTAATCAGAGAATGGAGGGACATGGACATTGTGTAATTAGAGAATGGGGGCACATGGACAATGTGCAAGCAGAGAATGGTATGAAATGGAATTTGTGTAAGCAGGGAATGGAGTGACAAGGACATTACGTAAGCAGAGAATGGGGGGACATGGACATTGTGTAAGCAGAGAATGGAGGGACATGGACATTGTGTAGGCAGACAATGGAGAGACATGGCATAGTGTACAGAGACAATGGACTCACATGGACATTGTGTAAGCAGAGAATGGGGGGGGGGGGGACCTGGACAATGTGTCAGCAGAGAATGTGGGAACATGTACATTGTGTAAGTAGAGAATGGGGGGACATGGACATTGTGTATGCAGAGAATGGAGGAACATGGACAATGTGTAAGCAGAGAATGGAGGGACATGGACATTGTTGAAGCAGAGAATAAAGTGTCATGGACAATGTGCAAGCAGAGAATGGATGGTCATGGAACGTGAAAGCAGTGTATGGGGGGACATGGACTGTGTAAGCAGAGAATGGGGGGTATGGACATTGTGTAATCACAGCTTGGCAGCACATGGACATTGTGACCGCTGAGAATGTAGTCCATGGGTATTTTGTCAGCAGAGAATGCAGGGACATGGGCAATGTGTAAGATGAGAATGGAGATACAGACACATTGTGTAATCAGAGAATGGGGGGACATGGACATTCTGCAAGTAGAGAAAGGGGGAAATGGACAATATGTACACAGAGAATGGAGGTACATGGACATTCTGTAAACAGAGAATAGGGCCACATGCACGTTGTTTACTCAGCGAATGGCGGGACATGGACTGTGTGTCAGCTAAGAATGAAGGGACATGGACATAGTGTAAGCAGAGAATGGAGGGACATGGACATTGTGTCATCAGGGAATGGGGGCATGGACATTGTGTAAGGAGAGAATGGAGGGAGATGGACAATGTTCAGCTGAGATTGGAGGGACATGTACGGTGCAGGCAGAGAATGGAGGGGCATGTAAATTGTGTAGGTAGAGAATGGGGGGACATAGACATTGAGGAGGCTGATAATGGAGGGTTATGGTCATTGCGTAAGAAGAGAACAGAGGGACATGGACATTGCGTAAGCAGAGAATGGATGGACATGTACTTTCTGTAAGCAGAGAAAAATTATGTACATGGACATTCTGTAACCATAGAATGGGGGGACATGGAGATTGCGTAGGCAGAGAATGGAGGGACATGTAAACTGTGTACGCAGAGAATGGAGGTAAATGGACATTCTGTAACTAGAGAATGAAGCCAGATGCACGTTGCTTAGTTAGAGAACGGGACGACATGGACTGTTTGTCTGCTGAGAATGGACAGACATGGATTTTGTGTAAGAAGTGAATGGAGGGAATTGGACATTCTGTAAGCAGAGAAAGGAAGACATGGACAATGTGCAAGCAGAGAATGGGATGAAATGGAATTTGTGTAAGCAGAAAATGGAAGGACATGTTCATTGTGTAAGCAGTGTTTCTGGGGACATTGACACTGTGTACATAAAGAATGGAGGAACATGGACAATGTGCAAGCAGAGAATTGATGGACATGGACTGTGTGGGTATAGAAATGAGGGACATGGATTTGTGTAGGCAGTGAATGGGAGGACATGGACATTCTGTAAGAAGAGATTGCGGGGATATGGAAATTGTGTAAGCAGGAAATGGAGGGACAAGGACATTCTGTTAGCAGAGAAAGGTGAGATGGACAATGGGTAAAAAGAGAATGGAGGTACATGGACATTGTGTAGGCAGTGAAAGGAAGGACATGGACAATGTGTAAAGAGGGAAAGGATGGACATGGACATTCTGTAAGTAGAGAAAGGGTAAAATGGACAATATGTATACAGAGAATGGAGGTACATGGACATTCTGTAATTAGAGAATGGGGGCACATGGACAATGTGCAGGCAGAGAATGGTGGGACCCAGACATTGTGCAATCAGGGAATGGGTGGACATGGACATTGTGTAATCAGCAAATGGAGGGTCATTGAGAATGTGTATGCGGTGAATGGAGGAACATGGACTTTGTGTACACAGAGAATGGAGGTACATGGACATTGTGTAGGCAGTGAAAGAAGGGACATGGACAATGTGTAAAGAGGGAAAGGATGGATATGGACATTCTGTAAGTAGAGAAAGGGGAAAATGGACAACATGTACACAGAGAACGGAGGTACATGGACATTCTGTAACCAGAGATTGGGGGGACTTGGAGATTGCGTAGGCAGAGAATGGAGGGACATGTACACTGTGTACGCAGAGAATGTAGGTGCATGGACATTCTGTAAACAGAGAATAGGGCCACATGTACGTTGTTTACTCAGCGAATGGCGGGACATGGACTGTGTGTCAGTTAAGAATGGAGGGACATGGTCATTGTGTAATAAGAGAATGGGGGCTCATGGACATTGAGAAGGCAGAGAGTGGATGTACTTAGACATTGTGTCATCAGAGAATGGGGGGCATGGAAATTGTGTAAGGATAGAATGGTGTGACATGGACAATGTTCAGCTGAGAATGGACGGACATGGACTGTGCAGGCAGAGAATGGAGGGACATGGAAATTGTGTAGGTAGAGAATGGGGGGACGGAGATTGAGTAGGCAGTGAATGGAGGGACATGGTCATTGCGTAAGAAGAGAACGGAGGCAAATGTGTAAGCAGTGTTTCTGGGGACATTGACACTGTGTACTTAAAGAATGGAGGAACATGGACAATGTGCAAGCAGAGAATTGATGGACATAGACTGTGTGGGCAGAGAAATGAGGGACATTGATTTGTGTAGGCTGTGAATGGGAGGACACGGACATTCTGTAAGAAGAGAATGCTGGGATATGGAAATTGTGTAAGCAGGAATTGGAGGGACAAGGTCATTCTGTTAGCAGAGAAAGTGGAGCTGGACAATGGGTACAGAGAGAATGGATGTACATGGACGTTCTGTAATTAGAGAATGGCGGCACATGGAAAATGTGCTGGCAGAGAATGGTGGGACCTAGACATTGTGTAATCAGGGAATGGGTGGACATGGACATTGTGTAATCTGAAAATGGAGGGACATTGAGAATGTGTATGCGGTGCATGGAGGGACATGGGCAATGTGTAAAGAGGGAAAGGATGGGCATGGACTTTCTGTAAGTAGAGAAAGGGGAAAATGGACAACATGTACACAGAGAACGGAGGTAGATGGAAATTCTGTAACCAGAGAATAGGGCCACATGCACGTTGTTTACTCAGCGAATGGCTGGACTTCGACTGTGTGTCCGCTAAGAATGGAGGGACATGGACATAGTGTAAGCAGAGAATGGAGGGACATGGACATTGTGTAATTAGAGAATGGGGGCACATGGACAATGTGCAAGCAGAGAATGGTATGAAATGGAATTTGTGTAAGCAGGGAATGGAGTGACAAGGACATTACGTAAGCAGAGAATGGGGGGACATGGACATTGTGTAAGCAGAGAATGGAGGGACATGGACATTGTGTAGGCAGACAATGGAGAGACATGGCATAGTGTACAGAGACAATGGACTCACATGGACATTGTGTAAGCAGAGAATGGGGGGGGGGGACCTGGACAATGTGTCAGCAGAGAATGTGGGAACATGTACATTGTGTAAGTAGAGAATGGGGGGACATGGACATTGTGTATGCAGAGAATGGAGGAACATGGACAATGTGTAAGCAGAGAATGGAGGGACATGGACATTGTTGAAGCAGAGAATAAAGTGTCATGGACAATGTGCAAGCAGAGAATGGATGGTCATGGAACGTGAAAGCAGTGTATGGGGGGACATGGACTGTGTAAGCAGAGAATGGGGGGTATGGACATTGTGTAATCACAGCTTGGCAGCACATGGACATTGTGACCGCTGAGAATGTAGTCCATGGGTATTTTGTCAGCAGAGAATGCAGGGACATGGGCAATGTGTAAGATGAGAATGGAGATACAGACACATTGTGTAATCAGAGAATGGGGGGACATGGACATTCTGCAAGTAGAGAAAGGGGGAAATGGACAATATGTACACAGAGAATGGAGGTACATGGACATTCTGTAAACAGAGAATAGGGCCACATGCACGTTGTTTACTCAGCGAATGGCGGGACATGGACTGTGTGTCAGCTAAGAATGAAGGGACATGGACATAGTGTAAGCAGAGAATGGAGGGACATGGACATTGTGTCATCAGGGAATGGGGGCATGGACATTGTGTAAGGAGAGAATGGAGGGAGATGGACAATGTTCAGCTGAGATTGGAGGGACATGTACGGTGCAGGCAGAGAATGGAGGGGCATGTAAATTGTGTAGGTAGAGAATGGGGGGACATAGACATTGAGGAGGCTGATAATGGAGGGTTATGGTCATTGCGTAAGAAGAGAACAGAGGGACATGGACATTGCGTAAGCAGAGAATGGATGGACATGTACTTTCTGTAAGCAGAGAAAAATTATGTACATGGACATTCTGTAACCATAGAATGGGGGGACATGGAGATTGCGTAGGCAGAGAATGGAGGGACATGTAAACTGTGTACGCAGAGAATGGAGGTAAATGGACATTCTGTAACTAGAGAATGAAGCCAGATGCACGTTGCTTAGTTAGAGAACGGGACGACATGGACTGTTTGTCTGCTGAGAATGGACAGACATGGATTTTGTGTAAGAAGTGAATGGAGGGAATTGGACATTCTGTAAGCAGAGAAAGGAAGACATGGACAATGTGCAAGCAGAGAATGGGATGAAATGGAATTTGTGTAAGCAGAAAATGGAAGGACATGTTCATTGTGTAAGCAGTGTTTCTGGGGACATTGACACTGTGTACATAAAGAATGGAGGAACATGGACAATGTGCAAGCAGAGAATTGATGGACATGGACTGTGTGGGTATAGAAATGAGGGACATGGATTTGTGTAGGCAGTGAATGGGAGGACATGGACATTCTGTAAGAAGAGATTGCGGGGATATGGAAATTGTGTAAGCAGGAAATGGAGGGACAAGGACATTCTGTTAGCAGAGAAAGGTGAGATGGACAATGGGTAAAAAGAGAATGGAGGTACATGGACATTGTGTAGGCAGTGAAAGGAAGGACATGGACAATGTGTAAAGAGGGAAAGGATGGACATGGACATTCTGTAAGTAGAGAAAGGGTAAAATGGACAATATGTATACAGAGAATGGAGGTACATGGACATTCTGTAATTAGAGAATGGGGGCACATGGACAATGTGCAGGCAGAGAATGGTGGGACCCAGACATTGTGCAATCAGGGAATGGGTGGACATGGACATTGTGTAATCAGCAAATGGAGGGTCATTGAGAATGTGTATGCGGTGAATGGAGGAACATGGACTTTGTGTACACAGAGAATGGAGGTACATGGACATTGTGTAGGCAGTGAAAGAAGGGACATGGACAATGTGTAAAGAGGGAAAGGATGGATATGGACATTCTGTAAGTAGAGAAAGGGGAAAATGGACAACATGTACACAGAGAACGGAGGTACATGGACATTCTGTAACCAGAGATTGGGGGGACTTGGAGATTGCGTAGGCAGAGAATGGAGGGACATGTACACTGTGTACGCAGAGAATGTAGGTGCATGGACATTCTGTAAACAGAGAATAGGGCCACATGTACGTTGTTTACTCAGCGAATGGCGGGACATGGACTGTGTGTCAGTTAAGAATGGAGGGACATGGTCATTGTGTAATAAGAGAATGGGGGCTCATGGACATTGAGAAGGCAGAGAGTGGATGTACTTAGACATTGTGTCATCAGAGAATGGGGGGCATGGAAATTGTGTAAGGATAGAATGGTGTGACATGGACAATGTTCAGCTGAGAATGGACGGACATGGACTGTGCAGGCAGAGAATGGAGGGACATGGAAATTGTGTAGGTAGAGAATGGGGGGACGGAGATTGAGTAGGCAGTGAATGGAGGGACATGGTCATTGCGTAAGAAGAGAACGGAGGCAAATGTGTAAGCAGTGTTTCTGGGGACATTGACACTGTGTACTTAAAGAATGGAGGAACATGGACAATGTGCAAGCAGAGAATTGATGGACATAGACTGTGTGGGCAGAGAAATGAGGGACATTGATTTGTGTAGGCTGTGAATGGGAGGACACGGACATTCTGTAAGAAGAGAATGCTGGGATATGGAAATTGTGTAAGCAGGAATTGGAGGGACAAGGTCATTCTGTTAGCAGAGAAAGTGGAGCTGGACAATGGGTACAGAGAGAATGGATGTACATGGACGTTCTGTAATTAGAGAATGGCGGCACATGGAAAATGTGCTGGCAGAGAATGGTGGGACCTAGACATTGTGTAATCAGGGAATGGGTGGACATGGACATTGTGTAATCTGAAAATGGAGGGACATTGAGAATGTGTATGCGGTGCATGGAGGGACATGGGCAATGTGTAAAGAGGGAAAGGATGGGCATGGACTTTCTGTAAGTAGAGAAAGGGGAAAATGGACAACATGTACACAGAGAACGGAGGTAGATGGAAATTCTGTAACCAGAGAATAGGGCCACATGCACGTTGTTTACTCAGCGAATGGCTGGACTTCGACTGTGTGTCCGCTAAGAATGGAGGGACATGGACATAGTGTAAGCAGAGAATGGAGGGACATGGACATTGTGTATGCAGAGAATTGGGGGTCATGGTCATTGAGAAGGCAGAGAATGGAGGTTCTCAGACATTGTCTCATCAGAGAATGGGGGGGACATGGACATTGTGTAAGGAGAGAATGGAGGGACATGGAATGTGTAAGCAGCGAATGGGGGAACATGGACATTGTGTAATCACAGTATGGAAGCACATGGACATTGTGACGGCAGTGAATGGGGGCCATGGGTATTTTGTAAGCAGAGAATGTAGGGACATGGGCAATGTGTAAGCTGAGAATGGAGGTACATGGACATTCTTTAATCAGAGAATGGGGGGAAATGGACATTCTGTAAGCAGAGAATGGAGGACATGGACATTGTGTAGGCCGTGAATGGAGGGACATGGACAATGAGTACACAGAGAAAGGATGGACATGAACATTCTGTAAGTTGATTAAGGGGGCCATGGACAATATGTACACAGAGAATGAAGGTACATGGACATTCTGTAACCAGAGAATGGGGCCACATGCACGTTGTTTAGTCAGCGAACGGCGGGACACGGACTGTGAGTCAGCTGAGAATGGAGGGACATGGACTTACTGTAAGCAGAGAAAGGGGGACATGCATAATGTGTACACAGAAAATGGAGGGACATAGACATTGTATAAGCAGAAAATTTGAGGACATGGACATTGTGTAGGCCGTGAATGGAGGGACATGGACAATGAGTACACAGAGAAAGGATGGACATGAACATTCTGTAAGTTGACTAAGGGGGCCATGGACAATATGTACACAGAGAATGAAGGTACATGGACATTCTGTAACCAGAGAATGGGGCCACATGCACGTTGTTTAGTCAGCGAACGGCGGGACACGGACTGTGAGTCAGCTGAGAATGGAGGGACATGGACTTACTGTAAGCAGAGAAAGGGGGACATGCATAATGTGTACACAGAAAATGGAGGGACATAGACATTGTATAAGCAGAAAATTTGAGGACATGGACATTGTGTAAGCACAGATTGTATGGAAATGGACAATGTGTACCCAGAGAATGGAGGGACATGGACAATGTGTAAGCTGAGAATGGACGGACATGGACAATGTGTACAGAGAGAATGGGGAGACATGGACATTGTGTAGGCAGAGAATGGACGGACATGGACATTGTGTAAGCAGTGTTTCCGGGGACATGGACACGGTGTACACAAAGAATAGAAGGACATGGACAATTTTCAAGCAGAGAATGGATTGACATGGACTGTGTGAGCAGGGAAAGGAGGGACATGGCCATTGTGTAAAAAGAGAATGCGGGGATATGGAAATTGTGTAAGCAGGAAATGGAGGGGCAAGGACTTTGTGTTAGCAGAGAAAGGGGACATGGACAATGGGTACACAGAGAATGGAGGTACATGGACATTCTGTAACCAGAGAATGGGACCACATGCACGTTGTTTAGTCCGCGAACGTCGGGACACGGACAGTGAGTGAGCTGAGAATGGAAGTACATGGCCATTCTGTAACCAGAGAATGGGGAGACATGGACATTGTGTAGGCAGAGAATGGAGGGACATGTACACTGTGTACGCAGAGAATGGAGGCACATGGACATTTTGTAACTAGAGAATGGTGCCACATGAACATTGTTTAGTCAGAGAATGGGAGGACATGGACTGTTTGTTAGCTGAAAATCGATAGACATGGTTATTGTGTAAGCAGTGACTGGAGGGACATGGATATTCTGTAATCAGAGAAAGGGGAACATGGATATTCTGTAATCAGAGAAAGGGGGACATGGACAATGTGCAAGCAGAGAATGGGATGAAATGGAAATTGTTTAAGCAGAGAATGGAGGGACATAGACTTTGTGTAAGCTGAGACTGGGGGGACATTGACATTGTGTAGGCAGAGAATGGACGGACATGGACATTGTGTAAGCAGTGTTTCCGGGGACATGGACACGGTGTACACAAAGAATGGAAGGACATGGACAATTTTCAAGCAGAGAATGGATTGACATGGACTGTGTGAGCAGGGAAAGGAGGGACATGGTCATTGTGTAAAAAGAGAATGCGGGGATATGGAAATTGTGTAAGCAGGAAATGGAGGGACAAGGACTTTGTGTTAGCAGAGAAAGGGGACATGGACAATGGGTACACAGAGAATGGAGGTACATGGACATTCTGTAATTAGAGAATGGGGGCACCTGGACAATGTGTAGGCAGAGAATGGAGGGACAAGGACACTGTGTACATAGTGAATGGAGGGAACTAGTCATTGTGTAATCAGGGAATGGGGGGACATGGAAATTGTATAAGCAGCAAATGGAGGGACATTGCGAATGTGTATGCAGTGAATGGAGGGACAAAGCCATTGTGTAAGCAGAGAATGGGGGGGGGGACATGGACATTGTGCAATCAGAGAAAGGGGGATATGGACATTGTGTAGGCAGTGAACGGTGGGACATGGACAATGCGCAAAGAGGGAAAGGATGGACATGGACCTTCTGTAAGTAGAGAAAGGGGGGAATCGACAATATGTACACAGAAAATGGAGGTACATGGACATTCTGTAAACAGAGAATGGGGCCACATGCACGTTGTTTTCTCACGGAATGGTGGGACATGACCTGTGTGTCAGTTGAGAATGGAGGGACATGGACATAGTGTAAGCAGAGAATGGAGGAACATGGACATTGTGTATGCAGAGAATGGGGGGTCATGGACATTGAGAAGGCAGACAATGGAGGTACTTAGACATTGTGTAAGCATAGAATGAGGGGACATGGACAATGTATTAACAGACATTGGAATTACAAGGACATTCTGTAATCAGAAGTTCGGGGAAGATGGACAATGAGTAAGTAGAGAATGGATGGAAATGGACAGTGTGTAGGCAGAAAATGGAGGGACATGGACAATGTG
Source organism: Hypanus sabinus (assembly GCF_030144855.1). Lineage (NCBI taxonomy): Eukaryota > Metazoa > Chordata > Chondrichthyes > Myliobatiformes > Dasyatidae > Hypanus > Hypanus sabinus. The sequence continues at coordinate 157,038,001 of NC_082710.1, forward strand.
TAAGCAGAGAATCAAGCGACATGAACAATGTGTAATCAGAGAATCAAGGGACATGAACATTGCGTAAGCAGAGAATGGAGGTACATGGAAATTCTTTAATCAGAGAAGGGGGGACATGGACATTGTGAAAGCAGGGAATGGGGGGAAATGGACATTCTGTAAGTAGAGAATGGAGGGACAAGGACATTGTGTATGCAGTGATTGGGGGGTCATGGACATTGAGATGTCAGAGAATGGAGGTACTTCGACATTGTGTAAGCAGAGAATGATGGGACATGGCCAATGTTTAAACAGAGAATGGAAGTACAAGGACATTCTGTAATCAGAGTTTCGGGGAACATTGACAATATATATGTAGAGAATGGCGGGACATGGACAATGTGTCAGCAGAGAATGGGGGGACATGGACATTGTGTAAGCAGAGAATGTAGGGACAAGGACATTGTGTATGCAGAGAATGCAGGAACATGGACAATGTGTAAGCAGAGAATGGGGGGTCATGGACAATGTGCAAGCAGAGAATGGATGGACAAGGAATGTGTTGGCAGAGATTGGGGGGACATGGACTGTGTAAGCAGTGAATGGGGGGATATGGACATTGTGTAATCACAGTATGGAAGTACATGGACAATGTGACGGTAGTGAATGTGGCGCCATGGGTATTTTGTAAGCAGAGAATGCAGAGACATGGGCAATGTGTAATCAGAGAATAGGGGGACATGGACATTGGTTAATCAGAGAATGGGGGGACATGGACATTGTGTAAGCAGAGAATGGAGGGTCATGGGCAATGTATGAACAGAGAATGGAAGTATAATGACATTCGGTAATCAGAGTTTCGGGGGACATGGACAATGTGTAATCAGATAATGGAGGGACATGGACAATGCGTAAGCAGAGAATGGAGGGAAATGGGCAATGTGTACACAGAGAATGGATGGAAATTGACATTGTGTAAGCAGAGAATTGAGGGAGATGGGCATTGTGTAAGCAGAGAATGGGGGGACATGGACATTGTGTAAGCAGAGAATGGGGGTACAAGGACATTATGTACGCAGAGAATGGAGGGACATGGACATTGTGTAAGCAGAGAAAGGAGAGACATGTACAGTGTGTAAGCAGAGAAAGGAGAGACATGGACAGTGTGTAAGGAGTGAATGGAGGGACATGGATATTAGGTAAGCAGAGGAAGGGGTACATGGACAATGTGTACACAGAGAATGGAGGTACCCGGATATTCTTTAAACAGAGAATGGAGGGACATGGACATTGTGTAAGCCGAGAATGGAAGAACATGGACAATGTATAAGCAGAGCATGGAGGGATATGGGCATTGTGTAAGCAGAGAATAGAGGGTCATGGACAATGTGCAAGCAGAGAATGGATGGACATGATGTGTGTAGGCATAGAATGGGGGGACATGGGCAATGTGTAAGCTGAGAATGGAGGTACATGGACATTGTGTAATCAGAGAATGGGGGGACATGGACTTTGTGTAAGCAGAGAATGGAGGGGCATGGACAATGTATTAACAGAGAATGGAAGTACAAGGACAATCTGTAATCAGAGTTTCGGGGGACCTGGACATTGTGTAGGCAGGGAACGGACGGACTTGGACATTGTGTAAGCAGTGAATTGGGGGGCATGGACATTGTGTACGCAGAGAATGGAGGGACATGGACATTGTGTAGGCAGACAATGGAGGGACATGGCCAAGTGTACGCAGACAATGGAGGTACATGGACATTGTGTAAGCCGAGAAAGGGCGGACATGAACAATGTGTCAGCAGAGAACGGAGGTACAAGGACATTCTGTAATCAGTGTTTCGGGGGACCTGGACATCGTGTAGGAAGGGAACGGAGGGACATGGACAATGTGTACATATGGAATGGATCGACATGGACATTGTGTAAGCAGAGAATGGAGGGACATGGACAATTTGTACGCGGAGAATGGAGGGACATTCAGACTTTGTACACAGAGAATGGAGGGACCAAGGCCTTGAATAAGCAGACAATGGTGGGATATGGACATTGTGTAATCAGAGACTGGTGGTACATGTACATTGTGGATGTAGAGAATGGAGGGACATGGACTGTGTAGGCAGAGAATGGAGGTACATGACGTTGAGTAGGCAGTGAATGGAGGGACATGGACCATGAGTACACAGAGAAAGGATGGACATGAAATTTGTGCAAGTCGATTAAGGGGGACATGGACAATATGTAAACAGAGAATGAAGGTACATGGACATTGTGTAACCAGAGAATGGGGCCACATGCACGTTGTTTAGTCAGCGAACGTCGGGACACGGACAGTGTGTCAGCTGAGAATGGAAGTACATGGCCATTCTGTAACCAGAGAATGGGGAGACATGGACATTGCGTAGGCAGAGAATGGAGGGACTTGTACACTGTGTGCGCAGAGAATGGAGGCACATGGACATTTTGTAACTAGAGAATGGAGCCACATGAACATTGTTTAATCAGAGAATGGGAGGACATGGACTATTTGTTAGCTGAAAATCGACAGACATGGTTATTGTGTAATCAGTGACTGGAGGGACATGGATATTCTGTAATCAGAGAAAGGGGGACATGGACAATGTGCAAGCAGAGAATGGGATGAAATGGAAATTGTTTAAGCAGAGAATGGAGGGACATGGTCATTGTGTCAGCAGTGAATCGAGGGAAATTGACAATGTGTACACAGAGAACGGAGTTACATAGACTTTGTGTAAGCTGAGACTGGGGGGACATTGACATTGTGTAGGCAGAGAATGGACGGACATGGACATTGTGTAAGCAGTGTTTCCGGGGACATGGACACGGTGTACACAAAGAATAGAAGGACATGGACAATTTTCAAGCAGAGAATGGATTGACATGGACTGTGTGAGCAGGGAAAGGAGGGACATGGTCATTGTGTAAGAAGAGAATGCGGGGATATGGAAATTGTGTAAGCAGGAAATGGAGGGACAAGGACTTTGTGTTAGCAGAGAAAGGGGACAAGGACAATGGGTACACAGAGAATGGAGGTACATAGACATTCTGTAATTAGAGAATGGGGGCACCTGGACAATGTGTAGGCAGAGAATGGAGGGACAAGGACACTGTGTACACAGTGAATGGAGGGAACTAGTCATTGTGTAATCAGGGAATGGGGGGACATGGACATTGTGCAATCAGAGAATGGATGGACATGGACATTGAGTAAGAAGAGAATGCGGGGATATGGAGATTGTGTAAGCAGGAAATGGAGGGACAAGGACATTGTGTTAGCAGAGAAAGGGGACATGGACAATGGGTACACAGAGAATGGAGGTACATGGACATTCTGTAATTAGAGAATGGGGGCTCCTGGACAATGTGTAGGCAGAGAATGGAGGGACAAGGACACTGTGTACGTAGTGAATGGTGGGAACTAGTCATTGTGTAATCAGGGAATGGGGGGACATGGACATTTTGCAATCAGAGAATGGATGGACATGGATATTGTGTAAGCAGCAAATGGAGGGACATTGCGAATATGTATGCAGTGAATGGAGGGAACGAGTCATTGTGTAAGCAGAGAATGGGGGGACATGGACATTGTGCAATCAGAGAAAGGGGGACATGGACATTGTGTAGGCAGTGAAAGGTGGGACATGGACAATGCGCAAAGAGGGAAAGGATGGATATGGACGTTCTGTAAGCAGAGAAATGGGGGAATCGACAATATGTACACAGAAAATGGAGGTACATGGACATTCTGTAAACAGAGAATGGGGCCACATGCACGTTGTTTTCTCAGCGAATGGCGGGACATGGCCTGTGTGTCAGCGAAGAATGGAGGGACATGGACATAGTGTAAGCAGAGAATGGAGGGACATGGACATTGTGTATGCAGAGAATTGGGGGTCATGGTCATTGAGAAGGCAGAGAATGGAGGTTCTCAGACATTGTCTCATCAGAGAATGGGGGGGACATGGACATTGTGTAAGGAGAGAATGGAGGGACATGGAATGTGTAAGCAGCGAATGGGGGAACATGGACATTGTGTAATCACAGTATGGAAGCACATGGACATTGTGACGGCAGTGAATGGGGGCCATGGGTATTTTGTAAGCAGAGAATGTAGGGACATGGGCAATGTGTAATCAGAGAATAGGGGGACATGGACATTGGTTAATCAGAGAATGGGGGGACATGGACATTGTGTAAGCAGAGAATGGAGGGTCATGGGCAATGTATGAACAGAGAATGGAAGTATAATGACATTCGGTAATCAGAGTTTCGGGGGACATGGACAATGTGTAATCAGATAATGGAGGGACATGGACAATGCGTAAGCAGAGAATGGAGGGAAATGGGCAATGTGTACACAGAGAATGGATGGAAATTGACATTGTGTAAGCAGAGAATTGAGGGAGATGGGCATTGTGTAAGCAGAGAATGGGGGGACATGGACATTGTGTAAGCAGAGAATGGGGGTACAAGGACATTGTGTACGCAGAGAATGGAGGGACATGGACATTGTGTAAGCAGAGAAAGGAGAGACATGGACAGTGTGTAAGCAGAGAAAGGAGAGACATGGACAGTGTGTAAGGAGTGAATGGAGGGACATGGATATTAGGTAAGCAGAGGAAGGGGTACATGGACAATGTGTACACAGAGAATGGAGGTACCCGGATATTCTTTAAACAGAGAATGGAGGGACATGGACATTGTGTAAGCAGAGAATGGAAGAACATGGACAATGTATAAGCAGAGCATGGAGGGATATGGGCATTGTGTAAGCAGAGAATAGAGGGTCATGGACAATGTGCAAGCAGAGAATGGATGGACATGGTGTGTGTAGGCATAGAATGGGGGGACATGGGCAATGTGTAAGCTGAGAATGGAGGTACATGGACATTGTGTAATCAGAGAATGGGGGGACATGGACTTTGTGTAAGCAGAGAATGGAGGGGCATGGACAATGTATTAACAGAGAATGGAAGTACAAGGACAATCTGTAATCAGAGTTTCGGGGGACCTGGACATTGTGTAGGCAGGGAACGGACGGACTTGGACATTGTGTAAGCAGAGAATTGGGGGGCATGGACATTGTGTACGCAGAGAATGGAGGGACATGGACATTGTGTACGCAGAGAATGGAGGGACATGGACATTGTGTAGGCAGACAATGGAGGGACATGGCCAAGTGTACGCAGACAATGGAGGTACATGGACATTGTGTAAGCCGAGAAAGGGCGGACATGAACAATGTGTCAGCAGAGAACGGAGGTACAAGGACATTCTGTAATCAGTGTTTCGGGGGACCTGGACATCGTGTAGGAAGGGAACGGAGGGACATGGACAATGTGTACATATGGAATGGATCGACATGGACATTGTGTAAGCAGAGAATGGAGGGACATGGACAATTTGTACGCGGAGAATGGAGGGACATTCAGACTTTGTACACAGAGAATGGAGGGACCAAGGCCTTGAATAAGCAGACAATGGTGGGATATGGACATTGTGTAATCAGAGACTGGTGGTACATGTACATTGTGGATGTAGAGAATGGAGGGACATGGACTGTGTAGGCAGAGAATGGAGGTACATGACGTTGAGTAGGCAGTGAATGGAGGGACATGGACCATGAGTACACAGAGAAAGGATGGACATGAAATTTGTGCAAGTCGATTAAGGGGGACATGGACAATATGTAAACAGAGAATGAAGGTACATGGACATTGTGTAACCAGAGAATGGGGCCACATGCACGTTGTTTAGTCAGCGAACGTCGGGACACGGACAGTGTGTCAGCTGAGAATGGAAGTACATGGCCATTCTGTAACCAGAGAATGGGGAGACATGGACATTGCGTAGGCAGAGAATGGAGGGACTTGTACACTGTGTGCGCAGAGAATGGAGGCACATGGACATTTTGTAACTAGAGAATGGAGCCACATGAACATTGTTTAATCAGAGAATGGGAGGACATGGACTATTTGTTAGCTGAAAATCGACAGACATGGCTATTGTGTAATCAGTGACTGGAGGGACATGGATATTCTGTAATCAGAGAAAGGGGGACATGGACAATGTGCAAGCAGAGAATGGGATGAAATGGAAATTGTTTAAGCAGAGAATGGAGGGACATGGTCATTGTGTCAGCAGTGAATCGAGGGAAATTGACAATGTGTACACAGAGAACGGAGTTACATAGACTTTGTGTAAGCTGAGACTGGGGGGACATTGACATTGTGTAGGCAGAGAATGGACGGACATGGACATTGTGTAAGCAGTGTTTCCGGGGACATGGACACGGTGTACACAAAGAATAGAAGGACATGGACAATTTTCAAGCAGAGAATGGATTGACATGGACTGTGTGAGCAGGGAAAGGAGGGACATGGTCATTGTGTAAGAAGAGAATGCGGGGATATGGAAATTGTGTAAGCAGGAAATGGAGGGACAAGGACTTTGTGTTAGCAGAGAAAGGGGACAAGGACAATGGGTACACAGAGAATGGAGGTACATAGACATTCTGTAATTAGAGAATGAGGGCACCTGGACAATGTGTAGGCAGAGAATGGAGGGACAAGGGCACTGTGTACATAGTGAATGGAGGGAACTAGTCATTGTGTAATCAGGGAATGGGGGGACATGGACATTGTGCAATCAGAGAATGGATGGACATGGACATTGAGTAAGAAGAGAATGCGGGGATATGGAGATTGTGTAAGCAGGAAATGGAGGGACAAGGACATTGTGTTAGCAGAGAAAGGGGACATGGACAATGGGTACACAGAGAATGGAGGTACATGGACATTCTGTAATTAGAGAATGGGGGCTCCTGGACAATGTGTAGGCAGAGAATGGAGGGACAAGGACACTGTGTACGTAGTGAATGGTGGGAACTAGTCATTGTGTAATCAGGGAATGGGGGGACATGGACATTTTGCAATCAGAGAATGGATGGACATGGACATTGTGTAAGCAGCAAATGGAGGGACATTGCGAATATGTATGCAGTGAATGGAGGGAACGAGTCATTGTGTAAGCAGAGAATGGGGGGACATGGACATTGTGCAATCAGAGAAAGGGGGACATGGACATTGTGTAGGCAGTGAAAGGTGGGACATGGACAATGCGCAAAGAGGGAAAGGATGGATATGGACCTTCTGTAAGCAGAGAAATGGGGGAATCGACAATATGTACACAGAAAATGGAGGTACATGGACATTCTGTAAACAGAGAATGGGGCCACATGCACGTTGTTTTCTCAGCGAATGGCGGGACATGGCCTGTGTGTCAGCGAAGAATGGAGGGACATGGACATTGTGTATGCAGAGAATGGGGGGTCATGGACATTGAGGAGGCAGACAATGGAGGTACTTAGACATTGTGTAAGCAGAGAATGAGGGGACATGGACAATGTATTAACAGACATTGGAATTACAAGGACATTCTGTAATCAGAGGTTCGTGGAATATGGACAATGAGTAAGTAGGGAATCAAGGGACATGAAGAATGTGTAAGCAGAGAATCAAGGTACATGAACATTGCGTAAGCAGAGAATGGAGGTACATGGACATTCTTTAATCAGAGAAGGGGGGACATGGACATTGTGTAAGCAGGGAATGGGGGGAAATGGACATTCTGTAAGTAGAGAATGGAGGGACATGGACATTGTGCACGCAGAGAATGGAAGGACATGGACATTATGCACACAGAGAATGGAGGTACAGGGACATTGTGCAATCAGAGAAAGTGGGACATGGACATTGTGTAGACAGTGAATGGAGGGACATGGACAATGAGTACACAGAGAAAGGATGGACATGAACTATCTGTAAGTCGATTAAGGGGGACATGGACAATATGTACACAGAGAATGAAGGTACATGGACATTATGTAACAAGAGAATGGGGCCACATGCATGTTGTTTAGTCAGCGAACGGCGGGACACGGACAGTGTGTCAGCGGAGAATGGAGAGACGTGGACATACTGTAAGCAGAGAAAGGGGGACATGGATAATGTGTACACAGAGAATGGAGGTACATGGACTTTCTGTAATCAGAAAATGGAGCGACATGGACATTGTTTAGGCAGATAATGGCAGGACATGGACATTGAGTAGGCAGAGAATGGGAGGACATGGACTGTTTGTCAGCTGAAAATCGACAGACATGGTTATTGTGTAAGCAGTGAAAGGAGGGACATGGATATTCTGTAAGCAGAGAAAGGGGGACATGGACAATGTGCAAGCAGAGAATGGAATGAAATGGAAATTGTGTAAGCAGAGAATGGAGGGACATGTACACTGTGTACGAAGAGAATGGAGGTACATCGACATTTTGTAAGTAGAGAATGGAGCCACATGCACGTTGTTTTGTCAGAGAATGGGAGGACATGGACTGTTTGTCTGTTGAGAATGGACAGACATGGACATTGTGTAAGCAGAGAATGAGAGGACATGGACTTTGTGTAAGGAGAGAATGGAGAGACATGGACAATGGTTAGCTGAGACTGGACGGACATGGAATGTGTAGGCAGAGAATGGAGCGTCATGGAAATTGTGTAGGTAGAGAATGGGGGGACATGGACATTGTTTACATTGTTTACTCTGTTAGCAGAGTAGGGGGGCACATGGACAATGTTTACACAGAAAATGGAAGTAAATGGACATTCAGTAACCAGAGAATGGGGGGACATGGACATTGCGTAGGCAGAGAATGGAGGGACATGTACACTGTGTACGCAGAGAATGGAGGTACTTGGACATTCTGTTACTAGAGAATGGAGCCACATGCACGTTGTTTAGTCAGAGAATGGGAGGACATGGAGGGACATGGACAATTTTCAAGCAGAGAATGGATTGACATGGACAGTGTGAGCAGAGAAAGGAGGGACATGGACATTGTGTAAGAAGAGAATACGGGGATACGGAAATTGTGTACGCAGGAAATGGAGGGACAAGGATATTGTGATAGCAGAGAAAGGGGACATGGACAATGGGTACACAGAGAATGGAGGTACATTGATATTCTGTAATTAGAGAATGGGGACACCTGGACAATGTGTAGGCAGAGAATGGAGGGAACTAGACAGTGTGTACTCAGGGAATGGGGGACATGGACATTGTGTAATGAGATAATTGAGGGACATGGACAATGTGTAAGCAGAGAATCAAGGGGCATGGACATTGCGTAAGCAGAGAATGGAGGTACATGGACATTCTATAATCAGAGAAGGGGGGACATGGACATTGTGTAAGCAGGGAATGGGGGGAAATGGACATTCTATAAGTAGAGATTGGATGGACATGGACATTGTGCACGCAGAGAATGGAGTGACATGGGGTGTGTACACAGAGAATGGATGGAAATTGACATTGTGTAAGCAGAGAATGGGGGGACATGGACATCGTGTAAGCAGAGAATGGGGGTACAAGGACATTGTGTACGCAGTGAATGGAGGGACATGGACATTGTGTAGGCAGACAATGGAAGGACATGGCAAAACGTACACAGACAATGGGATTAAATGGACATTGTGTAAGCAGAGAATGGGGGGACATGGACAAATTGTCAGCAAAGAATGGAGGTATAAGGACATTCTGTAATCAGAGTTTCGGGGGACCTGGACATTGTATAGGCAGGGAAAGGAGGGACATGGACCATGTGTACATATGGAATGTATCGACATGGACATTGTGTAAGCAGAGAATGGGGGGACATGGACAATATGTACATATGGAATGGATCGACATGGACATTGTGTAAGCAGAGAATAGAGGGTCATGGACAATGTGTAAGCAGAGAATGGGGGGACTTGGACATTGTGTATGCAGAGAATGGAAGAACATGGACAATGTATAAACAGAGAATGGATGGATATGGAATGGGTAGGCATATGAATGAATGAAGGCATAGAATGGGGGGACATGGACTGTGTAAGCAGAGAATGGGGGATATGGACATTTTGTAATCACAGTATGGAAGGACATGGACATTGTGACTGTAGAGAATGGGGGGCCATCGATATTGTGTAAGCAGAGAATGGAGGGGCATGGACAATGTATTAACTGAGAATGGAAGTACAAGGACAATCTGTAATCAGAGTTTCGGGGGACCTGGACATTGTGTAGGCAGGGAACGGAGGGACTTGGACAAAGTATACATATGGAATGTATCGACATGGACATTGTGTAAGCAGAGAATAGAGTGTCATGGACAATGTGCAAACAGAGAATGTATGGAGATGGAATGTGTAGGCAGAGAATGGCGGGACATGGAAATTTGGTAAGCAGAAAATGGAGGTACATGGACATTCTTTAATCAGAGAATGGGGGGATATGGACATTGTGTAATCACAGTATGGAAGGACATGGACATTGTGTCGGCAGAGAACGGGGGGTAAATGAACATGTGTAAGCAGAGAATGGGGGGACATGGACATTGTGTAAGCAGAGAATGGAGGAACATGGACAATGTGTAAGCAGAGAATGGAGGGATATGGGCATTGTGTAAGCAGAGAATAGAGGGTCATGGACAACGTGCAAGCAGAGAATGGATGGACATGGAATGGGTAGGCATATTATGGGGGGACATGGACTGTGTAAGCAGAGAATGGGCGGATACGGACATTGTGTAATCACAGTATGGAAGGACATGGACATTGTGACTGTAGAGAATGTAGGGCCATGGATATTGTGTAAGCAGAGATTGTTGGGACATGGGCAATGTGTAAGCTGAGAATGGAGGTACATGGACATTGTGTAATCAGAGAATTGGGGGACATGGACATTGTATAAGCAGAGAATGGAGGGTCATGGACAATGTGCAAGCAGAGAATGGATTGAGATGGAATGTGTAGGCAGAGAATGGGGGGATATGGACATTGCGTAAGCAGAGAATGGAGGTACATGGACATTCTTTAATCAGAGAATGTGGGGATATGTACATGGTGTAATCACAGTATGGAAGGACATAGACATTGTGTCGGCAGAGAACAGGGGGTACATGAACATTGTGTAAGCAGAGAATGGGGGGACGTGGAAAATATGTCAGCAGAGAATGGGGGGACATGGACATTGTGTAAGCAGAGAATGGAGGGACATGGACAATGTGTAAGCTGAGAATGGGTGGACATGGACATTGTGTAAGCAGAGATTGTAGGGACATGGACAATGTGTACCCTGCGAATGGAGGTACATGGACAATGGGTAATCAGAGAATGGGGGACTTGGACATTGTGTGAGCAGAGAATGGAGAGACTTGGACTGTGTAGGCAGAGAATGTAGGGACATTGGCAGTGTCTAAGCGGAGAATCAAGGGACATGGAAATTGCGTAAGCAGAGAATGGAGGGACATGGACAATGTGTCAGTAGAGAATGGGGGAACATTAACATTGTGTAAGCAGAGAATGGGGGACATGGACATTCTGTAATTAGAGAATGGGGGCACATGGACAATGTGTAGGCAGAGAATGGAGGGACATGGACACTGTGAACACTTTGAATGGAGGGACCGAGACATTGTGTAATCGGGAAATGGGGGGACATGGACATTGTGTAATCAGAGAATGGAGGGACATGGACATTGTGTAGGCAGTGAAAGGAGGGACATGGACAATGTGTAAAGAGTGAAGGGATGGACATGGCCATTCTGTATGTAGAGAAAGGGGGAAATGGACAATATGTACACAGAGAATGGAGGTAAATGGACATTCTGTAACCCGAGAATTAGGCCACATGCACGTTGTTTACTCAGCGAATGGCGGGATATGGACTGTGTGTCAGGGAAGAATGGAGGGACATGGACATTGTGTATGCAGAGACTGGGTGTTCATGGACATTGAGAAGGCAGAGAATGGAGGTACACAGTCATTGTGTAAGCGGAGAATAAGGGGACATGGACAATGTATTAACAGAGAATGGAAGTACAAGGCCGTTCTGTAATCAGAGTTTCGGGGACATAGACAACGTGTAAGCAGAGAACGGATGGACATGGATATTGTGTAGGCAGTGAATGGAGGGACCTGGACAATGTGTAAGCAGAGAATCAAGGGAAATGGACATTGCGTAAGCAGAGAATGGAGGTACATGTACTTACGTTAATAAGAGAATGGGGGACATGGACATTGTGTAAGCAGGGAATGGGGGGAAATGAACATTCTGTAAGCAGAGAAAGGAGGGACATGGACATTGTGCACTCAGAGAATGGAAGGACATGGACATTCTGTACTCAGAGATTGGGTGGACATGGACATTGTGTAAGCAGAGAATGAAGGGACATGGATATTGTGTAGGCAGACAATGGAGGGACATGGCAAAGTGTACACCGACAATGGAGATACATGGACATTGTGTAAGCAGAGAATGGGGGGAAATGGACATTGTGTATGCCGAGAATGGAGGAACAAGGACAATGTGTAAGCTGAGAATGGATGGACATGGAATGTGTAGGCAGAGAATGGGGGTACATGGACCTTGTGTAATCACAGTATGGAAGGAAATGTACATCGTGACGGCAGAGTATGGGGGGCATGGATATTGTGTAAGCAGAGAATGCAGGGACATGGGCAATGTGTAAGCTGAGAATGGGTGGACATGGACATTGTGTAAGCAGAGATTGTTGGGACATGGACAATGTGTACCCAGAGAATGGATTTACATGGACATTGTGTAATCAGAGAATGGGGGGACTTGGAAATACTGTAAGTAGAGAATGGAGGGACTTGGACTGTGTAGGTATAGAATGGAGGGACATGGACATTGTGTAGGCATAGAATGGAGGGACATGGACAATGTGTCAGCAGAGAATGGGGGGCATTACAATTGTGCAAGCAGAGAATGGGGGACATGGACATTGTGTAGGCAGAGAATGGGGAGAGATGGACATTGTGTAAGCAGTGATTGGAGGGACTTGGACTATGTAGGCATAGAATGGAGTGACATGGACATTGTGCAGGCATAGAATGGAGGCACATGGACATTGTGTAAGCAGAGAATGAGTGGGCATGTACATTGTGTAAGCAGAGATTGGAGGGATATGGACAATGTGAACCCAGAGAATGGACGTACATGGACATTGTGTAATCTGAGAATGGGGGGACACAGACATTGTGCAGGCAGTGAATGGAGGGACATGGACAATATTTACACAGTGAACGAATGGATATGGACATTGTGTAAGCTATGTTTGGGGGGACATGCACATTGTGTAGCCAGAGAATGTCGGGACATTGGCATTGTCGAAGCAGAGAATAAGGGAAACGACATTGTGTAAGCAGAAAATCGAGGGACATTGACAATGAGTAAGTTGAGAATGGGGCGATATGGACTTTGTGTCAACAGAGAATAGGGGTATTTGGATAATGTGTACACAGTGAACGGAGGTACATGGACATTCTGTAACCAGAGAATGTCGGGACATGGACATTGAGAAGGCAGAAAATGGAGGTAGACAGACATTGTTTAAGCAGAGAATAAGGGGACATGGAAAATATATTAACAGAGAATGGAAGTACAAGGACATTCTGTAATCAAAGTTTCGGGGGATATTGGCAATGTGAAGTCAGAGATTGGATGGACATGGATATTGTGTAGGCAGAGAATGGAGGGACATGGACAATGTGTAAGCAGAGAATGGATGGACATGGATATTCTGCAACAAGACTATGGGGGAACATGGACATTGTGTAGGCAGAGAATGCACTAACTTGGATACGGTGTACCCAGAGAATGAATGGACATTGACAATGAGTAAGCAGAGAATGGGGCGATATGGACTTTGTGTCAACAGAGAATAGGGGGATATGGATAATGTGTACACAGTGAACGGAGGTACATGGACATTCTTTAAACAGAGAATGTCGGGACATGGATATTGAGAAGGCAGTGAATGGAGGTAGACAGACATTGTGTAAGCAGAGAATTGGGGACATGGAAAATGTGTTCACAGAGAATGGAAGTAGAAGGACATTCTGTAATCAGAGTTTCTGGGGATATGGGCATTGTGTAAGCAGAGAATGGATGGACATGGATATTGTGTAGGCAGAGAATGGAGGGACATGGACAATGTGTAAGCAGAGAATGGATGGACATAGATATTGTGTAGGCAGAGAATGGAGGGACATGGGCATTCTTTAATCAGAGAATGGGGGTCATGGAAATTGTGTAAGCAGGGAATGGGGGGAGATGGACATTCTGGAAGCAGAGCATGGAGGGTCATGGAGATTGTGCACGCAGAGAATGGAAGGACCTGGACAAGGTGTATACAGAGAATGGATGGAAATGGACATTGTGTATGCCGAGAATGGAGGTACATGGACATTGTGCAATCAGAGAAATGGGGACATGGACATTGTGTAGGCAGTGAAAGGAGGGAAATGGAAAGTGAGTAAAGAGTGAAGGGATGGACATGGCCATTCTGTAAGTAGAGAAAGGGGGAAATGGACAAATAGTAAAGAGTGAAGGGAATGACATGGCCATTCTGTAAGTAGAGAAAGGGGGAAATGGACAATATGTGCACAGTTAATGGAGGTAGATGGATATTCTGTAACCAGAGAATTAGGCCACATGCACGTTGTTTACTCAGCGAATGGCGGGATATGGACTATGTGTCAGCTAAGAATGGAGGGTCATGGATATTGTGTATGCAGTGAATGGGGGTTCATGGCATTGAGAAGGCAGAGAATGGAGGTACACAGACATTGTGTAAGCAGAGAATAAGGGGACATGGACAATGTATTAACAGAGAATGGAAGTACAAGCACGTTCTGTAATCAGAGTTTCGGGTACATAGACAACGTGTAAGGAGAGAACGGATGGACATGGATATTGTGTAGGCAAAGAATGGAGGGACCTGGACAATGTGTAAGCAGAGAATCAAGGGAAATGGACATTGCGTCAGCAGAGAATGGAGGTACATGTACATTCTTTAATAAGAGATTGGGGACATGGACATTGCATAAGCAGGGAATGGGGGGAAATGGACATTCTGTAAGCAGAGAATGGAGGGACGTGGACATTGTGCACGCAGTGAATGGAAGGACATGGACAATGTGTACACATAGAATGGATGGAAATGGACGTTGTGTAAGCAGAGAATTGAGGGACATGGACATTGAGAAGGCAGAGAATGGTGGGTCATGGTCATTGCTTAAGCAGAGAATGGAAGGACATTGACAATCTGTAAGCAGAGAACCAAGGGACATGGAGATTGCGAAAGCTGAGAATGGAGGGACATGGACATTCTGTAAGCAGAGAAAGGGGACCATGGACAATGTGTACACAGAAAATGGAGGTACATGCACATTCTGTAACCAGAGAATGGGGGGACATGGATATTGCGTAGGCAGAGAATGGAGGGATATGGACATTGTCTAGGCAGCGAATGGGGGTCATGGACAATTTGTCAGCAGAGAATGGAGGTACATGAACATTGTGTAAGCAGATAATGGGGGGAACATGGACATTGTGTATTCAGAGACTGGAGGGACATGGACATTGAGTAAGCAGGGAATGGGGGGAAATGGACAATGTGTACACAGAGAATGGATGGAAATGGACGTTGTGTAAGCAGAGCATTGAGGGACATGGCAAAGTGTACACAGACAATGGAGTTTCATGGACATTGTGTAAGCAGAGAATGGGGGGACATGGACAATGTGTAAGCTGAGAATGGATGGACATGGAATGTGTAGGCAGAGAATGGGGGTACATGGGCTTTGTGTAACTAGAGAATGGAGCCACATGCACGTTGTTTAGTCAGTGAATGGGAGGAAATGGACGGTTTGTCAGCTGAGAATGGACAGACATGGTCATTGTGTAAGCTGTGAATGGAGGGACATGGATATTCTATAAGCAGAGAAATGGGGACATGGACATTGTGTAAGCAGGGAATCGAGGGAGATTGACAATGTGTACACAGCAACGGAGTGACATAGACTTTGTGTAAGCAGAGGCTGGGGGGACATGGACATTGTGTAGGCAGAGAATTGAGCGACATGTACATGGTGTAAGCAGTGTTTCGGGGGACATGGACACTGTGTACACAAAGAATGGAGGGACATGGACAATTTTCAAGCAGAGAATGGATGGACATGGACTGTGTGAGCAGAGAAAGGAGGGATATGGACATTGTGTAGGCAGTGAATGGGGGACATGGACATTCTGTAAGAAGAGAATGCTGGGATCCGGAAATTGTGTAAGCAGGAAATGGAGGGACAAGGACATTCTGTTAGCAGAGAAAGAGACACAGAGAATGGAGGTAAATGGTGAT
Source organism: Hypanus sabinus (assembly GCF_030144855.1). Lineage (NCBI taxonomy): Eukaryota > Metazoa > Chordata > Chondrichthyes > Myliobatiformes > Dasyatidae > Hypanus > Hypanus sabinus. Next base: position 157,054,268 of record NC_082710.1, read on the forward strand.
TCTGTAATTAAAGAATGGGGGCACATGGACAACGTGTAGGCAGAGAATGGAGGGACATAGACACTGTGTACACAATGAAAAGAGGGACAGAGACATTGTGTAATCAGGAAATGGGGGGACATGGAAATTGTGTAATCAGGAAATGGGAGGACATGGACATTGTGGATTAGACAATGGTGGTACATGGCAATATGTACACAGAGAATGGAGGTACATGGATAATGTGTAAGCAGAGAATTGGGGGAGATTGAGATTGTGTAAGCAGAGAATGGATGGACATCTACATTCTGTAAGTAGAGAATGGGGGATATCGACAATGTGTACACAGAGAGTGGATGTATATGGATATTCTGTAACAAGACTATGGGGGAGCATGGACATTGTGTAGGCAGAGAATGCACTAACATGGATACGGTGGACCGAGAGAATGAATGGAGATGGACAATGTGTAAGTTGAGAATGGCGGGTGCATGGACATAGTGTAGGCAGAGAATGGAGGGTCATTGACAATGTGTACACAGAGAATGGAGGTACATGGACATTGTGTAATCAGAGAATGGGGGGACTTGGACATTGTGTAAGCAGATAATGGAGGGACATGGACATTGTGTAGGCATAGAATGGAGGGACATGGACAATGTGTCAGCAGAGAATGGGGGGCATTACAATTGTGCAAGCAGAGAATGGGTGACATGGACAATGTATAGGCAGAGAATGGAGGGACATGGACAATGTGAAAGTAGAGAATGGGGTCATGGACATTGTGTAAGCAGAGAATGGAGGGTCATTTTCAATGTGCAAGCAGAGATTGGATGGACATGGAATGTGTATGTAGAGAATGTGGGGATATGGACAATGTGTAAGCAGAGAATGGATGGACATGTATATTGTGTAGGCAGAGAATGGAGGGACATGGACAATGTGTAAGCAGAGAATCAGGGGACATGGACATTGCGTAAGCAGAGAATGGAGGTACATGGACATTCTTTAATCAGAGAATGGGGGGCATGGAAATTGTGTAAGCAGGGAATGGGGGAGATGGACATTCTGGAAGCAGAGAATGGAGGGACATGGCAATGTGTACACAGACAATGGAGGTACATGGACATTGTGTATGCCGAGAATGAAGGAACATGGACAATGTGCAAGCAGAGAATGGGTGGACATGGAATGTGTAGGCAGAGAATGGGGGGACATGGACTGTGTAAGCAGAGAATGGGGGGATATGGACATTGTGTAATCACAGTATGGAAGGACATGGACATCGTGACGGCAGAGAATGGGGGACCATGGATATTGTGTAAGCAGAGAATGCAGGGTCATGGGCAATGTGTAAGCAGAGAATGGGTTGACATGGACATTGTGTAAGCAGAGATTGTAGTAATATGGACAATGAGTACCCTGAGAATGGAGGTACCAGGACAATGTGTAAGCAGAGAATGGAGGGACCTGGACTGTGTAGGCAGAGAATGGAGGGATATGGACATAGTGTAGGCAGAGAATGGAGGGACATAGACAGTGTAATTAGAGAATGGGGGACATGGACATTGTGTAAGCAGAGAATGGACGGTCATTGTCAATGTGCAAGAAGAGAATGGATGGACATGGAATGTGTAATTAGAGAATGGGGGACATGGACTGTATAAGCAGAGAATGGGACATTGTGTAAGCAGCGAATGGAGGGACAATGAAAATGTTTATGCAGTAAATGGAGGGAGCAAGCCATTGTTTAAGCAGAGTATGGGGGGACAAGGACATTCTGTAAACAGATAATGGAAGGACATGGAAAATGTGTAAGCTGAGAATGGGCGGACAGGGACAATGTGTAAGCAGTTATTGTAGGGACATGGTCAATGTGAACCCAGAGAATGGAGGTACATGGACATTCTGTAATCTGAGAATTGGGGGACATGGACATTGTGTAAGCAGGGAATGGGGGGAAATGGACATTCTGTAAGCAGAGAAGGGAGGGACATGGACATTGTGTAGGCAGATCATGGTAGGACATGGAAACTGTATAAGCCGAGAATTGAGGGACATGGAAATTGAGTAAGCAGAGATTGGAGGGACATGGGCAATGTGTAAGCAGAGTAAAGATGGACATGGACATTGAGTAAGCAGAGAATGGAGGGACATGGACAATGTGTAAGTTGAGAATGGGGGGACACAGACATTGTGCAGGCAGTAAATGGAGGGACATGGACAATGTGTATGTAGAGAATGGGGGTATATTGGCATTGTGTAAGCAGAGAATGGGGGGGGGCAGGGACAATGTGTAGGCAGAGATTGGGGGTCACGGACAATTTGTCAGCAGAGAATGGAGGTACAAGGACATTCTGTAATCAGAGTTTCGGGTTACATGGACATTGTGTAATCACAGTATGGAAGGAAATGTACACCGTGACGGCAGAGAGTGGGGGGCCATGGATATTGTGTAAGCAGAGAATGGGTGTACATGAACATTGTGTAAGCAGAGAATGGGGGGACATGGACATTGTGTAATCAGAGACTGGAGGGACATGGACATTGTGGACGCAGGGAAAGGGGGAAATGGACATTCTGTAAACAGAGAATGGAAGGACATGGACAATGTGTACACAGAGAATGGATGGAAATGGACGTTGTGTAAGCAGAGCATTGAGGGACATGGGCATTGTTTATGCAGAGAATGCAGGGACATGGATATTGTTTAGGCAGACAATGGAGGGACATGGCAAAGTGTACACAGACAATGGAGGTTCATGGACATTGTGTAAGCAGAGAATGGGTGGACATGAACATTGTGTATGCCGAGAATGGAGGAACATGGACAATGTGTAAGCTGAGAATGGATGGACATGGAATGTGTAGGCAGAGAATGGGGGTACATGGACATTGTGTAATCACAGTATGGAAGGAAATGTACATCGTGACGGCAGAGAGTGGGGGCCATGGATATTGTGTAAGCAGAGAATGCAGGGACATGGGCAATGTGCAAGCTGAGAATGGGTGGACATGGACAGTGAGTAAGCAGAGATTGTTGGGACATGGAAAATGTGTACCCAGAGAATGGATGTACATGGACATTGTGTAATCAGAGAATGGGGGGACTTGGTCATTGTGTAAGCAGAGAATGGATGGACTTGGACTGTGTAGGCATAGAATGGAGGGACATGGACAATGTGTCAGCAGAGAATAGGGGGGCATTACAATTGTGCAAGCAGAAAATGGGGGACATGGACATTGTGTAAGCAGAGAATAGGGGACATGGACTATGTGTACACAGAGAATGAAGGTCCATGGACATTGTGTAATCAGAGAATGGTGGGACATTGACGTTGTATAGACAGATAATGGAGGGACATGGACAATGTGTACACAGAGAATGAAGGGACACGGACATTGTGTAAGCAGAGAATGGAGGGTCATTTTCAACGTGCAAGCAGAGAATGGATGGACATGGAATCTGTATGCAGAGAATGGTGGGACATGGACTGTGTAAGTAGAGAATGGGGGACATGGACATTGTGTAAGCAGAGAATGGAGGTTCATTGTCAATGTGCAAGCAGAGAATGGATGGACATGGAATCTGTATGCAGAGAATGGTGGGACATGGACTGTGTAAGCAGAGAATGGGGGGACAGGGACAATGTGTAGGCAGAGAATGGGGGTCATGGACAATTTGTCAGCAGAGAATGGAGGTACAAGGACATTCTTTAATCAGAGTTTCCGGGGACATGAACATTGTGTAGGCAGAGAATGGGGGGGACATGGACATTGTGTATTCAGAGACTGGAGGGACATGGACATTGAGTAAGCAGGGAATGGGGGGACATGGACATTGTGCACGCAGAGAATGGAAGGACATGGACAATGTGTACACAGAGAATGGATGGAAATGGACGTTGCGTAAGCAGAGCATTGAGGGACATGGCAAAGTGTACACAGACAATGGAGTTTCATGGACATTGTGTAAGCAGAGAATGGGGGGACATGGACAATGTGTAAGCTGAGAATGGATGGACATGGAATGTGTAGGCAGAGAATGGGGGTACATGGACTTTGTGTAACTAGAGAATGGAGCCACATGCACGTTGTTTAGTCAGAGAATGGGAGGAAATGGACAGTTTGTCAGCTGAGAATGGACAGACATGGTTATTGTGTAAGCTGTGAATGGAGGGACATGGATATTCTATAAGCAGTGAAATGGGGACATGGACATTGTGTAAGCAGGGAATCGAGGGAGATTGACAATGTGTACACAGCAACGGAGTGACATAGACTTTGTGTAAGCAGAGGCTGGGGGGACATGGACATTGTGTAGGCAGAGAATTGAGCGACATGTACATGGTGTAAGCAGTGTTTCGGGGGACATGGACACTGTGTACACAAAGAATGGAGGGATATGGACAATTTTCAAGCAGAGAATGGATGGACATGGACTGTGTGAGCAGAGAAAGGAGGGATATGGACATTGTGTAGGCAGTGAATGGGGGACATGGACATTCTGCAAGAAGAGAATGCGGGGATCCGGAAATTGTGTAAGCAGGAAATGGAGGGACAAGGACATTCTGTTAGCAGAGAAAGGGGACATGGACAATGCGTACACAGAGATTGGAGGTAAATGGTGATTCTGTAATTAGAGAATGGGGGCACATGGACAACGTGTAGGCAGAGAATGGAGGGACATGGACACTGTGTACACAATGAAAAGAGGGACAGAGACATTGTGTAATCAGGAAATGGGAGGACATGGACCTTGTGAAATCAGAGAATTTGAGGGACATGGACATTGTGTAAGCAGCAAAAGGAGGGACATTGAGAATGTGTATTCAGTGATTGTAGGGACAAAGCCATTGTTGAAGCAGAGAATGGGCGGACATGGACATTGTATAGGCAGAGAATGGAGGGACATGGACAATGTGTATGTAGAGAATGGGGGACATGGACATTGTGTAAGCAGAGAATGGAGGGTCATTGTCAATGTGCAAGAAGAGAATGGATGGACATGGAATGTGTAAGCAGAGAATGGGGGGATATGGACATTGTGTAAGCAGAGAATGGAGGGACATGGACATTGTGTAAGCAGAGAATGGAGGGACATAGACATTGTGCATTAGACAATGGAGGTACATGGCAATATGTACACAGAGAATGGAGGTACATGGATAATGTGTAAGCAGAGAATTGGGGGAGATTGAGATTGTGTAAGCAGAGAATGGATGGACATTTACATTCTGTAAGTAGAGAATGGGGGATATCGACAATGTGTACACAGAGAGTGGATGTATATGGATATTCTGTAACAAGACTATGGGGGAGCATGGACATTGTGTAGGCAGAGAATGCACTAACATGGATACGGTGTACTGAGAGAATGAATGGAGATGGACAATGTGTAAGTTGAGAATGGCGGGTGCATGGACATAGTGTAGGCAGAGAATGGAGGGTCATTGACAATGTGTACACAGAGAATGGAGGTACATGGACATTGTGTAATCAGAGAATGGGGGGACTTGGACATTGTGTAAGCAGATAATGGAGGGACTTGGACTGTGTAGGCATAGAATGGAGGGACATGGACATAGTGTAGGCATAGAATGGACGGACATGGACAATGTGTCAGCAGAGAATGGGGGGCATTACAATTGTGCAAGCAGATAATGGAGGGACATGGACAATGTATAGGCAGAGAATGGAGGGACATGGACAATGTGAAAGTAGAGAATGGGGGACATGGACATTGTGTAAGCAGAGAATGGAGGGTCATTTTCAATGTGCAAGCAGAGAATGGATGGACATGGAATGTGTATGTAGAGAATGTGGGGATATGGACATTGTGTAAGCAGAGAATGGAGGGACATGGACATTGTGCAGCAGACATGGCAATATGTTCACAGAGAATGGACGTACATGGATAATGTGTAAACAGAGAATGGGGGGGGGCATGGACATTGTGTAGGCTGAGAATGCAATAACATGGATACTGTGTACCCAGATAATGGATGGAGATGGAGAATGTGTAAGTTGAGAATGGCGGGTGCATGGACATAGAGTAGGCAGAGAATGGAGGGTCATTGACAATGTGTAAGCAGCGAATGGATGGACATGGATATTGTGTAGGCAGAGAATGGAGGGAGATGGACAATGTGTAAGCAGAGAATGGATGGACATGTATATTGTGTAGGCAGAGAATGGAGGGACATGGACAATGTGTAAGCAGAGAATCAGGGGATATGGACATTGCGTAAGCAGAGAATGGAGGTACATGGACATTCTTTGATCTGATAATGGAGGGACATGGACAATGTGTATGCAGAGAATCAAGGGACATGGACATTGCGTAAGCAGAGAATGGAGGTACATGGACATTCTTTAATCAGAGAATGGGGGGCATGGAAATTGTGTAAGCAGGGAATGGGGGGAGATGGACATTCTGGAAGCAGAGAATGGAGGGACATGGGGATTCTGTAGGCAGACAATGGAGGGACATGGCAATGTGTACACAGACAATGGAGGTACATGGACATTGTGTAAGCAGAGAATCAAGGAACATGGACAATGTGCAAGCAGAGAATGGGTGGACATGGAATGTGTAGGCAGAGAATGGGGGGACATGGACTGTGTAAGCAGAGAATGGGGGGACAGGGACAATGTGTACACAGAGAATGGATGGAAATGGACGTTGCGTAAGCAGAGCATTGAGGGACATGGCAAAGTGTACACAGACAATGGAGTTTCATGGACATTGTGTAAGCAGAGAATGGGGGGACATGGACAATGTGTAAGCTGAGAATGGATGGACATGGAATGTGTAGGCAGAGAATGGGGGTACATGGACTTTGTGTAACTAGAGAATGGAGCCACATGCACGTTGTTTAGTCAGAGAATGGGAGGAAATGGACAGTTTGTCAGCTGAGAATGGACAGACATGGTTATTGTGTAAGCTGTGAATGGAGGGACATGGATATTCTATAAGCAGTGAAATGGGGACATGGACATTGTGTAAGCAGGGAATCGAGGGAGATTGACAATGTGTACACAGCAACGGAGTGACATAGACTTTGTGTAAGCAGAGGCTGGGGGGACATGGACATTGTGTAGGCAGAGAATTGAGCGACATGTACATGGTGTAAGCAGTGTTTCGGGGGACATGGACACTGTGTACACAAAGAATGGAGGGATATGGACAATTTTCAAGCAGAGAATGGATGGACATGGACTGTGTGAGCAGAGAAAGGAGGGATATGGACATTGTGTAGGCAGTGAATGGGGGACATGGACATTCTGCAAGAAGAGAATGCGGGGATCCGGAAATTGTGTAAGCAGGAAATGGAGGGACAAGGACATTCTGTTAGCAGAGAAAGGGGACATGGACAATGCGTACACAGAGATTGGAGGTAAATGGTGATTCTGTAATTAGAGAATGGGGGCACATGGACAACGTGTAGGCAGAGAATGGAGGGACATGGACACTGTGTACACAATGAAAAGAGGGACAGAGACATTGTGTAATCAGGAAATGGGAGGACATGGACCTTGTGAAATCAGAGAATTTGAGGGACATGGACATTGTGTAAGCAGCAAAAGGAGGGACATTGAGAATGTGTATTCAGTGATTGTAGGGACAAAGCCATTGTTGAAGCAGAGAATGGGCGGACATGGACATTGTATAGGCAGAGAATGGAGGGACATGGACAATGTGTATGTAGAGAATGGGGGACATGGACATTGTGTAAGCAGAGAATGGAGGGTCATTGTCAATGTGCAAGAAGAGAATGGATGGACATGGAATGTGTAAGCAGAGAATGGGGGGATATGGACATTGTGTAAGCAGAGAATGGAGGGACATGGACATTGTGTAAGCAGAGAATGGAGGGACATAGACATTGTGCATTAGACAATGGAGGTACATGGCAATATGTACACAGAGAATGGAGGTACATGGATAATGTGTAAGCAGAGAATTGGGGGAGATTGAGATTGTGTAAGCAGAGAATGGATGGACATTTACATTCTGTAAGTAGAGAATGGGGGATATCGACAATGTGTACACAGAGAGTGGATGTATATGGATATTCTGTAACAAGACTATGGGGGAGCATGGACATTGTGTAGGCAGAGAATGCACTAACATGGATACGGTGTACTGAGAGAATGAATGGAGATGGACAATGTGTAAGTTGAGAATGGCGGGTGCATGGACATAGTGTAGGCAGAGAATGGAGGGTCATTGACAATGTGTACACAGAGAATGGAGGTACATGGACATTGTGTAATCAGAGAATGGGGGGACTTGGACATTGTGTAAGCAGATAATGGAGGGACTTGGACTGTGTAGGCATAGAATGGAGGGACATGGACATAGTGTAGGCATAGAATGGACGGACATGGACAATGTGTCAGCAGAGAATGGGGGGCATTACAATTGTGCAAGCAGATAATGGAGGGACATGGACAATGTATAGGCAGAGAATGGAGGGACATGGACAATGTGAAAGTAGAGAATGGGGGACATGGACATTGTGTAAGCAGAGAATGGAGGGTCATTTTCAATGTGCAAGCAGAGAATGGATGGACATGGAATGTGTATGTAGAGAATGTGGGGATATGAACATTGTGTAAGCAGAGAATGGAGGGACATGGACATTGTGCAGCAGACATGGCAATATGTTCACAGAGAATGGACGTACATGGATAATGTGTAAACAGAGAATGGGGGGGGGCATGGACATTGTGTAGGCTGAGAATGCAATAACATGGATACTGTGTACCCAGATAATGGATGGAGATGGAGAATGTGTAAGTTGAGAATGGCGGGTGCATGGACATAGAGTAGGCAGAGAATGGAGGGTCATTGACAATGTGTAAGCAGCGAATGGATGGACATGGATATTGTGTAGGCAGAGAATGGAGGGAGATGGACAATGTGTAAGCAGAGAATGGATGGACATGTATATTGTGTAGGCAGAGAATGGAGGGACATGGACAATGTGTAAGCAGAGAATCAGGGGATATGGACATTGCGTAAGCAGAGAATGGAGGTACATGGACATTCTTTGATCTGATAATGGAGGGACATGGACAATGTGTATGCAGAGAATCAAGGGACATGGACATTGCGTAAGCAGAGAATGGAGGTACATGGACATTCTTTAATCAGAGAATGGGGGGCATGGAAATTGTGTAAGCAGGGAATGGGGGGAGATGGACATTCTGGAAGCAGAGAATGGAGGGACATGGGGATTCTGTAGGCAGACAATGGAGGGACATGGCAATGTGTACACAGACAATGGAGGTACATGGACATTGTGTAAGCAGAGAATCAAGGAACATGGACAATGTGCAAGCAGAGAATGGGTGGACATGGAATGTGTAGGCAGAGAATGGGGGGACATGGACTGTGTAAGCAGAGAATGGATGGACATTTACATTCTGTAAGTAGAGAATGGGGGACATCGACAATGTGTACACAGAGAGTCGATGTATATGGATATTCTGTAACAAGACTATGGGGGAGCATGGACAATGAGTAGACAGAGAATGCACTAACATGGATACGGTTTACCGAGAGAATGAATGGAGATGGACAATGTGTAAGTTGAGAATGGCGGGTGCATGGACATAGTGTAGGCAGAGAATGGAGGGTCATTGACAACGTGTACACAGAGAATGGAGGTACATGGACATTGTGTAATCAGACAATGGGGGGACTTGGACATTGTGTAAGCAGATAATGGAGGGACTTGGACTGTGTAGGCATAGAATGGAGGGACATGGACATAGTGTAGGCCTAGAATGGAGGGACATGGACAATGTGTAGGCAGAGAATGGAGGGTCATTTTTAATGTGCAAGCAGAGAATGGATGGACATGGACATTGTGCAGCTGACATGGCAATACGTACACAGAGATTGGAGGTACATGGATAATGTGTAAACAGAGAATGGGGGGGACATGGAGATTCTGTAAGCAGAGAATGGATGTATATGGATATTCTCTAACAAGACTATGGGGGAACATGGACATTGTGTAAGCAGAGAATGGATGGACATGTACATTCTGTAAGTAGAGAATGGGGGACATCGACAATGTGTACGCAGAGAGTGGAAGTATATGGATATTCTGTAACAAGACTATGGGGGAACATGGACATTGTGTAGGCAGAGAATGCACTAACTTGAAAAAGGTGTACCCAGAGAATGAATGGAGATGGACAATGTGTAAGTTGAGAATGGCTGGTGCACGGACATAGTGTAGGCAGAGAATGGAGGGTCATTGACAATGTGTACACAGAGAATGGAGGGACATAGACAATGTGTAAGCAGAGAATGAGGGGGCATGTAACTTGTGTAAGCAGAGATTGGAGGGACATGGACAATGTGAACCCAGAGAATGGACGTATATGGACATTGTGTAATCTGAGAATGGGGGGACACAGGCACTGTGCAGGCAGTGAATGGAGGGACATGGACAATGTGTAAGCTGTGTTTGGGGGGACATGCACATTGTGTAGCCAGAGAATGTCGGGACATGGGCACTGTCGAAGCAGATAATAAGGGAAACGGACATTGTGTAAGCAGAAAATCGAGGGACATTGACAATGAGTAAGCAGAGAATGGGGCGATATGGACTTTGTGTCAACAGAGAATAGGGGGATATGGATAATGTGTACACAGTGAACGGAGGTACATGGACATTCTGTAACCAGAGAATATCGGGACATGGATATTGAGAAGGCAGAGAATGGAGGTAGACAGACATTGTGTAAGCAGAGAATTGGGGACATGGAAAATGTATTTACAGAGAATGGAAGTAGAAGGACATTCTGTAATCAGAGTTTCTGGGGATATGGGCAATGTGTAAGCAGAGAATGGATGGACATGTATATTGTGTAGGCAGAGAATGGAGGGACATGGACATTGTGTAAGCAGAGAATGGAAGGACATGGACAATGTGTAAGAGAATGGATGGAAATGGACGTTGTGTAATCAGAGCATTGAGGGACATGGGCATTGTTTAAGCAGAGAATGGAAGGATATGGACATTCTGTACTCAGAGATTGGGTGGACATGAATATTGTGCAAGCAGAGAATGCAGGGACATGGATATTGTGTAGGCAGACAATGGAGGGACATGGCAAAGTGTAGACAGGCAATGGAGTTTCATGGACATTGTGTAAACAGAGAATGGGGGGACATGGACAATGTGTAAGCTGAAATGGATGGACATGGAATGTGTAGGCAGAGAATGGTGGTACATGGACATTGTGTAATCACAGTATGGAAGGAAATGTACATCGTGACGGCAGAGAATGGGGGGCCATGGATATTGTGTAAGCAGAGAACGCAGGGACATGGGCAATGTGCAAGCTGAGAATGGGTGGACATGGACTTTGTGTAAGCAGAGATTGTTGGGACATGGACAATGTGTACCCAGAGAATGGAGGTACATTGTCATTGTGTAATCAGAGAATGTGGGGACTTGGACATTGTGTAAGCAGAGAATGGAGGGACTTGGACTGTGTAGGCATAGAATGGAGGTACATGGACATTGTGTAGGCATAGAATGGAGGGACATGGACAATGTGTGAGCAGAGAATGGGGGGCATTACAATTGTGCAAGCAGAGAATGGGGGACATGGAAATTGTGTAAGCAGAGAATAGGGGACATGGACATTGTGTAGGCAGGAAATGGGGGTCATGGACATTCTGTAAGCAGAGAATGGAGGGACATGGACAATGTGTAAGCAGAGAATGGAGGGTCATTGTCAATGTGCAAGCAGAGAATGGAATGACATGGACTGTGTAAGCAGAGAATGGGGGGATATGGACATTGTGTAAGCAGAGAATGGAGGGACATGGACACTGTGCAGCAGACAATGGAGGTACATGGCAATATGTACACAAAGAATGGAGGTACATGGATAATGTGTAAGCAGAGAATTGGGGGACATGGAGATTGTGTAAGCAGAGTATGGAGGGACTTGGACTGTGTAGGCATAGAATGGAGGGACATTGACATTGTGTAGGCATAGAATGGAGGGACATGGACAATGTGTCAGCAGAGAATGGGGGGCATTACAATTGTGCAAGCAGAGAATGGGTGACAAGGACATTGTGTAGGCAGAGAATGGAGGGACATGGACAATGTGTAAGTAGAGAATGGGGGACATGGACATTGTGTAAGCAGAGAATGGAGGGTCATTGTCAATGGGCAAGCAGAGAATGGATGGACATGGAATGTGTACGCAGAGAATGGGGGGACATGGACATTGTGCAGCAGACATGGCAATATGTACACAGAGAATGGTGGTACATGGATAATGTGTAAGCAGAGAATGGGGGGACATGGAGATTGTGTAAGCAGAGAATCGATGGACATGTACATTCTGTAAGTAGAGAATGGGGGTCATCGACAATGTGTACGCAGAGAGTGGATGTATATGGATATTCTGCAACAAGACTATGGGGGAACATGGACATTGTGTAGGCAGAGAATGCACTAACTTGGATACGGTGTACCCAGAGAATGAATGGACATTGACAATGAGTAAGCAGAGAATGGGGCGATATGGACTTTGTGTCAACAGAGAATAGGGGGATATGGATAATGTGTACACAGTGAACGGAGGTACATGGACATTCTGTAAACAGAGAATGTCGGGACATGGATATTGAGAAGGCAGAGAATGGAGGTAGACAGACATTGTGTAAGCAGAGAATTGGGGACATGGAAAATGTGTTCACAGAGAATGGAAGTAGAAGGACATTCTGTAATCAGAGTTTCTGTGGATATGGGCATTGTGTAAGCAGAGAATGGATGGACATGGATATTGTGTAGGCAGAGAATGGAGGGACATGGACATTGTGTAAGCAGAGAATTGAAGGACATGGACAATGTGTACACAGAGAATGGATGGAAATGGACGTTGTGTCAACAGAGCATTGAGGGACATGGGCATTGTTTAAGCAGAGAATGG